>NC_092875.1:29009425-29312282 GCF_028372415.1 Notamacropus eugenii
GCAGTTTTCCTTGATAATTTCATGAAAAATGATATCTAGGCTCTTTTTTGGTCATAGCTTTCAGGTAGTCCCATAATTTTTAAATTGTCTCTCCTGGATCTATTTTCCAGGTCAGCTCTTTTTCCAATGAGATATTTCACATAGTCTTCAATTTTTTCATTCTTTTGATTTTGTTTTGTAATTCTTGGTTTCTCATAAAGTCATTAGCTTCTATCTGCTCCATTCTAATTTTTAAAGAACTGTTTTTTTCAGGGAGCTTTCAGGGACCTTTTCTATTTGACTAATTCTGATTTTTAAAGCATTCTTCTCCTCACTGGTTTTTTGGACCATTTTTTTTTTTTTTTTTTTTTTTTTTTTTGCCATTTGAGTTAGTCTGCTTTTAAGGATGTTATTTTCTTCAGCATTTTTTGGGTCTCCTTTAGCAAGCTGTTGACTTGCTTTTCGTGAATTTCTTATATCATTCTCATTTTGCTTCCCAATTTTTACTCCACCTCTCTTACTTGATTTTCAAAATTCTTTTTGAATTCTTCCATGGCCTGAAACCATTGCATATTTATTTTGGAGGTTTTGGATGCAGAAGCCTTGACTTCTTCTTCTGATGGTATGCTTTGTTCTTCCACATCCAAAAGGATGGAAGAAAATACCTGTTCACCAAGAAAGTAACCTTATTTTTTCCACTTTTTTGGGCATTTTCCCAGCCAGTTACTTGACTTTTGAGTCTTTTGTCAAGAGGAGGATATACTCTAGGGAACTGCAAATTCTCAGTTCCTCTAAGATGGCATAATTAAGAGAGAAGAGTTTACTCCTCTCCTGGCCTGCACGCTGATCTGGGAGCAACCAAAAACTTTTCTGCTCAGCATCTGCGAGTAGAATTTCCTCTTCACAACCCCCTCCAGCTTCACCACACCAGCGCTTCTCCTCACCCCAGGGCCACCACTCAGGTCTGAGATCCAGATCAGCTGCTCAATTACCCTAGGGTCTTTAGACTGAGGGCTCCAACAATTCATGCTGCTGCTGCAGTGGCTGCTGCTAGTGGGACCAGACCATGTTCCCTTCTCACTCAGGTGAAAGAGTTTTCTCACTGATCTTTGAAGCTGCCTTTACCATTTGTGGGTTAAGCAATCTGGTAACTGCAGTTGCTGCCCGAGATTTCATTCCCTGAAGTCTACTCCAGTCCTCTTGGTGCTATGCCACGTGGCCGAGGCTGAGCTCTACTCCACTCTGAGCCTGATGTCATAGACTTTTCCTGTCAGCCTTCCAGGCTGTCTTGGGTTGGAAATCTCTTTCACTCTGTCGTTTTGTGACTTTTACTGCTCCATAATTTGTTTAGAGTCACTTTTTACAGGTATTTTATGGGCTACGGGGGAGAGCTTTTACAGGTCTGTCCTTCTACCTGTAGGGAATCTTTTGATGTGTGAAGATCAAATTGGATAATACCCATAAAGGGCTTAACAGTGACTAGTACCCAGTGGACACTTTAATACATGCTTATTCCTTTCCCTCCATGTTTCAAATGTGTTTTTTGCAAACAATGTATTGTTGGATTCCACTTTCTAATCCATTCTGCTGTCCTCTTCCATTTTATGGGTGAGTTCATTCCATTGAAAACCATAGTAATTATTTATAATTGTATGTTTCCCATCATCCTCTTCTCTTTGTTTCTTACCCATCTTTACAAAGAAGAAGAAAGGAGTTTGCTCAGCACTAGAGCACTAGGTTTAATGCAATCTGGTTCTGTTTCCCTGTCCCTCTTCCCTTTCTCTCATCCCCATATTCAATCACTGGTTCTTATCCTTTCTTCTCTTTCAATCTCCCCTTTAACAGTCCCCTCCTTAGTTAGAGTTTGTTTTGCTTAGGACTAACCTCTCCCTTATTTGTCCTTCTCTCTTATAGCTCCCTTTCTCTTTCCTCCATTCCCTCCTATTTCCCAGTTGAGTGAAGTATCACAGGGTTGTTGCAAGCATCCAGTGTAATAATATTTGTAAAGTGAGCAATGCTTGGCACATAGTAGATGCTATGCAATTGACTTTTCCCTTCTCTGCCCTCTTCTGAATCCAACTGTGTTTGTGTACTTGTAACTCCCTTGACCAGTTCAGCTGAGATTGAAACATCAATTGCTCCTCCCTCCTCCTCTTCCTTGGTTTGTATAATCTTCTACTTGAATGCTCTAAGTATGTGAGATAATTTTTTTCACTTTTCCTGTCTCCCTTTTTTCCTAATGTATTCCTTTGCCCTTCCCTTTCCATTATTTTAAGGTAATCAAAACATAACAAAGTCACTCCCAGGTCCTCTGTCTCATTCCATTCCCTCTGTGACCCCCGAGGAAAATAGGGTTCTGAGGGGACAGTCAGTATTGTCCTAGGAAACAAAAATTCATAGTTTTGACTTTGCCAAGTAAAGACTAGGCTTTTCTCCAAAATCTTCCTGGAATAAAATTTGTTCAGTAGGTGTTATTTTTTGTGATTCCATATAAATGTATGTGTGTATATATGTACATATATACATACGTATATGCATATATGTGTATGTGTACATATATGTAAGACAGCTAAGTAGTGCATTGGATAGAGACCATTTTAGAATATAAAGTTTATCCTTGTTTAGCCCTCATGAATTTTTGCTCATATTTAATTTTTTATATCTCTCTTGATTCCTTTATTTGTATTTCAAAGTTTCTATGCAGTTCAGGTCTTTTCATCAGGAATGCTTTGGTGTCCTCTATTTCATTGAAGATCTATCCCAGCCCCTACCATTAGTATTATACTCAGTTTTTCTGGAGACGTTATTCTTGGCTGTCAACTTATATCTTTTGCCATCTAATATATCAGTGAGGGAGGAGTCCAGGGAAAGGAAGAAGGAGAAAGGGGAAGGGAGTAAACATTTATTTAGTGTCTATTATGTGCCAGGCACTGTGATAACTGCTTTTTCATTGCAGATATTATCTCATTTGATCTTCACAACAACTCAGAGAAGTAGATTCTGTTATTGTTCCCATTTTACAGTTGAGGAAACTGAGGCAGACAGGGGTTAAAGTCACACTTGCTCAAAGTCATACAGCTAGTAAGCATCCGAGGCTGTATTTGAAGCAGGTGTTCCTGATTCCAGGTTCAGCACTTTATCCACTGTACCACTTAGCTTTCTTACATATGTATACACACATATGTACACATATACACACATATTTATATTACTCACAAAAAATAGAGCCTCCTACACAAATCTTATGAAGGCTGGGTTTTGAAGAAAAGTACAGTCTTTATTTGGCAAAGTCAAAATTCAGAATTTTGCTACCTGGGGCAAGCACCACATCAAACAATTAACTCTAGGGAATGAGTCCGCCCCAGCTTGTAGTGAGGTGAAGAGGAGTGTGGGGTTCAGTCCACACAATCATTGCTCTCCTTTCCTCCTTCTTCCTCTCTACTCTTCCCTCCCTATCCTGTCATTCAAGAGCCAGAGCTGTTAGGGGCCTCTGCCATCTAAGGGGCCAAGCTTTCTGGGGCCAGGGTCCCCAGCATGTCTCTCACAATTCTGTCACATGGTCTGACCACTGCTGCAGCAGCTGCCTTCTTTTTTCAGGAGTAGAAGTGCTCTTAAATTCCCTCCCTAGGGCAAAGCCCTGATCATCCCACCCTTGTCATAGCTCTGCTATCTAGAGAAATGTATTGTTATTTAGCCACAATTTGGAAATTGTGACATTAGAACATATTGCTGGGATATCAGCAGAACTAAAAAATTCTGATGCTCTGGACAAATTCCAACAAAGCCTTCTTGGGGAGCACAAAATGCACCTTCAAATCAACTTTTAAGACAGACTGATTTGGAGTACAAGAGGACATGAAGATCTCAGAACACAAAGACCCATGAGTGGAGACACACCCCTCCCCCAAGATACCATTCCATGGAGGAGGTGAATAAAATAAAAACCCTGGAACTCTCCATCTCAGTGATATAGACCCAAGGACACAAGTGGCCTGCTAATGAGTACCCCATCACCTGGAGGAGAGAGCAGGTCATGGCCTGGATAGGGGAAAGGAAGCATTTCATCTGGTAACTTTCTATTTTGACTAATTATTATTGCTAAGTAGGTGCTAAGTTTAGTAATATGTAACTGTTGAAGGAATCCATATATTGTCAGCACCCTTTATATTTTGGTACCCTGTAACAATACTCCAGTCACCTCACCCTAGTTACAGTGCCAGATATCAGCCTCCTCGACTTAATGTACAATCCAGGAAAAGGAAAATATGAATGCTAAGATACAAACTGAGACCTGGCCTGGAATCTGATGCTCCACTATTTGACATAAACCTTCGGTCTTGTACAACAGACATTAGCTTGACAGAAATATTTCTTTCTATAAAGTATTAAGTAGAGATATTATCCAAGATGGTGGTAGGTTCACTTCTCTCTCCCAGATAGATATTATACTGTATTGTGTTTGAAAAACACATTACCTTGGGGTTATCCTGAATGAAAAATTCCCAAAGACAGCTTGGCCCCCTGAGAAAGGGAACAAAGCTTTTTTCCATTGTGTTTGCTGGGCTGAGTCTCCGACTCTGACTGAGCCTCTCACTCCCCCCAATTAAGAGACAGGCTTGGTAGCTTTGCACCAGAGAGAACACGTTGCCCAGACAGAGGAAGGGAGGAGAGACCCAGAGACAACAGAGGTGTCCAGTGTCTAGGAAAGGGGGATGATTGCAGCTGAGTAGGTTGATAGAAAAAATAAAAAATGTCCATAGGGGAGGGAAAGGGTAGATGGGTAACTGTGAGTGAGGGACAGACCCTAATATATGTCTTGGGGAAAATTCTCAAGGTTCATTTTTATCAAACAAAAACGATGATGTAATGGAAATTAGATGGAGTCAGGAACATTATTAGAATGAATGTTCCCATTGATTAAATGAGCTGCTGACAGGCAGAAGCAAAAATGTTACTGGGCTATTGGCCTCCAATTCTCCCTTTGACATTTTAAAAGAAAGTGATGAATGTCATTTAGGGTAGGTTTTTCCCCCCTTCTTTCTGTTATTATTTGTATAAGGTAAGTGATTCTGCCTGATGCATTTTAAGTCTCCTAATTTAATGGGCTGCTGACCATTTCAAAATGTCTGTCTGCTGAGTAAAAACATCTCATTTGGATGCGTGTTTTGGTTCTCTCTCACGCATGTTCAATAAAAGTGAAACAGACCCATTTGGAAGAATTTTTCCTCGATTGATGAGGCTGGTGCATAAGGATTTCCATGAGCTCTATGGCCAATGCAGCAAAGCTTCAGGAGAACTTGGTTGTGATGGATGTTTGCAGCCATGATAATCCTTGGCTTTGTGCCTTCCTGCCCCTTTGGGTCCTGCTTCTTGTGACCTATGAGATCTCTTAGCCTCCTTGGGCCTTAGTTTACTTATCTGTAAAATGAGAAGGGAATATGAATACATTGAGGGAGGGAGGGAAAAACAGAGAGAGACAGAGACAGACAGACTGGGGTGAGGGGGTGGGGAGGGAGAGTGGGAGGGAGAGAGAGAAACAGAGACAGAGAGCTGATAGAAGGCTTGCCTTGGAGTAAGGAATATCTATCTGGGTTTAAATTCTATCTCTGATAAATTCCACCCATTATGGATTGTTCTGTTGTCTGGGGCCATCTATTTTCCTCTGCCAAGTGACAGTCTTTGAGATATTGGAGGATTGCTATCATGTCCCCACCAAGTTTTCTCTTTTCCAGACTAAGCATTCTTACTTCCTTTAACTGACACAAGGACCTTCACTTTCCAGGTTCCTTCCTCTGAATATTCTAGGGGGAAAAGTTGTTACTGACTTGAGGAATCAGGGAAGGTTTCCTGGAAGAGGTGATATTTAAATTTTTAAAGGATGGGGAGGAATGGAACAAGCAAAATGGGACAGTGTTCTGGAAATAAGAGTCATTTTGAACAAAAGAGTGCAGTCAGGAAAAAATCAGATGTGTGTAGAGCCCAGTTTTCATGTAGCATTAAGAAAGCCATATATACTAGAAGATCATTTTGTTTTATCACTAAGCCTAACATTTCTAGAACGCTATCAAATTATAGTGGTGGTGACAGACATCCTTACTTTGCCCCTGATCTTATTGGAAAACCCTCCAATATTTTTCCAGTATTTTTGCATATGTAATAATTCAGAGTATAAATCTATAATTCTCTTCCTCTGAATTATTTTTTCTTACTTTATGTATCAAGACCATATTTTTGTATCATAGGATGAATCTGGCAGTATCTCTTTATTTTTTGTAAACAATGTAATATTAGAATTATTATTAGAATAATTATTCTCTGAATGTTTGATAAGATTCATCATAAATTCCTCTGATTCTAGGATTTTTTTTTCTTCCTTTGGCATTTAACTGACTTGTTTTGCAACTTTGGATTATTTAAATTTTCCATTTTTTATTCTGTTAATTTTAGCGTTTTAGTTTTGCAATTATTTATTCATTTCATCTAAGTGACCAATTTTGTTGGGATATAATTGGGAAAAATAATTTCCTTTATTCTCCCTTCATTGCTGATAAATTTTTCTTTTTCAGCTTTGATATTGGAAATTAAATTTTCCTCATTTTTAACCAGATTAATTAATGGTTTATCTATTGATGTTTTTTAAACCAACTCCTAATATTACTCCTTCAATTTTGCTAGTCTCTTTTTTGATTTCCAAAATTTATATTTTTGTATTTTGTTCACGCTTTTTGGTTACTTTTCTAGGTTTTTTAGTTGCATGGCCTGATTCATTCATCTGTCCTTTCTCTCTTTTATTTATGAAAGTAGGAAGCAATATAAATTTGTTCTTAAGAACTTCTTTGATTGTATTACAAAAGTTTTGGTGTGCTGTGTCATTGTCATCTTCTTGATGGAGTTAATCTATGGTTTCTATGATTTGTTCTTTGACCCACTAGTTCTTTTTTAAAAAAAACTTTTTAAAATTTCATTTCTGAATTCTCTCTCTCATCACCTCTCCCCCATTTATTGAGAAGACAAAAAATAAAATACATATATACATGTGTATATATGACATCACATAAACCATATTTTTATGTTTGCCATAATCTGGGGGAGGAAAATATATGCTTCAGTTTAGATTCTAAGACTGTCAATTCTCTATCTGGAGATGGATAGCATTTTACATCATGGGGACTTTGGAGTTGTGGTAGATCATTGCATTGATCAGAGGTACTATGCCTTTCACAATGGATTATCTTTACAATTGTGATTACTGTGTAAATTGTTCTCCATGTTCTGCTCACTTAATTTTGCATCAGTTCATGTAAGTCTTCCTGGGTTTTTCTGAAACTTTATCATTTCTCATAGCACAATAGTACTCCATTACATTCATATGCCACAACTTGTTCAACCATTCCCTAATTGATGGACACACCTCAGTTTCTCATTTTTTTGCTACCACAAAAAGCTGCTATATTTGTTTTCATGCATATGAGTCTTCCTTTTTCCTTCGTCTCCTTGGGGCATAGACCTAGAAGTGGTATTGCTGGGTGTGACCCATTAATTCTTTAAGATTGAGTTATTTAGTCTCCATTTAAGTTTGAGTCTTTTCTTAAAGGCCCTTTATTGAATATAGTTTTATTGGAAAGTGATCACGTATAGGTCTACTGCATATTTATCCTTTTTTATATTCATTTATAAGGTTTTATGTCCTAGAATATAATCATTTTTTTAAATTTGTGCATTTAACATATCTATATTGAATAATTTTCCATGTGAACATAATACTTTTTGTCCTCACTAAAATTAGTCTCTTACATGTTTGTAATACATAAATAGTAAATTATTCAAAAAATAGCTAGTAATAATGATAACCACCATTTATATAGGAATTTAAGCTTTGCAAAGTGCTTTACAAATATTATCTTATTTGATTTTTATGCACAATGAGGTAAGTGTTATTATTATACCCGTTTTATAGATGAGGAAACTGTGGCTGAGATATATTATGTGACTTGCCTAGGATCATCCTCCTATTAAGTGTCTGAGGCCACATTTGAACACAGGTCTTCCTGATTCTAAGTTCAATGCTCTATCCACTGAGCAAAACTGAGTCAAAGGTTTTGAGATAATTAACAAAGGCAATATGTATACTATGGTTCTTTGGGAAAACTTTGGCAAAAATTAGGCAACCGTTGCCTAATTAACAATAAATTGTTCTTTCCACCCTCTGGGACTTTCTAACACAATCTTTCTGCTTCATAGCCAATATATTGTTTTATTATAAAAATTCATAGATATTTTTAGTAATGCGAATGCTTTTATAAAACATATAAATGTGACTGGTCTATATTTGGAAGAGTTGCTAGTGTTCTCATTCTCTTGTACTAGTAATAACAGTATTGGTATTAAAATCATTCTTTAATTATCTTGCTTTTCTATAGAATTATAAAGTTTAGAAAGCATTTTACCAATATTGTCTCATTTTATTATCACAACATCTTTGGAAGGGTGCTATGATCACCCTCATTTTTCAGATGAGGAAATAAAAGTTGAGAAAAATCAAGTGACTTGCTCAGAGTCATGCAGCTAGTAAGTGCCTCAGACAAGAATTGAACACACGTCTTCTAGATTCCAAGTCTAGCACTCTTACCCACAGTGCCACCTAATCACGTCGCATATCAAGAAATATGGGATTAGGCTAATACTTGAGAGCCAGCTGGCAGGAAGGAAGGAGAAAAACATTTATTAAGTGCTTACTTTTTGTTAGGCATTATGCTCAGAGCTTTACAAATTTTATCCTCACAACAACTCTGATAGTAAGTGCTACCATTATCCCCATTTCACAGAGGAGGAAACTGAGGCAGACAGTCCTGAAAGTGAATTGCTCAAAGTCTATCAAGTATCAGAGGCCGGATCTGAACTCAGATCTTCCCGTCTCCAGTCCCAGGGCTATATCTACTGCCCCAGTAGTTGCATCTAGTAGAGTGCTTCGCTAGTAATTCGGGTGTCCCAGGGAAGTGTGTAAATATATTAATTATGTACCGTATCTAGCCCCATTGGTGGTTTTCTTGAGAGGTCAGAGTTTTTGTCATTTACCCTGACTGCTGGGTCGCTCGTTAAATTACTGGTGTACATTAATCTAATAGTCTGTTTCTTATTTAACCCAACCTGCATTTTCATTGTGTAGATTTCTTGGGACCAGAACCAGAAATTTTCCATATCTTCCTCCTTTGGGGGTTCTTTCTTACCACTGATTTCTTTACTTCTCAAGCTTCTAAAATAAGTTTTTGGTTGATGTTGAATTCTATTTTGTTTTCCATCCTATTTTGGCTCCATTTGCATCTTAACTGTTTAACTTTCACTTTAAGTCATTAATTAAAGAAATCTAGAATATCCAATAGGCTTTTGCTCTCTGGATCTCTTTCTCCATTTTGCCTTTAATTGGGTAATACGATGTCTCCACTTTGTCTGATACTGGTGTCAATTATTTCCCTCTTTTTTGAGTATATTTTATTTTTAATTTATTTTTTTATTTTATCAAATATTAAATTACATGTAAAAATTTTGACATTCATTATTTTAAAATTTTGACTTCCAAATTTTCTATTTTTTTCTTTTTTAAATACATTTTTGTTTTATTTTTATTTATTTCACCAAATATTAAAATTACACGTAAAAATCAACATTCATAAAAAAAAATTTTGGCTTCCAAATTTTCTCCTGTCCCTGCTATTTTTGAACATACTTTAATTTTTGTTTTGTTTCATTTTAATTTTTATTTATTTCATCAAGTATTAAATTATATGTAAAATTTTTAACATTCATTTTAAAATATTTTAATTTCCACAATTTCTTCTGCCAGTTATTTTTCTTTTTTGAATATATTCTCATTTTTCTTTTCATTTTTCTTTATTTCATCAAATATTAAATTACATGTAAAAATTATCATTCATTTTTTAAAATTTTGAGTTCCAAATTCTCCCTCCCCTATCCTTGAAAAGGCAAAGAATATGATATTGATTATATATGTGAAATCTCCAAAACAAATCTCCATATTAGTCATATTGCAAAAGAAAATACACCAATAAAAATGAAGCCAAAAAAAAAAGTATGCTTTAATCTGTAGTCAGGGTTCATCCACTCTCTCTCTGCAGCTGGATGGCATTTTTCATCTTGGGTCCTTTGGAATTCTTTTGCTTCATTGTCTTGATTAGAGGATCAGCTAACTATTGATGTAATTTTTTCTGTGACTGTCCACAATTCTCCAAAAACTCAAATCACCTCTGCCTTTGCGGTGTTTGACATTTGTCCTGAGGGGTGTTCCTGGAGAGCACGTACCATTCTTTTCATTCTTTCCATAGCAATAACTGCCACAGATAGTGTAGGAGAATGCATCTATTTGTGATGGTTATAACACAGATCTACTTTTCAAAATTGCGTATAGGGGAAAGTGTGCTGTATTTGGAATCAGAGGACCTTAGTTCAGATTCCAGACCTTGTCCTCTCCCTGGTTGAGAATGTCATTTCATCTCCCTGAGCCTCAGTTTCCTCATCTGTAAAGGGGAGGGTGATTTTATTAGCTGGCCTCTATGGGCCCTTCTGGCTTTAAATCTACGATCCTCTATGCTCTATTTGTTTTGGAGTAATTGATGTCCTGGTTGGATTCATGCCATCAAACTCAAATGAGGTTTTTCGGGTTTCAGTCTAAATATGCCCATCTTTTTTTTCAAAACCATTTGAGACTCTCTGACTGGTTTTTTCACTTGTTTCATTGTTAAATATAATTTTTGGACTTTGAATTAAGTAGACTTTGTTAGCCTCACAGGGGTTTCAAAGTTCCCCTCTTCAGATTTTTGTTCCCCTGATTTCATCTCTTATTTCACCTAATTTAAGCTTAGAGATGAAGTTATTTTTTACGATTGGCCTATACTGGTCAGCACTGTATTGTGTGATTTGGGGTTGAGAGTACCTCTGATAAAAAGCTATATAGAGCCTTTGACTATAATGGATGAAAAGTGTTCAATTTTGCTGTAATAAAGGAAAGAAGCCATTTGGAATTATACCTGGTTTGACCGTTGGTGCCTGTCATCTTATACCCACCTGGTGGCTATAGGTGTGTTGTACTTGGAAGCCTTTTGTTCAGGCTCTCAGTCCTCATCAGGAGCATTGATAGCACCAAGAGGTCCTTTCTCCACATATGTGGAAACAGTTTGGAGGGTGTTCACAATTCTATAACTGCATTCAAGAGCTACTCAAAAGAGCAGCAGAATGGATCTCTGCTCTGGTCCAAACTGATTGAGAGTGTGATGTTCTTCTACCAAGCCAAGTGGGACCCCACTCTCTTAGAAAGGGGAGGAAACACAAGGGAGTCCTTTATAAAATCAGCAAGGTAGGCTGTGGACTTCTGATGGAATCATGAGATCCAGGAATAGATAGTGGATAGAGCAACTGGCCTGGAGTCAGGTAGACTTGAATTTACTTATCTCTATGTCCTTGGACAAGTTACTTTACCACTATCTGTCTCAGTTTCCTCATTTGTAAAGTTTGTGGGTTTGGTATTTCTTTGTCATTTTCAGTCCAGTTCGTTTCTTTATGAGTCCATTTGGAGTTTCCTTGGTAAAGATACTGGAGTGATCTGCCATTTCCTTCTCCAGCTCTTTTTTTTTAACAGGTGATGAACTGAGGTAAACAGGGATAAGTGACTTGCTCAGGGTCACCTATACCAATCAAGTGTCAGAGGCCAGATTTGAACTTAGGAAGATAAGTCTTCCTAACTCTAGACTCAGCACTCCACCTACTGTGCTATGCACTTGACCATTTGTAAAATGGGGATCAATATCTATCTTCTAGGGTTTTGGGGATCAAATGAGATCTCTGTAAAGTGCTTAGCAGAGTGTGCTAGCCACATAGAAGGTGCTATAAAAATTTAACAAACGTCATCTTTATTATTATATTCTCTCTTTTTCTAACCAAGATTGTAAAGTATTTCTTGGCCCACTTGATTCATTCACAACAATGACCACACCTTTGATTCATGTCTTATGGGAGGGTATCCTGAGGGCTGGGAACTTGTAATTCAGCACTGAAATTCACTCCATTGGATTTGCCACCTTTTACTCCCTTAAATGAAATAGAAATCCACAGTAAAGCAAATGCCTGTGGGTTCTGGTCAGTGGGAAATCCCAACCTTATAAAGAGGAAATAGAGAGTAATGGTAAGAAGAGCTCATTGTCCTTATCTTCAAGTTAATCAATCCACAAAGATTTATTAAGTGCCTACTACTTCCTGGCACTATGCTAAGTGCTAAGGATACAAAAAAGAGGTAAAAAACAATCCCTGTCTTCATGGAGCTTATAATCAGTGGACCAATTGGCCGTTCACCTCCGAGTTGGCATTGCTCTCATGTTTTCCAATATTCAGTATAAACAAATGATGGTTTTTATTTTGAAGGTGAACTTTTAAAAATCTGATTATGAAAAAAAGATCATTTATTCTATCATTACTAATAATAAGTATAGTACATAGAATCCTATAATAATAATTACAGTTGTAGAAGTAATGGATAATAATGATAGAAATGTTCCTGAAAAGTTGCAGGCATATCAAATGTTTATCAAATTTGATTTCCCCACCAAATCACATTAGGATTTTAGACCTGCTAATTCTCCATGTCAGATCCATGCTCCTTTCCTAATGGTTGTTTATACTAAGTTTCTCTGTATCTTCCCCCCAACAACCACCAGTTTCTCTAAGGAAAAAAAAATCTGTAAATAAGTATTTCTGTGCACGAGCAAAGCTTGCTATTTAAAGAAATCCTTTGTCATCACCCCATAACTTATGTATTCTGTAAAAGCAAATCTACATACATAGGATTTTCCAAACAACAGCTCTAATTTCATATTCTTTATCACTTTTTTGCCTGAAGGGAGGGCAGAGTAGTCAAAACCATTTCTTGGGCTGCCCACATCTTTCCCATTTATTTACATAGTTATAATCAAGCCCAATTGGGGCATAGTGATGGGAGATTACGCCTAAAATGGAATCTTCAAGATCATGTTAAACATTTCTTCAATAGTTTAAGGACCTGTCGTTTGGCTGGTGTGGCTCCTCCAGCTGAAGCTGATCTCAAACTATGGCTTAGTAGAGACAGCCCTAGGAGAGTTGCTGTGGCCAAAAATGAAATCCCTGTACGAAACATCCCATCTCCTGCTTTTGCACACATAGATCCCCATTTATAGAATGTACTCCCTCCTTGGTTCCCCTTGGAAAATCCTGCTTTGTTTCAAAGTACAGTTCAGGCACTCTCTCCTCCAGGAGACCTGTTCTAGGTTATTTAGTTGTGCAGAGAGTACTGGGTCTGGAGTCAGAGAGACCTGAATTCGAATTCCACCTTGGATATCTCCTAGCTGTGTGACTCAGAGTCTACCTCACTTTTCGCAACTGTCAAATGGGGATAATAATAGTACCTACCTCCCAGAGTTGTTGTGAAGGATAAAATGAGACAATATTTGTAAAGTGCTTAACACAGTGTCAAGCACATAATAGGTACCACCAAAAATGCTGGCTATTCTTATCATTATACTGTTGCTACTTTGTAATTTGTAATACTTGTAAATTTGTATATGCTTAGTATTTACTTGTGTATATGTGGTTCACTCACCCCACCCCAGTAGATTATAAACCCTTCAAGGGTGGGGACCAACTGTTTTCACTGGGAGTGAGAGCGATGTATAATCCGATGTATTACCCTAGCCAAGTGCTTTGCGAACACCAGGTACTTAAAAAATGCTTGTTGAATTGAAGCAAATCCCATAGTTAGAGGTGAAGTAAAGAGCCTCTCTCAGCTGGTCCTTGAATGACAGGCATATAGTCCATCCTCAGGATGGTACCTGAAACCTTTCCCACTTGACAGTGGGTGTCAGAGCTTTGTGCTCTGCTGCTTTCACCTTTAAGAATTCAGTTCCCTCCATACCACGATGAGTATCAAGGAAGGCTTTTAACAAAAGGTCATATTACTGAGCCAGTCATGGCTTAGTGAGTACAGACTGGCCTTGGAGCCAGGAAGACCTGGGCTCAAATCCCACTTCTAACCCAACCTGGCTATGTGATCATGGGCAAATTACTTAGCTTCTCTGTGCTCTAGGAAAATCTTTAAACCCATAAGTTATAGAGAAGGTGCCCATCTGCATTAGTAGAAGAAGTTTCTTTTCCTCAGAGTTTGTGCCCTATTCTCAGTGAAGTCCCAGATCTACTCCCTATCCTTATCCTAAGTCCCACTGAAAATAGCCAGCAAAATGAGAGCTTGCATCCTCATCTGATGCTGTCTGCTTTGCATCCTGGTATTGGCAACCCATCAATCTCCAAGCAATAAACCTGAGCCATTGTTCTTATCAAGCCTGCCTTCCACAAGCTCATTTTAGCCACTTGGCACCCTGGAAAGTATAATGAAAATGTAAGTAAATACTAACACACATTAATATTAACCAAAGAGCAAATATTTGTGAAACTTCCTGCGCCATCTTGTTTACATTCACACTGCAGACCCTGGGCAATGGAATGAACACTCTTCATGAGAGAACCACTTTGGATTTTTAAAGAAAAGTGTTCCTGGTGCTTGCTCCAGTCTCGGCCATTCTTATTTGGGAAAGACATGGGTCATGTGTTTGGAACTGAAAGAGAGTTTAGTGGCCATTCAAATCATCCTCTTCTTTTTAAAGATGAGGAAACTGAGGGTCCATGACTTGTCCAAGGTCACCCAGGTACCAAGAGACAGGGCTCAGGTTTAGACATGAGGGATGGGGGTAGGGAAGAGATACTTTCTTCATTGGAGATGACACCAACACCTAAAGAGATAAATGAGTTTTCCTTTGATGCTGAAAGTAGTTTGGCTCTTAGATAACATTTTCCAAGAAGCCAGAAAGAATAAGAAAGTACCTCCTTGTTACTTGTTACCTTGTTAGGATACCCTGTTAGAAATAGATGAGTCAAGCCTTGAGTCCAATCTAGTATTTTTCTGCCCACATTTATGGAATATATCGGGTTGCTCCCTCCTGAGAACACCTAAGTGGGAAGAAAGGCAGTGGGGGTAGAGTAGAAAGTGACCTGTATTCAAGGGTGAGGTTGGTGCCAGCTTACTGTGTGATCTTGGGTAAGTCATTTTCCCTGTATAGGGTTATTGTTGTTCAGGGGAGTCTAACTCTCTGCTCATGATCCCACTTGGGGTTTTCTTGGCAGAGATGCTGAAGTGTTGCCCTTTGCTTCTCCAGCTCATTTGATAGTTCCCTCATCTAGGTAATATGTTTAGAATCTGTCCCTACTGTTTTAGGAATAGGTCTACTACACTTTTTCCCTTCCCCTCTTCCACCAAAATGGGTTCTCTGATACCTTGAGGGGACTGAGGATTCTTTTTTCCCTGCCAAGACCTAGACCCTTTCCTCCCCCCACCAGCTGTGCTCCCCTCGGTTTTATGGGCCTAGTGACTAGTTCTGAATCTCCACTTAGCCACTTCTTATAGGCTTAGTTTTCAAAAAAGGGAATTTAATTCGAAGATACAGAAGCATTTCCCCTAGGACAATCCTCCTGACACCACCTGCTCTCTGGGGAGTTGGGGGTGGGGAAGAGGATTAGGCTCACAGTTTAGCTCAATTTCTACAAAGCATTAGTCCCACCAAGTTCAAGTCCAAAGCTGGGGAGGGGGGGGCGGGGGGGGGGGGGGAGGGGGGGGGAGGTGTGTGTCTGCCCATCTCCTACTTCCAGTCTGTCTGCTACCAAACATCTCTGTGGGGCTGATTTCAACATGCACCCCGGATTTCTGGATTCGAGAATCCCTAGGTGCCCCTAGGCCAGATGGGAGGCACCACTCCCTGCACCCCTAATGAAAAAAGTCAAAGACCAGGCTTTAGCATAAAGTGGTGGGCAAGGAGGTGGTCCTAAGGCCCTACCCCCTTACCAAGTGAAGCAATACTTTCCTCAGATGGTCTCTAAGGCCGCTGTCATACCCTGTTCTAAGGCCCTCACAACCCAAGCTCTCACATTCGCTATTCTAAGGGCCCTCCCAGCTCCGACACCCCCTGTTCTCAGGCCCCTCCCAGCCCTGACATCCCCTGTTCTCAGGTCCCTCCCAGCTCTGATAGTCTCATTTTTTATAGTCTCTCCCAGCTTTAACATCATACGTTACTAAGCTCCTTCCCTCACTGACGTTCGGCTAAAGATCCCCATCACATTGATATCCCCTGTTCTAAGGGGCCATTTGCACTCCAACGACCTCTCCATGCTTTCAGTTTTCCAGTACAAGGCTGGATTCTCTTTCCCTCCCACCCCCCACAAGTGCTACTTTGAACCTGGACCCCACGCCCTTCCCCATCTGCCCCCCCCCCACATATCTCACTCCCATCTCCTTCCACCCAAGGGACCCCAGCGGTCTCCCAGTCTCCCGACACCCCGCCCCCATCCAATGGAGCACATAAGGCTTGCTGGAGGAATCCAGAAAACTCTGTCCCCTTCCCACCCTGTTAATTGATTCCGTATCCATTGTGTACACACTTCACGACTCATTAAAGGCTGCTCCTGCAGGCTCCTTCCGAGTATCTCCTAATCACTAACGAGGGCCAGATTCACCCCGTGTGCATATTGGAGCATTCAGATTTTTCAATCTTTCACTCGATTGCTTTTACGAGTCCTCTGGCACGCCATTCTCTGGATCGTATAGATTAACCCCATTTATTTCAAGTTCTCTGCACAGGCCTGGGGAAGGGGGGCCCGGCGGCGCGCACAGCCTCCTAGGAAGTGCTTTGCATAAAGCCCATTAAGAAAGTGACAGCTGAGCCTCCTTCTAATAACGAGCAGTGGCAGGTTGGAACAAATTGTTCTTCGTTTTCATATTTGGAGGAGCCGGGAAGGGTCTTTGGGGGGGGGGGGGGTGAGGGGCACACCCGAGATGCTCCCCCCCCTTTTTCCTAATAGGCGATATAAAAATAGGACCTCGGGAAATCGTGGAAAACCAGAGACCAAGAGGACACGAGAGAGACGCGCGGGCGCGCGCGCGCGCACACACACACACACACACACACACACACACACACACACACACATATACAAAGAGAGGATGATGCTATTTCTGTGCGGTTGGTGCAATGAGGAGTAAAGGGGGGTGGAGAGAGAAGGAGAAAAGGTTCTAAGATCAGCACTTTCTAAGGCTCTTGCAAATCGCCAGGGTCTCTTCAGTCCAGTCTCATTCCTTTCTCAGGATGGGTCCAGGGGTATTTGTTCATTTGCCTTCTGCATGGTGCATGGGGAGATCGCTCAGAAGCAGCTCAGCCGCAGGCTCAAGAAGAAAAACGATGGAACCTAGGCATAGACGTCTCCCTTATTGTCCTCTTCAGGTCTTCCCTTTCCTCCCTGGGCTAGTGATTCCTGTGGACAATGGGCTAGTAGATAGCTTAGGAGGTCAGCAGGTATGGCCCCAGGCTGCAGCTCCCTCTCTACTTCCTGGGGGGGGGGGGAATGCTTTGGGTGTCCAGTGTGCCATGTTTTGGCACCTGCAGTCTTCTATTTGAGGAGGACACATCTGGGGAGAGAATGGGGGTTGGAGGGGAAAGGTGAAGTTAGAGAGATTCTTGGAATGGGTAAAGTGAGGTGTTGGGGAGACTGGGAGGGAATTTAAGGGACAGAAACCCATTTGTTACTTGAATTCTTAACCTGGGAGCTCTACAGTTGTTTTAAAAAAGAGTTTGATTATTGTATTTTGACATAATTGGTTTCCCTCATATTAGTGTTTTACTTGATGTGCTTAGATATATTACATGCTGAGGAGGGGTCCATACAGTTTCCAGAACTGCCAAAGGAGCTCATGATACTCAAAAAGGTCAATTAAAAACCTCTGATATCTAGGGACTGGACAAAGATTTCATTGCTATGGGGAATTCCCAGATGAGGAAATTCCCTCTACCAAGGCAGGTCAGTGCCTTTTCCACAATTTATAATCTTGAGAGTTGTCTGAAGCACTGTGAAGTTAAGTGAGAGTCACACAGTCAATACATGTCAGAGACAGGATTCGAACCCAATTCTCTACTAACTAGGCTCATCTCTCATGTATACTATGAAATGGATGGGAACTGGAACTGGCATTTTCATTGGTATAGGGAACTCCCATGAGAAGAAACTCCCTTTGCCAATGCAGGTTGGTACCTCCTCTCCAACTTAGAGGGCTTCCCAGAGCACTGAAGCTCTATCCACTGAGCCATCTATATGCCTCTAGCTAAGCCAAAGGACTTGGATTCAAACCCTGCTTCTGACATATCCACTGTGGTGACCTTGGACAAGTTACCTCCTCTCATTGGGCCTCAGTTTCTTCATCTATAAAATGAAAGTGTTGGATTGAATGACCTCCAAAGTCCATTTCAACTCTAGAGCCATGTGCTTCTTTCTGACCTGTAAAGACTATTGAAATCTTAAGGGACTCGGGGTGCAGCTGTGTTCTGCAGAGTAGACACATACACGGATGAAATCCCATAATCCAAAAAAGGTGATATATTTAACTATTGCAATCAATCACATAATAGCAAGGATAATAAGAGATATCATGTCTATAGCTCTCTAGGCTTATGAAGAGATTTGTACACACCATTTCATTTGAACCTCACAACATTCCTCAGCTGAGGGACCAGAGACTTAGAGAGGATGTTAAGATAGATTTTCATACCAAATTGAGTGTGCATGTTATTCACTCCTTAAGCCAAATGTGATGAGAGTAAGCTTCACTTTGTCCCTCTTACCTCCCTACTTTTCCCTTCCATTGAAAGAGCTTTCTCTTGTCTCTTTTATGAGAGATAATTTGCCCCATCCCATTTCTCCCTTTCTCCTCCCAATATTTTCCTCTCTCACCCCTTGATTTTATTTTTTTAGATACCATCCCTTCCTATTCAACTCACTCTGTGCCCTCTGTGTGTATATATATATATATATATATGAAATATATGTGTGTGTATAATCCCTCCAACTGCTCAAATACTGAGAAAAGTTTCAAGAGTTACAAATATTATCTTTCCATGTAAGAATGTAAACAGTTCCACTTTAGTAAGTCCCTTATGACTTCTCTTTCCTGTTTACCTTTTCATGCTTCTCTTCATTCTTGTGTTTGAAAGTCAAATTTTCTATTCAGCTCTGGTCTTTTCATCAAGAATGCTTGAAAGTCCTCTATTTCATTGAATGACCATTTTTTCCCCTGATGTATTATACTTACTTTTGCTGGGTAGGTTTTGGATGCAGAAGCCTTGACTTTTATGTCTTCCTCTAATTGTATGCATTGCTCTTCCTCATCCAAAAGGGTGGAAGAAAATATTTGTTCACTAAGAAAGTAACCTTTTATAGTCATTTTTTTCCCTTTTATGGGCATCTTTCCAGCCAGTTACTTAACTTTTGAGTTCTTTGTCAAGAGGAGGGTACACTCTGTGGACCTGTAAGTTCTCAGTTCCTCCAAGATGGCACAATCAAGGGAGAGGAGTTTACTGCTCTCCTGGCCTGTGCTCAGGTCTGGGAGCAACCATAACCACTCTTCTGCTCAGGATCTGTGAGTAGAATTCCCTCTCCAGAGCCTCCACCAGTTCCACCAGGACAGTGCTCCTCCTCACCCCAGGACTGCCACTCAGGGTTGAGATTCAGATCAGTTGCTCAATTCCCCCAGGGTCTTTAAATCAAGGGTTCCAAAAAAGGATTCTGCACCTCCTGGGGCTGGGGCTAGGGGTGGACCCTGCTCCCTTCTCACACAGGTGAAAGAGCTTTCTCACTGACATTTGAAACTATCTCTGGCATTTGTGGGTTGAGGAATCTGGGAACCACAGCTGCTGATGCCTGCTCTGGTCCTGTCCATTCTGTGCTATGTGGCCAAGGCTGGATTGAGCTCAGCTCTGTGCTCCATGCGAAAGACCTTTCCTATCAGCCTTCCAGGCTGCCTTGGACTGGATAGCTCTCACTCTGCTGTTTTGTGACTTCTACTGCTCTAGAATTTGTTTAGAGTCATTTTTATAGGTATTTTATGGACTATGGGAGTAGAGCTAGAGCAGATTTGTCCTACTCTTCCATCTTGGCTCCCCTCCCCCCACTTTTCTTCAAATTGTGCCTCTGATGCACAAGCTGTGCCTGGGCTCTTTTATCTGTGAATGCTCTTGGGCAGTTCTCTACCAGGCTACAGACAAAGTGCTGACCTGCCTGAGTAGAGACCATGGATATTAATGATATAACCTATCTACTTTCTCTCCCTTATCCATCTTGCATCAACAAGCATTTCTTGAACTGCTCATAAGCACCAGGCACTGTGCTAGGCACTTTGGATCCAAAATACAAAAGTCCCTGACCTCAAGAAACTTAGACTCTCTCAGGGAAAACTTGTTTGTATAGTCTAAGTTCCTCCAGGGACTTTGGACTTTGGATCCCAAGCGCCTAGCATAGTGCCAGCCACTTAGGAGGAGCTCCAGAAATAATGCTTGTTGATTAGTTGGCAGGAAAACCTGACACATAAGATCTCTTATTGCCTGCAGTGAAGCTCACTTCCACACTGTTTTGCCCCCCAAATTTCCCTGACCACAGAAGTCACCCTCCATCAGAAGGCAAGTGTGCTATCCATCCCTGGCATTCCATTTCTCCTTAGGTCACCCTTGAGCAAGCATCAGTTATTGGCCTCATAGGCAACTCCTTGGCTTCCGGGAGAGGGTGGGTTGCCTCAATTATAGACAAAATAGATGAGTAGCCTCATGCCAATTAACCTTGCTTTAATTGATTATTAATTTTAAAACCTATTTACTCTCTCTGAAACAGCTGAGACTTTAGGAAGACCACTGTGAAAACAAATGGAGAATGAAACAATCCCTTGGGAAATAAAGAGAAGGGGGGAGAGATGGGGGAGAGATGGAGAGAGAGATTACGCCTCTTGGGTGAGTCATTTTATTCTGATGTTTTGGAGTACTTGCCAGGAAGGTGACAGACCAAAGTCATGGTGTGTCAGGAAGAAATTGCTCTGGAACAGTAGCTTCCTTGCCAAACTCTCTTCCCCCTCTATCCTCCTCCCATCAACGCTATCAAGAGACTTTGTTCTGAGGAGGAGAGAGTTGTGGATCTGGAGTGGAGAAAGAGCTGAATTCAGAATTTGGTTCTGATGCTTATTGGCTTTGCTACAGTCAGAGGCATCAACCAGAGCAAAAGCAGTGGGGCTTTGATCCAGGTTTCAAAATCAGGTAGGGGGAAGGGATTCACTTGTCCTCCCTGTAACCTATTGAAGGGAGAGTGACTGAGGAAGATTCCAGATTCCCTGTGGGTTATTTCCTGGATAAGGAACAGAAAGAGGCAGAGTACTCAGAAAAGATACTGCTTTTCTAGACCCAGGGGGTTCAGGCAGCTTCCTGGATCCCTTGGGACAAATGACAGGCAAGGGTGTGGACCCCAGTCAACATTCTGTCCAAAGAGAGGAAGCCCTTTGGTTGTCTCACTTCTCTGGAGAGGGCATGTAGGTTCTTCTTTCTCAGAAGTGAGGATATTTCAGGCATCTTTTCCCCACCCTCTTTCAGAAAGACAGTAGCTAGATGATGCAACCGCACATCTCATTTTTGTGAATTCAAATCCAGCCTCAGACACTTACTAACTGGGTGACCTTGTTACTGAACTCTGTTTGCCTCAGTTTCCTTATCTGAAAAATGAGCTAGAGAAGGAAAAGATAAAACCACTCCAGTATCTTGGTCAAAAAACCCCAAATGGCATCATGTAGAGTTGGAGGCAACTGAACAATAACAACAAAGCACTCCCCTAAATGAAAACTTCTTTGGAGAGGGTACGTTAGAGTGCTGGGCTTTCCAGAGAATGGGTTCAGCCAAACTATGCATCTCTTTAATTTTCATTCTGGTGAAAAGAGTGAAGCAATGTACTGGGAATCATCCCCAGCACCAGAATATGCTCCCTCCCTCTCTCCTTTCCCAACACCAAGAAACAAACAACACATCAGAAAACAATTATCCCCCAGGTGCAAGAATTCCTGGATATGGCTCAGTTCAACTCAGCCAACATCAATGAAATTGGATGTGACAGTGTGTTACAGTGGTTAGAACCCTAGAGGGGACATCAGGAAGTCCGGGTTAAAATACCATTTCTGACAGATGCCCCATATGAGCGTCCTCATTTTTAAACTGGGGATGATAATAGAGCCAATCTCAAAGGGTTCACAGGAGTTCAAATTCATTTGGCTGAAGGGATTGGGGTCAGGGTAAGATCAACCAGATGATTCCAAACCTTGAATTATTTCTCAAGTGCCTATACTGTGCTGGGGACCTCACTAGGTGCTGAGAATACATAGATAAAAAATGAAAAAATGGAGGTTCCATTTTGCAAGGGCAGGGGAGGGTAACCCGAATTCCCATACCTATTGGAATGGCCTCTCTCCTCCTTGGTGATGATCAGTGCTCCACTGCTAGAACTGGCCGTGCCTAGGGAAGCCTGGGCTACATATACGTAAGTAGATGCCGTTGGTCTAGAAGTCTTCTTGTCTTTCTTTGGAGTGACTTGAGTTTTGTAGAATGGGATCTCCTTGAGGTCAGGGATTGTGTGATTTTCTAGTTGTGTTTCCCCAGCTCAGTACTATGCAGAGTTGTGTCAGCTCTTCATGGGGGAGAGCCAGGATGGTTACATTTCTATCATCATATCCCTAGCACTCAGCACAACTCCATCATAAGGAGAGGGGTAGGGGGAAGGGATTAAGCATTTATTAAACACCTACTATGTGCTAGATACTGTGCTAAGTGCTTTACAAATATTATCTCATTTGATCCTGAGTGGTAGGTGTTATTATTACCTATAATTGAAGAAACAGAGGCAGACAGAAGTTAAATGACTTACCCAGGGTCACACAGCTAGTGTCAAAGGATGTATTTGAACTCAGATTTTCTCTACTGTGCCACGTAGCTTCCTCAAGGAAAGCTCCCAGAACAGACATTCATTCCTCCAAAGGCTCTGTTCCTGACTTTCTGAATTTTTTTTCCTCCCCATGACCTAAAAATCTTTTCACCCTGGAAGATTCCTCCACCCTTCCACCCTTAATACTTCCATTCTCATTGGTGGAGATCAATGCTCCCATGTCAGAACTGGCTATGCCAAGGTTAAGCCTGGGCTACATAGGTTTAGATAGACACCATTGGTGCCTACTTGGTATCTACAAGGAGTGATAGATGCCATTCCTTGGGGAAGCTCATATTAGGGAAAATGAGCCGGCTATCCATGACCACTCCTTCCTTCCTCTCTGGGCTCTGCTCCATCCTCTCTGGACTTCTTTCTGTGCCTAAAATCCCCACTCAGCTGGAGTATTGCCTACTTGCTTTTCAGCATCTTTTTGTGCTGTCTTTCCCCATTAAAATGCAAACTCCTTGAAGGTAGGAACCATCTTTGGCTTTGCTTATATTTGTATCCCTAGTGCCTGGCACACAGTAAGTGTTTAATAAATGCTTGTTGTCTTGGCCTAGTAGGGACTTAAATATTCATTATTTGATCAATAGAATGTAAGCTCCTATTTCGTTTTTGTTTTTATACCCTGTCCTCTTTGCTTCCCCCTCCAAACAGTGCTTGGCATAAGATTTAAGCTCTTTGATTTACTTATAAGTTTACATGTTGTTTCACCCAATAGAATGGGAGCTCAATGAGAGCAGGGATGATTTTATTTAGGTCTTTGTACTCCCCAAACTGAGCACAAGTCCCAGAACACAGTAGGTGCTTAATACATGCTTTCTGAATTGAGTCATCAAGTCAGTTTCATTTCAGGATCACTAACGAGACACTCATTTTGACCTGTTAGGGATTTGACCTCCAAAGTCATCCTAGAGGGTCAGAATTGAGCAGGGTGCCAAGGGTAACATCACTGGCCTTGGGTCTTGCCAGGCAGCTTTCTCCTGCCCGCTCTTCATAAGGTCCCAGTCTAGACCTATTGACCAGACCCGGTTATTTTGGTATCATTAAAATGTGGTAAACCAGAGCCTCTCTCTCCCTTTTTCTCTCTCAGGTGCTCATAATTCAGCAGAAGATGAAGTGATTCAGCGCATAATAAAAGGTCCTCCATGTTAGACTGCAAAATCCCCAATTCCCTTGTGAGATGAAGATGTAGTAGTAATATTTGCCAATGTCTGCTGAGGGAAATCATTAAAGTGCTCTTCGTAGGTAAGGACTCCAGGAATGCTATTATACAGTATGGCTTCCCTCCCCCTCTCAACTGGCCACTTGGTAGAAAGTCGGAGTGAGAAGGGACCCTAGAGGTCATTTAGACCATTCCCCTGCCTCTCACAAAGGTCCTTAACTGGGGGGGGGGGGTCTGTGGATTTTTAGACATTACATATATGCATATATATATGGGCATATGTGTGTATATATGTGTGTGTATATACATATATATACATATACATATATGTATATGTATAGATACAGTTTAACTATATTTCAACTGGACTTGTGCAATCTTGTATATTTATTTTATGCCTTTTAAACATGATTCTGAGAAGTGGTCCCTAGTTTTTACCAGGTTGCCAAAGGAGTCCCCCTGCTCTCCCTTCTAGTAGAATTGTGGTGAATGCCCAGTGGATAACTATATATTCTTTTCTTTCTGATTTTTAGAAAAGTTGTTTTCCTTCCATCCCTGAAAACATTATAGATATCTAGGACATTCCAAGCTTTACTAGTTTAACGCTGGACTGAGACTTTTGGGACAACACCCTAGGTTACAGAATAGGAGAATTTGAGTGACTTGACCAAGACCCCACATGGAGCAAGTCCCAGAGACAAGAATTCAAAAGTCCTGTCTCTTGATTCCAAATCCAAACTGGGCTTTTCTCACTCTGCCACCTTGTTTACTTTTTCTATGATCTCCCGGTGCCTAGCGCCATGCTGGATGCTAGAAAAGACTTGACAATTATGACCTTCAAGCTTTTGATATGATCAATTACATCATGGAGGAGGTGATAGGGAGCAGGATAAAGAATGTTGGGTTTGGAGTCAAGAGAACCTGGGTTGATAATCCTGGTCACTTGCTACCTGTGTGACCTTGAGCAAGTCACCTAACTACCCTGGGCCTCCCGTTTCCTCCTTTGTAAAAGGAGGCAGTTGGACTAGATGACTTTAAAGTCCCTTCTAACTCTAAATTCTTGGATCCTCTGATTTTTTGGGGAAAGGGAGGGATGTTTTGTTGAGTTCTTTCAATTTCCTTAGGAGTTCCCTCCTTTCTTCTTTCTAGTGAAAAACAGCTCAGAGCATAACAGAATAGCTGATATTCAAATATAACTTTTCAATTTAAAAAGCGTTTATGTGCGTTATCCCATTTGAGCCTCATGATCCTTGAAGATAATCATCATTATGCCCATTTAATAGATGAGAAAGCTGAGACTGAAAGGGAAGTGATTTGCTCAGAGTTCAGCTAGTAAACTGTACACCTGGGATTTCAAGGCAAGTCTTTTGGCAAAAAATCTAGTTCTCTTTCTGCATCAAGCCTCTTCTGGTCCCTTTAGCTTCTAGAATCTCCCTCTCCTTAGCCCATCCCCAAATTTACCTTGTAATTATTTCATATCTAACTTTGAGGGGCAGTGGATAAATCAACACAGGGGCTGGAGGTACTGTGCCTACTCCCTGTTCTATATCTAGGCATGAAGCATGGACTGGATTTAGATCTCAGTAGTCTACCCTCTAATGAGATGGAGGCCAGGCTCTGGGCTCCCACATTTATTGTCTCATCAAATCCCTTACCTCATCATAGGAAAATTGCTTAAGCCTTAGGTTTATGGCTCACAGATCTAGGGTATCCCCTCAGGAGGGGGAGGGAAGTACTCAATGTACAACATGAATTAGAAATGTCACAGATAATTTATTCCTCCCCCCAAAAAAATGAAATGCTAAACTCAGGACTCCCATATTAAAAGAACAGAATTCAGGAATTGAACTTGTATGTGCTGGTTGGCTGATAAATAAACCTCAGCAGAACATAATGCAGTTTGTGGAATTGCTGACCAGGCATTTAAATTTCACTTCGGCTCTTTGCTAGCCTTCCACTCCAAACTCAAACCTTTTCTGATCAGTTTGCCCAGCTGCTACCCACAGCTGTGTGCATCTGTCACTATCAGCCATTTCTCCGTCTCACACAGCCATCCCCCTCACTCTTTAGGCCTAGGACCTTCAAATCTTTCAAACTCATAATATTATTCCTAAACCCGGACAGGACCATCTCTAGGTTACTGCTCCATCACCTACTCAGAAAAGAAACCTGAAAAAGACAACAGAAACCCAGGCTCATACTTGCATTGCCTAGGTAGGCCATGTGCTTTGACTGCCGTGCACTCCATGTACCTCATGGAGGCTGGTGTGGGAGGCTGGCAGAATGGGGCCAGCCATCTGTCCTCATCTGACTCTTTGTATGGAGGCTGATAAATCCCCAACTGGAAGAGAAGAAAGGGCGAGGGGGCTGCTTTCTTTTGCACTTCTACTAAACTGTCAGTTTTTCTGTTTTCTCAGGTGATAAGGGGACCCTTGGTCATTTTACAGTGCCAGGCCCTCAGTAATGAATCATATATGAAACCCCAGACCTCAGCTGGAACCAGGAAAGGGTACTGACTGTGCCCTGTTAGGGGGAGGGGGAAAGGGCCCCTGATTCATACATTTGCCTATTTATATTCACGAAGCCTCTCTGATATAATAATAATGATAATAAAATAGTTAGAATGTACATAGCTCTTTAAGGTTTCTAAAGCACTTCGCAAATATTATATTATTTGATCCTCAAAAAAAGTTTAGGAATTGGGTGTTATGATTATCCCCATTTTACAGATGAAGAGACCAAGGCACAGAGAAGTAATATAAGCCCTTCCAGAGCAGGGACTGTTTCATTCTTTGTATTTGTCAGCTTAGCACAGTGACTGACACACAATAAGCCATTAATAAATGTTTGTTGACTGAATGTGTCACAACTATCTGTAAGCAGAAGCACAGATGTGGAACTTAAAGGACCCAAATCTTCATTTTACAATGAGGGAAACTGAGACCCCAAAGGGGGGAAGTGACATACCCAAGGTCACCTAATAATGTCAGAATTTGAACATGAAACTCCATACATTTCCAGTACTTTCTCTGCCCCTCCATGCTGCCTCTTGCATTGGCTCTTTTTCTCCCTGGGTAAAAAGAGGCAGAGACAAGAACAAGAGCTGCTCTTTGCCTCAGGCTGTTCAGACGGCTGGATATTTTTAGTTGCTTAGGAAGTCTCCAAGTAACACAGACACAGGCTTAGAACATGCTTTGTCAGCTCAGCCTCCACCGTCCCACTCGAGAGGTTGATGGCTGACTTTCAACAGCTTTGCTGATGCAGCCTGGAATGTTTATATCCACAATCGAGCACTCATGGGTGCCTGGCCCTGAATTTTTACCCTCCTATTGGAAAAGTACAGCATGGACAAAGCAATTTTTCACTCTTTCTGGTTTTCCTCACGTAGGACAAGAGTACAGTGTCCTTTTCTTTCCTCAGATTTTTCCTAGATTACCTTGTCTGGTTATCTCCTTTGCCCCCACCACTGCCTACTTTGAATTACACTTATCTCTGTATATGTAGTATCTATCCCTCCACTCCCACCTCTGAAAATAGAGCCCTCACCCTGCTTATTAAGGGCATGGGCTTTATGCTCTTTGATTTAAAAAAAAATTTTAAAGATCTGATATTACTTGGCTTTCCATCATCCTCCTAAGATCATAAATGTAGTGCTGGAAGGGTCCTTGAGTCCACTGAGCTCTATTTTATGGATAATGAGTTAAGGTACTAGGACATCAAGCAAAATCGCTCTGCAGCTGATAAGTAGTGTCTTGAGTGGGATTCGAACCCAAGTCTTCCTGATTCCAAGTTTACAGCTCCATCTACTCCTCCAGGATGCTTGGTAGATTTTATAATTGAATTCTTCCACTCAGACAACCATCCCTTATGAGAAAGAATTGAAAAGAAAGAAGAAAAAAATAAACTTAGGGAAATGAATCAACACATTAATGGAGTTCCACTGTGTACGCAGTGCTTCATGGTTCCCTGTCTCTACAAAGAAAGGAAGGAGATGTATTTTCTCAGGTTTTAGGGGAATGGGAGTGGGGCAAGCTTGGTGATGATACTTACATGATTTTTTTTAAATTATAGGTTTTTTAAAAAATGCTTTCATTTGTATTGTCATAGGCGTTGAGAACATAGTTTACTTTCCAAGAGTTCATATAGACCTGCCATGTTTTGGTTTTGCCATGTTGAGCACATTACCACGTAAACAGCAGGGGCTTAATAGATATTTGTTGAATGATGGGCAATCTTCAGTGCCTAGCATGCAGTAGGCACTTAATAAATACTTATTGACCCACTGACCGACAAGCAATGCTTCCTTGTTCTGAAGACAGAGTAAATTAAAGATTGTGAGGCAGGAATTTATATTTTAGATCAGAAAAGTATAATTATTTTCCTCATATCTTCCACCTTTCTTGAGGAATTTCAGTATAGATAGGTCCTGATTAGAATGAATAAAAAACTTTTAAAGTAATTGCATGTATTCAAATTCCCATTATTTGAAGTTATAATTGTGTGAAATATTGTAATTGGTTCCAGCCCAATAGAAATATGAAATGTGAATCCAAATAATACAATCACTTCAGGGGACTCATTTACACTCATAGGGACCTAGCTACATATTTAAACCAACAAGCATTTATTAAGTGTCTGCTATGTGCCAGGTGACAGCTGGGTGGCACCGTATATAGAGCACTCACTGGCCCTAGAGTCAAGAGGACCTGAGTTCAATATGACCTCAGATACTTATTAGCTGTGTGACCTTGGGTGAGTCACTTGACCCTGTGTGCCTCACTTTTTTCTTATCTGTAAAATGAACTGAAGAAGGAAATGGCAAACCACTTCCAGTATTTTTGCTAAGAAAACCCCAAATAGGGTCACAAAGAATCAGACATAACAGAAATGACTCAGCAATGACTACATGCCAGGCACTCTGTTAAGCAATGGGTATACTCTAATAGACACATGATATCTGGATATCCAAAATAAATGAAACAGCTCTTGTCCTCAAGGAACTTACATCCCACTGGGAGGAAATAATGTGTATCCAGATAAATAAATTCAAAATATATACAAATTAATCAGTCAAGAAACATGCATTTATTAAGTGTCTACTTACTGTGTGTGTGCCAAGGGCTGAGCTAGGTTCCGGGGGTATAAAGACACAAGTGAAAAGAATCCCTGCCTCCCAGGGAGCTGGAATTTAGGTAAACTGGTGCTGAGCAAGAGAAATCAAATCTGTCACTCGCTCTTATCATGATGTCTTGGGTGTAGTAGGTCCCCAGTAAATAAATACCTTTAGGTATTGGGTTGGATTGAATTGGAATGATTATCCCTGACCACCTTCCAAATATCTCATAGTGGGTCCCCTAGCCTTGTGTTTGGTAATTAAATGCATCGTAATTAAGGCCTCCTAGTTAAACATCATTACCCCATCAGACTTGTGCGTACAAATCTCCCTAAATCCCAAGACTTGCGATATGATTTGGGACAACTTTTGATCTCCCTGAGGTGCGTATCCAGGTCAAATCCTTGCAGTGCTCTTTCTGGTTGAGCCTGAAGATGGGTGGATCAGGCAGCTGGATCAACAGAGCTAACAAGTCCGATCCACAAGTCAACAAGCATTTATTAAGCACCTACTGTGTGCCAGGCACTGAGCTCAGCTCTGGGGACAAAAAAAAAAGAGAGTTTATACTCTCAAGAGTATAAACAGATAAGGAAAATAAAAACACATGCAAATGAATCAATCAACGCATTTTTATTACATTCCTACTATGTGCTTCCTGACTTGAGGAGCGACAACAGCTAACATTCATCCAGTGCATAATGGCTTGCAAAGTGCTTTCTGGACATGATGCCATTTGTTCGGCCAAGGACAACAGAGCCCAGATTCCCACAGTAACTGTAGTGGTGAGGACAATGTAGAAGTCTCAGCTAATGCATCTGTATCACCAGGACACCAGACTGGCTGATACTTGAGCTTTTAAAAAGCCTGGTAGGGACAGAAGCTGTCCTTCCAAGGAGCTATCAGTGTCCTTGAATGAAAGGGAGCAGACTAAAGCTAGCCCTAAGAATAATGACCCCACCTCAGAGAAAGCATCTTCCCCCTCATCTCACAAGTTGGCTATTCTCTTGTGAACCTCAGCCCAATGGTCCCACTCTATCCGAAAAACTGAGCTGAAAAGCATCTCTCTGGGAAGCAGTTTTGGTGTCCTTTCTTCCTTCTTTCCTTCCTTCTTTCCTTTCTGTCTGTCTTTCTTTCCAAGAAGAAGTATGATACAGTAGAAGGATATACGATTTGGTGTCAGATCTGTTAGGTTCAATTCCCTGAACAACCACTGATTCTCTTAGCGACCTTGGGCAAATCACTTAACATCTTAATGCCTCAGTTCCCACATCTGTAAAATAGGGATAATAATACTTAGCCAGCTCACAGGGGTGTTGTAAGAATTAATTAATGCTTATAAAGGACTTTGAGAAGCATGGGATGAAAGGTTTTAAATGCAAAGCAGGGATGATTTGGAGGAGTTGAGTTTCCTGCTGTCAGTCAGGCTGAGCAGGCTGGGACAGAGACCTTCTAGAGGAGTTTTTAGCCCATCCCTGTTAAGCCTGGAAAGCAACTGAAAATCATATTCAGACTTCAAAACATCGTTGGATTGGGGCCTGTTGAAGAATTCTTCTCTTTTCCCTATTTCCCAAAATATGGTTAAGTTTTGCTTAAACTCCTTTACCATTAAATTCAATTTTAAAATATTATTATTAAAAACGTAGTCTGTGCCAGAGATATGAAGGCAAATGCATTCGCACCATCAAGGAGACTACATTCTATTTCATTTTGACATAGATTTGGTGAATGTGATGATGAGTGACCCCATCAATCAACTAATATTCAATAGATGCCTACTACGTGCAAGGCACTGGAGATACAAAGACAGAAATGAAATAACATCTGGCCTCAAGGGGCTCACAGTCTTCCAGAAAGTAACAACACAGAAGCATCCTATGATCACAAAGGTGGAACTGAGAGGGATCTTAGGAGAGTCATTGAGTCCAACCACCTCATTTTTTCAGAAAAAGTAACTGAGACCCAGGAAAACAAATGGACTTACCCAAGACCACACAGACAATAAGTTTCAGAGGTAGGCTTTTGTCCTTGGGTTCCCCAGGTCCTCAGATTTCAAATCTAGCAGGTACAGACAAATCAATACAAGATAATTTGAACATGATATGAAAATGCTAACTGGGGAAGAATATCAGAGCAGGCTTTGTGAATTTCCCAACTTCGTAAATTTAAAATCTTTTGAGGATGACTTGAGGTGTAAAGGAAAGCATATCCCTCTCCCCTAAACAAAGTTGAGGCACAAAGGCTTATAAATTTAAAACTGCAACAGACTTTAGAAGTCATTCAGTTCAATACAATAAAATAATCCAATCCAATAAACATTTATTAAGCACCTACTGGGTGCCAGGCACTGTGCTAAGGAGATAATTAATAAAGGAAAGACAGCTCTTGCCATCAAGGAGCTTACAATCTGAAGGGGGAGATACCACACAAAAAGAAGCAGGAAAGAGTACCAAGGAGAACTTGGCCATGGGGTCATCTTGTTCCATGAAACTGAAACCAGGGAGGATAGCAGCAGCTGCAGAGTAGTAATCCGACATATAAAAGAAGGCATTGGGAAGAATCTGGGACTCTGACCTCCAGCCCTTCTAATAGAGGGGAAACTGAGGAAGGTCTTGTCAAAGCTTGAGTCTGCAGCCTAGTGGAGAGTTTAGAAGTGCTGGGCTTATCCTGAGAGGGGTATCTTGTTTTGTGGAGTTGAAACCAGGCAGGGCAGCCGGTACAAAGTGAAGTTTTGTACCACCTCATTGTGTAGCAGAAGTGGTTAAATGATTTGCTCATAGTGTTACAGAAAGTAAATGAAGATGGGATTCTAACCCAGGTCCTCTGACTTCAGAACCAGAATCCTTTCCATTATGCCATATTTCCTCTATAAGATGAAAAATGTCAGTCCCAGCCCTCAAAGGGCTTATGTTGTCTTGGTAGAGGGTATGTGGTAGTGGTAGTGGTCAGGAAGATAAGGATATATGGTGCAAAGATTGGTGGGAGCAAAGGAGAGATCCTTTTCTTCCTGCAAGACCATCCAAGCACTACCTTCAACATGAAGCCTTTTCTGATCCTCCCAAAGACTAGTGTTCCCCTTCTCTGACTATCTTGTATTTAACTGCCTTGTATTTATCCTTGTTTATTCCAGGTCCATGCTGCCAACCTACACTCACTCTTGTGGTTTGGGGTCTCCAAAATGATCTACTTACTCCCCTCAGGTTCCTAGGGATAAACCCCAAGGGGCTGAGTAATGTTGACACTTATGTGCCCCCACCAATTTGCTCTCACTTAACGATAAACCGGTAGACATTAACTAGCTTTTAGGAAAGGGATTTACTAAAATGGTATAAAGTTCAATTGATATAAAACATCCACCTTCTCCCCCCATGCACTACAGAGTGTGGACTTAAACTTAAAATAGAAGTTTGTGAAGCATATCCATAGAAAGCACTTGTGGAAAAGGTATACCTCCTTAGTCCTGACTCTAAAAGTCTTTTTCTCCTTTAATGTAGTTCTCACAAAGTTCACTTCAGGGCATGATATCTACTATGAATAAGCTTCTCTGTTGCTCAGCTGGCTTCTCCCAAGGCACGGCATCTTCCCTGGATGAATAACTTGGCTATGCTTATTCCTCTTAAGTTACAGTGCCTCAGCTGAATGGGTCAGCCTGTGGCTGGATTGGGTCAAACAGGTTGCTTAGTGGCTGCTGGGTTAGGTCCCTTCCCTGGGTTAGGTCATTCAACTTCTTCATAGTCTTATAAAGTTGCTGCCTGGTCCATCCAACTCAATGGTTGCTGATCCATCACCTCCCTGCTACTTTGTCTATTGTTGCCAGCTCTGGTGAACTCTATTGCTAATTCTGGGTGCAGGTAGGACCTCTGGATCTCCCAAACTCACAAAGTCTTTACCTGGATACATCCACCTGAGACAAATTTATAAAAATACAAGTCATTCTCCGATTGATAAATGGTCAAAGGATATGAATGGACAATTTTCAGACACAGAAATCAAAGTTATCTATAGTCACATGAAAAAATGCTCTAAATCACTATTGATTAGAGAAATTCAAATTAAAACAACTCTGAGGTGCCATCTCATACCTATTAGATTGACTACTATGACAAGAAAGGAAAATACTAGAAGTTGGAGGGGATGTGGGGAAACTGGGGCACACTATTGTTGCAACTGTTCCAACCATTTTGGAGTACAATTTGGAACTGTGCCCCAAGGGCTATAAAGCTGTGCATACCCTTTGATCAATACCACAATTAGTTCTATATCCTAAAGACATCAAAAAAAAAAAAAAAGGAAAAAGACCTATGTGTACAAAAATATTAGTAGCAGCTGTTTTCTTTTTGTGGTGGCTAAGAATTGGAAGTTGAAGGGATGCCCATCAATTGATGGGCAATGGGAATGGCTAAATAAAATGGGAAATGGCTAAATAAACCATGGTATATGATTGTGATGGAATATTATTGTGCTATAAGAAATGATATAAGAAATGACAAGCAGGATGATTTCAGAAAAACCCGGAAAGACTTACATGAACTGATGCAAAGTGAAGTGACCAGAATCAGGACAACATAGTATACAGTAACAGTAATATTGTATGATGGATTGTGAATGATTTAGTTATCCTCAGCAATATAATGATCCAAGACAATTCCAAAGGACTAATGATTAAACATACTATCTGTCTCTGGAGAAAGAACTGGTATTGTTTAGTATAGACTGAAACATGCTATTTTTTGCTTTCTTTCATTCTTTTTCTCTTATTCTAGTCTTCTTATACATAATGACTAATATGGAAATGTTTTATATGATGGCACAGGTATAACCTATATTTGATTACATACCATCTCAGGGAGGAGAGGGAAGGAAGGATAGAATTTAGAACTCAAACTTTAAAAAAATATATGTTAAAAATTGTTTTAACATGTAATTGGGGGAGATGTATTTTTTAAAAATACTAAGCACAAAGAGACAGAGGTAATCATGTGGCCATCACCATCATGTCCTGATGGGAGACAGAGCTGATATTCCTTTCCCATTGACTCTCTGGACCACCTACTCAACACATACTTTCCCGCTGATTCTGCTAGGAAGTAAGGCAAAAGAAGACTGGAAAGATAGACAGAGGCTAGGTTACGAAGAACTTTGAATGCCACACAGAGGTATTCTGGAGGTGATAAGGAGCCCCTGGAGTTTATTGAGTAGGAAATTGGGGGAGGAGTGGGGATGTATATATGACATGGTCAGGCCTGTACTTTAGGAAAATCACTGTAGTGCTTGAATGGAGGATGGAGTGGAGTGGGAAGAGTCCCCTATGTGCTTAATGGGCAGTTGTTAGGGCACCAACCCAGAAGTTCAGAAGACCTAAGTTCAAATAACTGTGACCTTGGACAAGTCACTTAATCCTTTTTGCCTCAGTTTCTTCATCTGTAAAATGAGCTGGAGAAGGAAATGGCAAACCACTCCAGTATCTTTGCCAAGAAAACCTCGAAAGGGGTCACAAAGAGTTGGACATGACTGAAAAATGACCGAACAACATGTTCCAGACACTGTACTGGGCTCTTGAGAAATAAAGACAATTTCTTCCCTAAAAGATCTCACATCAGAGAGTGGACATGATATGTATGTATATAGGAAAAAGGCGCTGAAGAAGCAAATTGATATTTAAAATAAAATGTAATATTATCCCGGGCAAAGATTCCCAATTTGAGTTCTATATATCACCAAAGGATATGAGATTATCAAGAAGTTGTGAGGAATATTTTGATTTTATTTTAAAATTTGATTTCCGATCAATAAAATTACAAAATTGTCCTTAAATTGGTTTATAAAGCCTAGTGATCCTATGAGTGCTTAAAGGAAACAACCAATGGATCTCTTTATTTTATTTCTTAGGTATCTAAGCATCTTAAGCTTTGAAATTTTGCCCCTTTTCCATTGGATAGGGAGTACAGGAAAGTTTTCTAAAACTCAAAGGATGCAAGGGTCAGAAATGTTTGAGAACCCCTGATTGAGGCTTGTTTTCAACAAGCCAGGGTCACATGGGACCTTAAATGAATCCACCTAAGGTCACCCAGTCTGTACAACCTGTACTCAGACTCAAGTCTCTTGATTCCTTGTCCAAGGCTCTTTCCATTACACCATGCTTGTCTCTTCCAGCTATTAATTTAGCTGTGCTGAAAGCAAAAGACCACAGCGAGAGAGTTCTTTTCCCTGCAGCACAACTGGAGAGGTGGATGTGATCTCTGTAAAGCCACTGAAAGTAGAAATAAAAAAAATACACTTTTTCGTAGATAAGCGTAGTGTATATCTATATATCTATGTGTAGAAATCACCCTGAAGCTGAAAATAATAGCTCTTTGTACCTAAATAGATGTTGATATCTATCTCCCACATGAGAGATTTAAGAAGAAGGAAAGGTCTGGCCAGGGATCTTAATAACTCAGGTTTTCCCCTACATTATCCAGGCAACTCAGCCCTCAAAAACTTACTCCTCCTCCCTTTTTTCTTTCCAATACGCAATGGTATTTGAAAGTGGTTGTATAGAGATGGCTGACAGGATATCATTGTGTTGTGGCATAAGATTTTGAACTGGAGGGTCCTTAGAGGTCGTTTAATTTAACCCTTAATTTTATAGTTAAGGAAATAGAGACTAAGGAGATTTCATGACTTATCCACTGCCATTGGTTCATAGGATTGTAGATCTGGAATAGGAAGGCTTGGTTTTCTCTTCTGTAGACTAAGGAACTTGGCTTCTGAGGCTCCTTCCAATTCTTTCCTTCCTCCTTCCAAATTAATCTTTCCCATTTTAGTTCACCCTCCAACAGAATTCCCTCCTGTTGTTTTAAAATGGCATCCAGAGTGGTTATGGCTTTTCCCCAAGTTCACACGGGTAGAAACTGACAAAGTTGGAATTTGAACAAAGGTGTTGTGACTCCCAGTCTTTTTCCATCTTACCCATGGTTAGAAAAACACATATTACCTGTGCAAACATGATCAAGTTCTGCCTCAGTTTCCTTATCTGTGAAATGGGGATGATGATAGCACCTACCTCCCAGGGTTGTTGTGAGAATAAAATATTTGTAAAGTTCTTTGCAAATCCTCAAGTCTTCTATAAATGTTAGCTATTATTATTCTCTGGGCAGCTAGTTGGCACAGTGGATAAAGTGCTAGACCTGGACTCAGGGAAATGCATGTTCTTGAGTTCAAAACTATCCTCAGACACTTACTAACTGTGTGACCCTGGGCAAGTCACTTAACCCTGTTTGCCTCAGTTTCTTCATCTGTCAAATGAGCTGGAGAAGGAAATGGTAAGCCACTCCAGGATCTTTGCCAACTCCAAAAAGGGCTACCTAGCAGTGTCTCGCACAAACTAGGAACTTAATAAGCTGAATTGAAACCAAACCTAAATCTGTCTCCTTGGAAATTCCCCCCATGTTTCTTTAAGGTGAAATTTATCTTAACCGAAATCCAAATCTGCCCTGTGAACTAGGTATAGTTATCTTCGTTTTATAGATGAGAAAACTGAGGCTGAGAATGATTAAGTGTTCAATGTCATACAGTGAGTTAATGTGTGAAATTTGCATTCAGGTCTTTTCTAATTCCAAGTCCAATGCTCTGTCCACTGACCTATGTTGTCTCTCCCTGTGTGGCAGAAACATATAAAACTCCAGTGTCCATTCATTACATTAGACATTATTCATATAGGATGGCTATCAAAGTATTAAAAGGCTTTTCTCATCTGCCATTTATCATTTCATGGTCATAGCATCTCCACAAAGTGAGCAAATATCATCATCCCCATTTACAAATGAGGAAACTGGAGAAGGTGAATTATTTCCCTGAAGTCACCCAGTAATCCAGCAAGGCAGCCGAGGACAATATTTCATAAGGTCCAAAGCTCAGCGAGTTCAATGACATCCAGAGGACCTGTCTTGGACCAATGACAAACATTTCCTAGGTTTGATTCTGTGAGAACAGTAGCATTTTCTCTCCGTGGTAAAAATCGAGTTCATTGTGATTTTTTTCTAAATGGAGGTAATATCTTAGACCACCCTGAGAAATCAGAGCTCATACCCTGCAAAAAAAATGGATGAGAAGAACTGGAGACATTTACCCTGCAGAAGAAAAGACTTAGACAGAGCCCATAGGGGTCTTTAAGCCTCTCTGGGGTTGAATGGAAGCTCATTGTGAGGAGGGATTCTTTCATTCTTTGTATTTGTATCCACAGGGCTTAGCACAGTGCCTGGCTCTTAATAGAAGCTTGATTAAATGATTGATTGAAGTTTTCCTGGAAGAAGAGTAGTATTATAGTGGATGGTGAGCCACTCTAGTATTCTCTCTACTACATCCCTTAGCTGCCATCAGGGATGACTAAAGATAGATTTTTTTAGTTGGAAAGGACATTAAAGCTCCCCTCATTTTGCAGCTAAAAAACTGTGGCTCAAAAAGTTAAAATGACTAGTCCAGACAGGATCGTACAGCTAATAGGTGTCTGGTCTGGGATTTGGACTCAGGTTTCCTTCACTCTGTGCACTATGCTAAGCTGTAGGAGGCCTCAAAGGCCATTAGCACCTCTCTGGGGAGGGCTGCTCATCCACCTTTGGTGTCCACCTCTCACTCAACACTCACCTGTGGTTCCAGGAATCTGCGGCCTGCCCAGTGGCCACACCTCCATAAAACATTTTGGGATGGGCCAGCTAGGTTGAGGGAAGAGACTGGCTTTAAACCTGTTGGTGAGTTAAGGGGGTATCTACCCCAGGCATGTGAAGACTTCCCCTGGAAGAATGGGTGGATGAGAATAATTCATTCCCATGGCGGTGAAGGCACCTGAAGAAGGCGCTGTGGAATGCTTAGAGCTTGGGCAGATATTGAAGATACCAAGGTCACCCACTGCATCCTGGGCAATCACTAGTCACCTTGACTTTTATCTTGATTCTTCAAGAGAGTGAGGCTGATGACTTTGTGCAACTCTGCCTCACTTAAATACAGTTCATGTACAAGTCAAGACATCACTCCATGCCTCTTCAAAAACAAAGAACAAGCAACAGATGAGGAAACTGAGGCTCAGAAGAGAAAAATGACTTTTGAAATGTAAATGAGGAGCAGAGCCAGGAGTCAACCTGGATTCAAACCTTACCTCTGACATTTTTCCTTAAAATAGGATAAAAATATTGGAGGCATAGAGATTACTTCACAAGGTTATTGTGAGACTCACATGAGAAAATTTGTACTGGGGATCAGTCAGTCAACATTTATTTAGCACTGCTTAGTGCCAGTTTCTGTGCTAAGAACTGCGACAGTCTCTGCCCTTGAGGAGCTTACAAAACAAATGGGAGAAAATAAGATATAAAAAGAAGCTGAAAAGCAAGAAGGGAGGATTCGGACAAGGGAAGGATGAGAAGAGGACCATGACAGGGAATTCCAAATAAGACTAAGAGCAGAGGAGCTGGTAGGAAATGGGGAGAAGACTGTGCCAGGTCCCTTCATTAGATAGATGCACTGAAGTTCATGGCTCTGACCCACTGGGCAGAGGGTGGAGGGTACTGATGAGAAGGGAGTATCAAAACAGATTCAGTCTTGAAGGACAATGAGATTTCCCAATGATGAGTGTCCTGGGGAAGGAAACCATGATGGAGAAGTCCAAATGCAATGTTGCTGATTAGAAATGGATATCCCAAAAATCTTAATGCCTTTCAAAGTTCTAATAGCTTGAGCTATTAAAGTTTTAAGTTTCAATGGCTTAAAACTTCACTAAGACTTTTGGATACCCTGTCTATAAAGAGTTATATAAATAGCCTAGAGGCTATTAGGTGGTACTAGGTAGAGTGTTGGTGTCCAGAACACTTGCATTCATATCCTGACCCTCATCAGGGATCAGAAACTTTCTCAGTCAGTTTCTTCATCTGTAAAATGAGGAGAACAGCAGCACCTATTTTATAGGTTGTTGTGGGGAATTAAATGAGATAATATATGGATAAAACATTTCATTTAAGAAACCTGCTCAGCAGAGTCTAAAGCTTTGCACACCTCAGAATGTTATATAAATGCTAGTTATTGCTATTAGATGTTATTTTTTTGGCCCCAGAGCGGGGAAACAGCAATAGGCTTATGTTACAAAGAGGCAAATTTAAGCTGAAGGGTAGGAAAAGCTTCCTAACGATGGGAGCTATTCCCAGAAGTAGAATGGTTATTGGCTTCCTATCCCTGGTGGTCTTCTGGCCAACCGGGGATGACCACAGGTTGTGATTGCTATTGAAGGTATGTTTGTTCAGATGTGGCCTCCAGAGTCCTTGGCTTCCAGGATGGGATCTGTGGTTCCAGGGTAACTCTTCCTTCTCCTGATATCTTAAGAGTCACATCATTTTCCCATTCAAAGGGTCTGAGGTCCAAAAAAAATGAGACATAGTTTGTCCAAACAGTGGATTGAAGCTGAGACCACCCTGAAGGACTGATGATTTTTTCCAGAATCCTAGCTTAATTTTTTTCCCATCCAGAGAAAGACTGTGTGTGTTTTGTAGTGGTGAAAAATAATACAAATATTGCCTCATTGCTTCCGGGGTCACTCTGAGGATGAATGAATTAGCCTTTAAAAAAGCACTTTGAGTCAGGCTAAAAGGCATCCTCAAGTATAGGGCTGGTCTCTTGTTACTCATCTAAGTAGTATAGCATAATGGCTAGAAGCCCTGACTTAGGGTTGGAGGGATCTGGATTTGAACCTGTGGCATATTGGATAGACTGTTGGGCTTGGAGTCAAGAAAACTTGGGGTTATAGTCTGCTTTCTGGCATTTACTAGCCGTGTGACCCTGGATAAGTCCATTCTTAGATCTCAACTTCAGTTTCTTTATCTGTAAAATAAAGACAATAATAGCTGTAGTTGCCTATTTCACAGGTCTCAAGACCACAGGATTATTGACTCATAGATGTAGAGCTGGAAGGGGACTCAAGTCATCTGGTCCAACCCCTTCATTTAATGAATAAGGAAACTGAAGCTCAGAAGAGTTCAGGTCAGGGTCACAGGGGATTTGCCCAAGATCACAGCAAGTGAGAAATGAGATTTGAACATAGGTTCTATGATGCAACATCAATGTTCTTTCCACTGTACCAAAGTAGTGTGTGTAAAATACGCTCCAAACCCTAAAGTTTTATTTAAACTTTAAATAAAATCTCTTCCTCCTCTTTTCTTCTTCCTCTTCTTCTTTTTCTCCTCCTTCTCCTTTTTTCTTCTCCTCCTCTTCCTCCTTCTTCTCCTTCTTCTTCATCTCTTCCTCCTTTTCCTTCTCTCTTTTCTCCTTCTTTCTTCCTCTTCTGTCTTTTCCTTCTTTCTTCTCCTTCCTCCTCTTCTTTTTCATCATCATCATCATCCCACCTCAACCAGTATCTGTGTAATCATAGGCAACTCATCCTATCTTTCTGAACCTCAGTTTCTCCAGCTATAAAATGGGGATAATGATACCTATAGTACCTCCCTCACAGGATTATCAGAAGAATCAAAGTTCTTTGCAAACCTTAAATCTCTCTGCAAGAAGAAGCTGTTATTATCATAAAAATAAATTTTTTTGGCAGTGGTAATATGGCTTGATTACCTTCCTCCCCTTACCAAAAGCTGGTAGGAGAAAATGGGCTACAATTTGCTACAGATCTAAAGAAAACTTGTAAAACCTGGAAAGACTTCTGTGAACTGATGCTGAGCGAAAGTGAGCAGAACCAGGAGAACACTTACATAGTAACAGCAACATTGTAACAGTAACAGCAACTTTGGTACACTTAGCTCTTCTCAGCAATGCATGGATCTAAGACAATTCCAAAAGACTCATGATGGAAAAAGCTGTCCACATCCAGAGAAAGAACTGTGGAGTCTGAGTGCAGATGGAAGCGTACTATTTGCCCTCTCTTTTTTTTCTTTCTCATGGTTTTTTCTTTTGTTCTGATTCTTCTTTCACAGCATGACTATATGTTTAATATGATTGTACATGTATGGCCTATGTCACATTTGCATGCCGTCTTGGGGAGGGAGCAGGGTAGGGAGGAAGGGAGAAAAAAATTTTGGAATTCAAAATCTTGTAAAAGTGAATGTTGAAAGCTATCTTTATATGTAATTGGAAAAAAATACTGTTAAATGAAATTTTAAAAATACGGAAAACTTTTTCTTTGCCCAGCTGCTGCCTTGTGTTCTTTGCATATTTCCAGGGCTTGGTGACCAATACACTTTACATGGCCAGAGCAGATTCCTTCAAACCTACTTAGAGCCTGTTGACTGACAAGGAGGGCTGTCAAAAGACCCACCTAGCTGCCATCAACACTCCTGCTTTTTCCGGCTATGGAAATACTTGTCCCCACACAGAGCCCAGAAATCCCTGGGGTTCAAAGGCAGGATGGTACCTGAGTCAAGCATCCTGCTAGATCTCTCTCAGCACTGAAGGAATTGGGACTGGCTTGCTGCCTCAGCTGGCCTGCATCTAAAGAGGGCCAATTCCCTTCCGATTGTCTTTTAATTGCGCTGCAGCCTGTTGGCTGGAATAATAGATGGAAATCATGAAGCCTTGACTCGAATGGGCAGCAGGGGGTGTTTATGTGTTATTTCCCTTACCCAGGGAAAGCTTTGTTCCAAATCAGCATCTGGTCCAGGGAGGATCAAAAAACCCAATTATCCAGCAGGGTTTGATGGGAAAATAAAGAGGTGAGCTAGACTTGTTCACTTTTCTCCATTAGTGCATTTGAATTTGGGGATCTAGGGGTCCGACCTTTTTCCCTCACTGCATTTTCTCTTAGATTCTTGCTAATTTGATTTTGCTGTCTGTTTTGTGGGCATTGTTGGGTTGAATTACAATGGGGGAAAGCACAGATCAGGCTGATATGTGATGTATCTGGGAACCATGGGGTTTGAGTGAGTACCTAGGATAGGCTTAATGGATGTTTGTTCTGTAAAACTTGGTCTCAATCAAAAGGCTGCACCCAAGGACCTAGAAGGTCACATGTGGTCTTGAGTCTGCAAGTTCCACACCCCTGTGCCTAGAACTTCTCACAATAACCTTTTGTAGCTATGTAAATTCACTAGGCATTTATTATCTCCATTTTACAGATGAGGAAACTGAGGGCTCAGTCTTTAAGTGAGTTGCTCATGATTACATAGCAATTAAGTGCCAGAGGTAGGATTTCGAAGATCTCTTCTCACTCTTTTTAGGGATCTCTACATAGTATAGGAATCAGTTAGATCCTACTCCAACCCTTTGATGGTCATTGGAAGCTACTAAATGTTGGATAATAAGGGTGTTGAGCAGGATTGGTCTGATCTGGAAATAATCCATTTTAAATGACTTCCTGACCCCAAGTTCAGCACAAAAGCCACAATGCCTCTAGACTAGGAGGCAGTGAGTTCTCCTCCTGGGAGGCTGAGTGAAAGATACAAGAGGCAGATTTAGGCTTGATGTAAAAAAAAACCAACAAACTTCTTAAAAATGAGAGCTTCCTAGCAAAGTAGAATGGGCAGCTAGGCGGCGCCCTAGTGCATAGAGCACCAGGTCTGGAGGCAGGAAGACCTAAATTCAAATTTGTCCTCAGATACTTGCTAGCTGTGTGACCCTGGGCAAGTCACGTAACTGTTTGCCTCAGTTTCCTCCTATGTAAAATGAGTTGGTGAAGGAAATGGCAAACCATTCCAGTGTCTCTACCAAGAACAGCAATAAAGAGGTAGATTAGACTATCTTTTTTATTAAGTTGTTATAGTGTGCAGAGCACTATGCTAAGTGGGGGGCGGGATATAAATACAAGTAAAAAAGAAGACAGCCCCTGCCCTCAAGGAACTTATATTCTAAAGGGAGAAAACAACATATAAAAGGGATGACACTTCCTCCAAGAATGTTCCAAAGAGTACTCACCCATTGGAGGAGAAGTTGAAAGAGGGGGACTGTGGGTTTCCCTTCAATGGAGTCCTTCACACAGACACTGGAGGACCGTTTTGGGAGGATGTCAAGGGAGATTCCTGTTTTGGTATGGGTTGGACAAGAGGGCCTGTCGGCTCCCTTTCACATCTGAGGTTCAGTAATTCTGTGAAGCAAGCCACATGCACCCCTCTCTGGACCTCAGTTTCCCCTTTTGTAAAACCAGGGAGTCAACCTAGTTGGTCTCTGAGGTCCCTAGTTTTCTAGGATTCTATATATAGCAACAGGAATCAGAGTTGGCACCTGCTACACTGTTGGCAGTTGTCTAGGGTTAGTAAAAATTAGATCATCAGGGTGCTGAGCAGGATTGGTCTGTCCTGTAAATAATCAATTTAAAATGGATATGAAGGGATTTCTGATGATTCTCTTGGCAGGGCCGTTTCCAAACTGTGGGAAGGGGAACATTTAGGACTTTTTTGTGAGTCTTTCTAATCTCACCCACAATGGTAGAAAGAGCTCTCAGCTCAAATTCTGCTTCAGACGCTTACTAGTTAAGTGACTCTGGGCAAGTCACTTAAGTGCCTCAGTTTCCCCTTCTGAAAAATGAGGATATTGGATTCAATGACATCCAGTGTCCCTCCTAATATATGATGCTATGACCCTAGGCCCCCTAATCCCTAATATATCTCAATGAAAACCTCATTATAAGGGGTCTCCATTACTCTGAGTCTCTATGGAAATATTTTCAAGAACGCTTTTGGCCTCCTGAATCAAGTGAGTTGTCATCAGTGAGAAAACTAAAGGTGAAGTAGTCTCCAATTTACCCCACAAAGATTCCTGGAGCAGTTACACTACAAGGTGAGGGCACCTACCATGCTGGCCTCAGGAGCCAGGAAAACTGAAGGTTCGTATCCCACCTTTGACTCTTCCTGGCTGTGTGACCCTAGGCACCTAACTTCTCTGGGTCTCAGTCTCCTCACCTGGACATGAGCAGGTTGAACTATATGGTTTCTAAGGTCCCTGTCAATTTTAAATCTATATTCCTATGATAGTAAAGATTTCTCTCCTGAGTTATAGGCAATTCATGAGCTGCCCTGGTGGAAGGAACTGGTGTTTTAAATCAGTATCTGATCCAGGGAGGATTAAAAGACCCAATTATCCAGCAGAGATTTGATGGGAAAATAAGAGACAGGCTAGATTTATTCGAGATAGCTAGGTGCTATAGTGGATAGAGTGCCAGGCCTGGAGTCAGCAAGTCTCGTCTTCCTGAGTTCAAATCTGACCTCAGGTATTTACTAGCTGTGTGATCCTGGGTCTGTTACTTATCCCTGTTTGCCTCAATTTCCTCATCTGTAAAATGGGTTGGAGAAGGAAATGGCAAACCATCCAGTAGTATCCCTGCCAAGAAAACCCCAGATGGGGTCATGGAGGAGTCAGAAATGGCCAAAACACCTACTATTATTATCATTATAATTAAAACATGCCTGTCACACTTGGTCTTTCCAGTCCCCATTTCCCCCATTGCTAGTTCCCCTTTGCCTAGTTACTTCATAAATGTTTTGCATTAACTTGTATGGGTCCATGTGGCTCTCTCCAACCTAATGTAAGGTCCTTGAAGGCAGAGACAGTTAGGGGTTTGTATCTAGCCAGGTAGCAGAGAAGTAAGCGCTCCCTCAATGCACTCCCTTGACTACATGTGCTGTGCTCCATGCAGGGACAGGTATCCCAAGTTTCTATGGTCCTCCTTGTTGAACCTGGGACCTCCCTGAATTTTTTCAGTTTGCTAATGAGGCTACAGTAGGAAGAACCTTCTGATAATACAAGGGACTGAGTCAGGGAAGAAATTAACAAAGGAAATCTGTCACTTTGAGAATGGGGCTGTTCTTGGCTTGAGATGACTGGGAATCAGGGAGATCGGCTGGTGGCATGGGGGAAAGATCACGTAGTTGGAGTCAGAGAACTTGGGTTTGAATCCCAGCTGTGTAACCTCAAACCACTTAAGCTGTCTGGGTCTCAGTTTCCTCCCCTGTACAATTAGGGAGCTGGATTAGAAGTCCTCCAGACTTCCTTCTAGACTGACTTCTCCACTTGTCATCCTTTCATACTGTCTTCAAGATGACTCTCAGTTCTCATGTTCCCCCAGATTCTCTCTTTTCTGGACTAAACGTTCCCAGTTCCTTCACACAGTCTTTATATGTCATAACCTCCCTTCATCAGAATGGTCTCCTTTCTCACGATATTCTTTAACTCACATGTTCTCTTTGATTTTAACATCCCTTAACATTTTAAAAAATGATTAGGGACATCCAAAGACTTTTGCTTTATATGAGTTTTATCTACCAATATCTTCCATATTAGAAATTTAAATGCCTTTATTATATTAATAAATAATAATGATGAATTTCATAATAATAAAAATAGTTTTGACCTCACAGACCTCCTGAAAAGCTCTTGGGGAGCCCTGAGGATCTCTAAACTGTACTCTAAAAACTGCTGCTCTAGTTTTCCAATGGACTTCTTAAAATATAGGCACCTTGAGTCAAATACTCTACCTCATTTTACAAAAACAGGACCCAGGGAGAAGCAGGGATTTAAATGCTCATGGTCATGGAGTTAATTTGTAGGAGAGGTGGTATTTGAACCAAGGTCATCTGAGGACATCACCAGGGGTCTTGCCACAGGTACCTTTATAATGCTTAAGAGCTGGAAGGGAATTTAGAGGCCATTGGTCCAAACCTTTCATTTTTCAAGGAAATGGAGGCTCAGGGAAGTGAACAGCTTTGGCCAAGGTGGCACCAATAGTAAATCTCAGTGGTTAAGGCTTCTTCTATATTACTTGGTAGCCATCTCATATTTGTTTACCTGGTTGCATGCTGTTTCTTCTTAATCCAACTTAAGACCCTCAAAGGCATAGAGCATTTAGTTTTTGTTTTGGTATATCCAGTATCCAACACAATGCCTGTCACATAGTAGGTGTTTAATAATGCTCGTTGAATTCAATTGAGCACCATGGTGCTGCTGTACTGATAAGAGGGGTTCAGATCCTGTCTCTGATACCTTATAGATGTCAGGTCTATTTTGAATTGAAATAAACTATAAAGTGTGTTTCTCTTATTGTGGGAAGTGGGGTATAGTAGAAAGGGAAAAGAAGAGGAGGAAGGAAGGAAGGAAGGAAGGAAGGAAGGAAGGAAGGAAGGAAGGAAGGAAGGAAGGAAGGAAGGAAGGAAGAAAATTAGCCTTTTATTAAGGGCAGCTAGGTGATGCAGTGGATAGATTGCTAGCCCTGGGGTTAGGAGGATCTGAGTTCAAATATGACCTCAGAGACTTACTAGCTGTGTGAACTTGAGCAAGTCACTTAACCCTGTTTACCTCAGTTTCCCCATCTGTAAGATGAACTGGAGAAGAAAATGGCAAACCCCTCCAGTATCTCTGCCAAGACCCCAAATGGGGTCAGAAAGAGTTGGATGCACCTGAAAATGACTAAACAACATCAAATCTCCTTTATTGAGCACTTACTGTGTACCAGGCTCTGAGCTAAGTGCTTTTTACAAATATCTCTGGGAGGTAGGGCTGTTATTACCTCCATTTTACAGTTGAGGAAACTGAGGCAGACAAAGGTAAAGTGACTTGCCCAGGATCACACAGGTAGTGTCTGAGGCTGGATTTGAATTCAGATCTTTCTGACTCCAGGTCCAGCAAAAGGGAAGAGTGCTGGGTTTGGAGTCAGTCCAATTCTGGTTTTCTCCTTGCTATGGGTGTAACTTTGTGTAAGTCTCTGGGTCCCAGTTTTCTCCTCTGTAAAATGAGATAGTTAGACAATAGGCCTCAAGTGTGGTTTCTAGTTCTTAAACGTACAATCCTATCATCTTCAAAAGCAAGGGTTATGCCTTTTCCTTCTCTGTATTCTACTTTCTCTCTCTGTACCTCAGTTTCCTCATCTGTAAAATGGGTGATAATATCCTTTCCCAGCCAGCGCCATAGAGACCTGAATTATTATCCTTCCCTACTCCCTTCCCCTAAACCTATAACTCACCCCTCCCTCTAGAAGGCCAGACCGGCCCTGGTTCCCTGCTAACTGGTTTCTGAGAACCCTAAATGCTTTTAGCATCCGGCACCCAGCAGGGGGCTAGACCTCAAGGCACTTAATGAAGTCTGGTTGTCTTATTGATTGCCTGCCTTGTCCTAGGCCAAGGAGCCTGGAGGATGTGGCTGTTTGAAAGGATGAGTAGGTCTTTAGCAGAGAGTTTTTTGAAATAGCTAAAGAATCCCTGGAAAGGGTTGAGTGCTTTGCCTGGCCTGCTCTCTGTTTTCCCCAAACCCCCAGGGGACCTTGTACAAATAATTTTTTTCTCTTCTTGGCTTTGCCGACAACCCTGACAACGTGACTTTCTCGTTTGCAGTCCCAGACTGAACCAGTGCTCTCCTTAAAAAAAAAAAAAAAGCACACACATTATCAGGTTACAGCAGGACAATAAATGGGCCCAGATTTGAGGAGGAGAAAATCTGGCTGGGTTGCCTTTGGAAAACTGTTCAGGCCTTTCCCAGAGAGGAGGGAGGGTCCAATGGAGGACTGTGGAGAGCCTTGGGTTTGAGTTCTGTCCATGACACCTGTTTAAATATGAGTGAGTTGCTTGAATGTAATGAAGAACGAATGTTTGAATTAATGAATGCATATGTGGATGAATTAATGCATGAATAAATACATTAATGAATGCATGAATGAATGAATGTGTGAATTAATGAATGAATACATTAAAAAATGTATGAATGAATACCTACATGAATGAATGAATATTTGAATTAATGAGTGCATGAATTAATGCATGAATGAATACACTAATGAATGTATAAATGAATGCATACATGAATGAATGAATGTTTGAATTAATGAATGCGTGATGTATTTATTAAGCACCTACTGTTCTTTGACAGGTTGTACTATGTTAGGTCCTGAGGATACTGATGAAAATGAGACATATGCATTCTGATAGGAGGTGAAGGTAGTTGTTCTGATCTGCGCAAGGAGTCGATTCTCACATCATTTCCATAAGCAAGGTAGCAATAACTTGGTTACTATTACCAGAGCAAGAGAAGGAAAGTCCGGATGGGGAGTTAGGGAAGAAGGTCTAGGGAAAGGTAGATATCTTAGGTTAGAAGATTTTTCGCTCACATATCAACCAATCAGGACAACTTAACCCAGGGTGGAGCTCAAATCTCAGCACATTCAGTCCCACAGAGAAGAAGGGTGTGGACTCTGCTGGTCTTGTGCAGAAGAGACGAGAGAACCACAGAAAAACAAGATGGTGTGGAAAACTGGATCAGAAGCCAATTCATGATTGGGGGACACTCTCTGAGCCTCAGTTTCCTTAAAGTGATCTAATATCCATGGTAACTAGATATTGTGGGAGACACAGTATATAGAGTACCAGACCTAGAGTCAGGAAGACTTGAGTTCAAATCCAGCCTCAAACACTCCCTACCTATGTGACCCTGGGCAAGCACTTAATCTTGTTGGTCTCAGTTTCCTCATCTATAAAATGAACTGGAGAAGGAAATGGCAAACCACTCTGGTATCTTTGCCAAGAAAACCCCAGATGGGGTCATGAAGAGTCAGACAGGACTGAAAGACTGAACAACATGGTAAGCACTTTGTAACCAGGCTTTAATCACATTTGGTCTGGATTGTAGCAATAGCCTCCTGACTGAACTCCTTCCTTCCCATCTCTCTGCTTTCCAATCTATCCTTCACACAGCTGCCCTGTGTGGCTGAGGTAATTTAAGTATCTTTCCTAGAGCCACACAGGTAATAATCAACCATCAATCAATCAACAAATATGTGCCAGACCTCTGGGCTTGGCCAATCCCCCCTCAGAAGGACCTTATATTCTGAGCATCAAAGAGGGGATTTGAACCCACTTTCTCTGATGCCAGGCCAACGTTATTTCCTCTGTATCTCTTTGTCCCCCCCAGTGCCTAATCCATGGGAACAGAAATTGAACTAGTGAGTATTCCTAGTGAGTAACCCGCTGGAGATTCAGGCTGGCAGCCTCTCGGCAACCTGTAGTCTTAGAGAGTTATCTAAAGCAATAAGAGCTTAAATCTTTTGCTCAGGGTCACACAGCCAGTATATGGCAGATGTGGAACTTGAGCTCAGGTAATCCTGGTTCCCAGGTCAGCTCTCTACCCATTACACCAGTGACGAAGGATGGGCTGGGGAACCTTGGAGTCTGCTAGAGTCTGCAAGGTCAAAACGATTTTCCTAATACTAAGACTTTTCATTTCTAATATGGTAAATAATGTCAGCTATAACTTGCATAAACAAAAGCTCTTTCAAAATGGTCTTCCATAATTTGGAAGGTCTTAAGGGGGTCCTGAGATCCTATTGTACTGCATCATGCTGACTGGAACATTTGCTGTGGTCATTTGGTCATGTCCAACTCTTTGTGACCCATTTGGGGTTTTCTTGGCAGAGATACTGGAGAGGTTTGCCATTTTCTTCCGCAGCTCATGTTACAGTTGAAGAAACTGAGTCTAATAGGATTAAGTGACCTGGCACATAGTAGGGGGTTAATAAATATTTGTTGAGCTGAATTTGCAAACTTTGAAGTGTTCTAGACAGGTTCGTTATGAATAATTCCCAAATTTGCTAACCACCTCCTATTCTCCAGGTAATTTTTCCAGCACCACTGTTCTCTTGGGGTTGCTACATTTGGACAAATCACAAAGCACCCTGAGGTATAAAGCACAGAGATTGTGGATGACTCCAGGAATAATGCTAGGTGTGGATGAGGCTGTGGCAAGTTGCCAATGAAGATTTGCACCTAAGGAATGAGTGGCACAGAAAGAGATAACATCTTGTGGCTATAACCAGAGCCGGAGGTGGGCAGTACCATGGGAAGAGCAGGAGATAACAGATGGTGCGGCCCAGGTGATGCGCTGGTACCCACTGGGAATGCTAGAAAGTCCGAGAGAAAGGTCCCTACTTTCCCGAGAGTTACTGGATGGAACAGAAAGGGAAGGTGCGGCTGGGTGTTGCCCCTCATTGATGAGATCACAGCTCCATTCCCCTGTGATTTTCGGGAAGTTGTTGGATCCTATCGTTTCCATTTTCTTTCTTTCCTTTTTTCCTTTTTTTGTGTAGAGCAGGAGGCCATTCTTAAACTGGCCTGCTGCCATCCATATGCTAGTGGCAGCTTCTATCTGATTTCAGAGAGTGCCAGGCAAGGATGCTTCGGATCCTTCAATGAAAAATGACATCCTGGCTTTCATTATTTATTACCTTTTATCACAGGCAGGCTAGTTAAGAAAGGGAAGCGAAAACATTAGCTTTATTGTGAGCATATCAGAAGAATTCTGTTCCACAGAAGACCCCTGCATATCCATCTAAGGTCCCTGCTAGCTCTCCGTTCTGTGGTCCATGATCTATGAGCTAATTAGTTTCCAAGACGGTACCGAGTGATGCATCCTTGGAAATAATGTGAGCCTCTTACTATAGATTCATACATTCAGCACTAGTTTATATTTATGAAGTCCCTGCTCCCTGAATTGTACTGGGCTGGAAGCTAAGGGGAGTACAGAGAAGGAAAAGACACCACTTCTGCATTGGAAGAGCTTACAATATTCCCAGGGAAACAAAGCTTGAGCATCTGATTTCAATTCAGTTGAATGCAAAAAAGCATTTAATGAGCACCTATTCTATTCATCTGAACCAGGTGTTAGCGGCACAAAAATAAAAATGATACCCAGGCCTTGTCCTCAAGGAGCATATATTTTATTGGGATTATCACAGGTATGCAGATAAGTAAATTTTAGGAGGGATTTTAGGAGGGATAAAATGCTAACAGCTTGGGGGATCAAAGAAAGATTTCCTGTAGTTAGTAGCTCATGAGCTGAGCCATGAGGGAAACTAAGGAAGGAAGAGATTATAAAACGGAATTATGAGGAGGGAGTACATTCCAGACATCGTGGTGGTAATGGTGGTAGTGATGGTGGTGATGGTAATGGAGGAGAAGGAGGAGGATACAGCCTGTACGAAGGTTTGGAAGTGGGAGATCTATTGCCAAATTGAGGGATGAGTTTGTTGGGATGGAGAATGCATGAAGAAGACTACTGTAAAATAAGGCTTAAAAGGCAACGTGGGATTATTTTTGAAGGGCTTCAAATTCCAAAATGAGGAATTTGCATTTTATCCTAGAGGTAATAGGGAGTCACTGAAGATTATGGAGCAGAGGTTTGATATGGTTAGACTTGTGATTTAGGAAGTTGTTGGTAGCTATGTGGAGGATGGATAGGAGAAGGGAGAGCCTGAAATTAAATAACAATACATGAAAGTGTTTGTTGATAGCCATTCACATAAATATAGCACTTTAAATCTTTTCTCACATCTCTATGAGATGGTCAAAATGGATATTTGCATAATACTAGAGTCCTCCTCCCTTGCCTCTAAAGGAAATTGCTTCATGTTTTTCATTACTTTCATTTTACATCAGTTAACAAATATTTGTTGTTGTCGTTGAGTCAGTTCAGCGTCCCACTCTATGTGATGCCATTTGGAGTTTTTTTGACAAAGATCCAGGAGTGGATTACCATTTTCTTCTATAGCTCATTTTACAGACAAGGAAACTGAGGGAAACTTGCTCAGGGTCACACAGCTAGTAAGTGTCTGAGATCAGATTTGAACTCAGGGTCTGGCGTTCTATCCACTGTACTATCTAGTTGCCCCTAACGTTTATTAAGCACCTATTATATGCCAGGCATTGTGCTACGCACTGGGAATACAAAAAAGCAAGATATAGTCCCTGCCTTTGAGAAACTCACAGTCTACTGGAGAAACACTTATCTGGATACGTTTTGTCCTTTTCTCCTCAAGTTGTGTGTGTGTTTGTCCTTTGTTGCCAAAGAAGACCATGCCATCAGAGAAAGGCTGACATGACTTGCACTTGACTTTGTTTTGAGTGAGGGAGGGCTGTGCAGGTCACCAGCCTCACTTCTCCTCCAGATTCATCTGAATCCAGTGACCAGATATTCGCCAAGATGACTGGAGATGACCCAGGATGAGGCAATTGGGGTTAAGTGACTTGCCCAAGGTCACACAGCTAGTGTCAAGTGTCTGAGGTGAGATTTGAACTCAGGTCCTCCTGACTCCTGTACTGGTGCTCTATCCACTGCACCACCTAGCTGCCCCAGAGGAAAGGAATAGGGTAGAGGAGAAGCGAAGGTTGGAGGAGAAAGATAAGCTGGGGCTGTTGGGCAAGAGAGGAGGGTGGGGTAGAGGGAATTAACCCCTGCCAGGGAAAGAGGTGGTGTCTCCCCAAGCTGAATGCAAACTCATTGAAGGCAAGGAATTGTTTCATTTTTTACTCCATATCTGGAGACCTAACACATTTCTTGGCTGAGAAGTTGCCACTTGATAATACGCGTTGAATTGAATTGGATCAAGATCTGCTGACCCCAGGGCAGTTTTTTTTCCCAGACTATAAGCTCCATGAGGACAGAGACTATGTCTTCTCTGACAGTTATCTCTCCCAGCAACTGACTCAGTATGTTTCATACAGAGTAGACAATTTTTGGATTTTTGATTTGTGGCTTCATTTCCTTGGACCTCAGTTTCCTCATTTATAAAATGAGAGGATGGGTCTTGGTGGCAGTTAAATTCCTTTCTAGTCCTAAAACTATGCTCTCTTTGCTTGCATCCTTTCCCTCTCCTAGGTCTTTCTCTCCTTTGTATTTCTGATATGAAGAATGAGAGCTAGGCTTTGGAAGGGGGCCAACTGACATTTGGGAGATTATGTAGTATTGAAGATGGGCCAAATGACCTCTAGGATTCTGTGACCTTGAAAGGGAAAGCTATTTCAAGGTCACAGAGATGGTCAATTTGGTTTACATACCCTGAAAGTGCTTAATCATGTTTAGAAAACTAGAGCTGGAAAGGACCTGAGAGTCCATCCCTCTCATTTTACAGGGAAGGAAACTGAGGCTTGCACAGTTAAGTGACTTGAGTTCTTAGACCTCTTGCTGGAAGGCACCTCAGAGACCATCTTTTCCAATCTCCTCATTTTCCAAAGGAGAAAACAGAGGCCTAGAGAGATGAAATGACCTCTTGGAATGATATGAAATGAAATTGTCCAAGGTCAGAGAGGTAATAACTTGGCAAAGTTGAACTCAGATCCCTTGGACTCCAGCTCCAGAGCTCTCATGACTGTGTGTAGCAGCTTGGTCTGGAATCAGAAAGGGTATTTTCTTTTCATGAGCCTGGACCTGCAGGAGCTGTGGGACTGCTGTTTCTGCATTTAGTATCTTTATTCAGAGCGATGCCCGCAGCCCAAGTGTGTCTATATATAAATCCACCACGGTGGCTTCTTCCTTTAATGTTTCTCGTAGAAACAAAGAAAAGCAACCTATTCCTGGAGCTGAGTTCCCGCCTGACCACTCTGGGGCTGTGATAGCGTGATCGTTTCCAGAAAGATATTCTCATTCGCTATTTTTGTGGAGAAATCCTCAAAAGTCCTTTTCAGCTCTAGTCCTCGGCCATGGTAGAAGGCAAGAAGCCAGCCAACCATTTAGGAAACTGTCTGAGCTGGGGGAGGGAACAGTGGAGTGATTTTTCAACTGGGATCAATGGTGCCAGACTAGGGGAGGGGGTGCTTTCACATAGGATCATAGATCCAGAGATGTAAGGGACCTTAGAGGTCAGCTATTCCAACTCTTTTATTTTATACATGAGGAAATTGAGTTCCAAAGAGGTTCCCAGGCTTTTAGCTTTAGAGATAGCAAGACCCTAGCAGTTAGTACACTTCCAAGTGATACGAAAATCAGATTATAATGTAATTGGGAAATACGTAACAAAATAAATAAAAATACAACATAACATAGATAATGTTAATATGTGGTTTTTGAGATCAGTATACCACCGCAGGAATCCTTATGTACCATATAGTTTAGTGACTCTGTTTCTATCTGAATTTGATGATTCTGGTTTTCCTAAATGACTTTGTCTAGACCTTGCCTTTGGCCTCAGTTGATGCTTCCTAACTGTGCAACTTTGGGTAAATTATTTAAACTCTCTTGACCTCAGTTCCCTCATCTGTAAAGGATGGGATTGGACAAAATGGTCCCTGAGGTCCCTTCTGGCTCTCATTCTTAGATTTAGTCCAAATTTGCCTCTCTTCCGCTCGGTCATCCTGGGACTGAGCCCTGACACCAAGGAATGGAATCCTTCTCCCATATACCAGACCGTCAGGCTATTGAACACAGTCACCTCAGATCCCTTATACCCCCACTCCAGGAGAATTTTTGAGACAGCCAGACTGCTGTGGGATGGGAGGGAGGCAGCCTTTGCTAGAGTCAGAAAGACCTGGATTCAAACAATGGAGAAAAAGAAGTCTAAGGTTCTGGGTTCTAACCCTGCCTCTGTCATTGGGTGACCTTAGGCAAGTCTCTCACCTCTCTAGGTCTGTGTCCTCCTCTGTGAAAGGATGCAGTTCATACTGAGTGACTTCTTAGGTCCCTTTCTAGCTTGGAAGTCTTCGATTTTAGGATCCTGTAATCCTAGGAGCCCTCTGGTACCCATCAGCTGTATACCTCTGAGCAAGTCACTGAATCTCTCTCTGTCTCTCTATGTCTCTGCTTCTGTCTCTGTCTCTCTGTCTCTCCTCTCTGTCCTGTCTCTTTCTTCTCTCTCTGTCTCTCTCCCCTTCTGTCTTTCTTTTTCATTTTCTATCTGTGTGTCTTTCTGTCTCCTCTCTTTCTTTTTGACTCTCTCTCTGTCTCTCTCTGTCTCTCTTTCTCTTTCTCTCTCTCTCTCCCTCCTCTAAATTAGAGATCAGTGGCTCACCTGTATTGGTAGATGGAGTTTCTTATGCCAGTAAAAACCATGGGTCTTCCCCTCCTGTAATAATCCTTCATACCTAATAAGGTACCTTATTTGATCAGTGTTTGTTGAGTTGAATTGAAAATATAATTAATTATATTTCCTGTGACTTCAAGTTGCCACCAAATCCTGGCAAAGGATGCAAGATTCAGAGATTAGGTGTACTCCTTGGCACTGTTCACGAAAATCCAAACCTAGAAAATAGAGATGGTGGGAGGAGAGAAGAAGGGGGAGGGGGCAGGAAGAGTGAAGGATTTATATTTGCCAAAGACTTCTGTGCAGTTTTTAAAATAAATGGTGGATTTCCTGAGTACCTCAAAATACTATTTGATTTGAGAAATTTTGTTGATGTTGGACTTTTCAGGAGTAGCATGATATAAATAGCAATTTTTGTACCCAAGTCAAATAGTCTAAAACATGGCTTCAGAAAGTAGCATGAAACATACCCTTAAATTAACTTTTTCTCCCTGAAATGCGGTTAATGGGCTACATTGGGACCTTTGGGGGTCATCCTGTGGAGCATGTGAGGTGTGCTCCTTGGGCCACTTCTAGAAAGACATATAGTCCACCTCAGCCAGACCTTGAGTTGTACCCGCTCTTCTTGGATCCCCTTTATTTCCCCTGATGGGAACTCTGCCAAAGAGGAGTGGCCACTGAGTCAGCAAGAGCTATGCTCTCAGTAGTCTTTAAAAGGCACGTACAAGATACATACAGAATAGATGGAAGGTAACCTAGTGGGGGGAGGGAAATTGAGGAGGTGGGGAGCAGGAAGGCCTCCCATGAGAGGCAGCAGTTGAACATCTCCTGTCTTTGCATAGGCTGTCTGTCTTCCTTGCCTGGAATTCTCTAGCTCCTCACCTCTGCTTTCTGGAATCCCTGGTTTCCTTCAAGACTCAACTCAAGCAAGGTCTCCTACTGCCTCCTGGGCCATCTCCAGTTGTCCTGATCTATATCTGGCCACTGGACCCAGTTGGCTTCAGAGGACAGAGTGAGGCTGGTGACCTTGCTCAGCTCTCCTTCACTTAAATCTAATTTAACTGCAAGTTGTGGCATCATCTTCCTGATGTCACAGTCCTCTTCAAGAACAAAGGACAGACCACTCAGGCACCACCTTCTTCATGAAGTCTTTGCGGATACTCTTCTTTGCTAGAATAAAGAAAGGTTTCTGAGGTGATGAGAATGGGGAGCCCCACGTGTAGAGAGGGACCCACTTATGGCAAGGGGCTGTTATTGGTGGGGAAGGAAGAAGAAACAGCTCTAACCTCTTCTCCCCCTACCCTTCTCTGAGGGAGACTTTTATTCTTGCCAGGAGATGAAGCAGGAGGCTGGGGCCAAAGGCTGCCACTCTGCTCTCCTCAGAGACAGAGCATACCAGGCTAGAATTATATCTACCTACTCCCTTAAACGTTGTCTATGGGAGGTGATTGGGTTCATCCAACTTTGGCCTACTTTGTCATTTTGAGGAGGGAGAGAGACTCCAAGCTTTCTAACCAAGGTGTGATCCCTTCTCTACCCAACCTAAGTCTCACAATGAAAACACATAGACAACAATGAAAGTCCATTTATCAAAATAATAATAAAACAGTAATCAGAGAAAATACATATTTATATATGTTCATATGTATATATATATGTGTGCGTGTATATACACAGACACAAATACACACACACACACACACACACAGACAACACAGAGTGAAGGAGTCCTCTCACTGGGAGCAAGATAACTCAGCTCAACCAGGAGCAGGTCCTGGATCTCACCTTAGAGTAAACTCCTTGAAGCTTCTAGGGACATGATAGAACCTGCCTGCTCCCTTGAGTCTTTCCCAGAACTTCCCTTTAGTAACCTAGAGTGGGATTGGCCTCTTCCATCTTCCCTGTTGAAGCTGTGCCCAAAGAAGGCTCTTACTTGAAGAGTCCCAAGGGGATACAGTCACTTGAAGCATCCTCCAAAGAGGGAACTGGCTGAGAAGTAAAATTCTTGCCTCTTGCCCCCTCTACTCCAATCCCCATACCCCAATGCCTCATGCAAGGCATTCATCTCCACCAATGAAGAGAGAGTCCCTTACCAATGGGTCTTGGGGAAGGGCAGAAGCTCATCCTTTCCCTATCTATCTTGTATTTGGTTTGTCCATACTTTGTATATAGCTGTAAATATATATACCATTCCCTCTTAATAAAATGAAATCTCTTTGAGTGACAATTTCATTTGTGCCTTTCTATCCCCAGTATCTGGCATTCAGTAGGTGCTTAATAAATTCTTGCCGATGGACTGTTTTCTCTTTTGTACTTGGGTATCTAATATTTAGCACAGGACCTGTCATATAGTAAGTACTTAATGTTCCCTAATGGGTAGGCTATTCCATTTTTTGTTCTTGTATGCCCTGCACTTAGCACAAGGCCTGGCGCACAGTAAATGCTTAATAAATGCACATTAATTGATAGGTTGTTCCATTTTTTGTACTTGTAGGCCTGGCACTTTACACAGGACTTGGTGCATAGTAAGTATTTAATAACTGCTCAGTGGTTGACAGGTTTTATTTTTTTTTATTTGTATCTCTAGTTTCTATCACCAGGCTCAGCATACAGTAGGTGCTTAATAAATGGTTGCTGATTGACCGATGTAATAGGCACATTGAACAGTTCATTGCTTATTCCTTAGTTCATTAGAAGGCTATTTAAAAGACTCCCATGGTTAATACTCTCTTAAAGCAAATACCCCCCTCCCCCCATTAATTATTTGTGTATTTTCAAGTGTATCTTCATATACTGAGTTTACTTAAAGTGGGGAAATCCTATAATTGGTTGGTAAACCTACCTATGGAGGGGGAAGCTGGAAAAAAACAAACAACAGATCCCAGCCAGCTGCCCAGAGGGATTAGCCAAGCTACAGAAATGAAACCGCCTTAGAGATGCTGAGATTCCCTGAGACAAGGTCTCTTCCAAGTCTATCTGTCCTTGGCAACTGAGCTCCAGCAAGGAGCCTCCTTCTCCCCCCAACCCCTCCCATGCCCTCCCTCTTCTCCCCCGCCCTCCCGTCTTCTCTAAGTGTTACATCCAATTTTCTCTTGAATACATGTAGTGAAGCAGCCCCGATGACTTCCCAAGAGAGATTATTTATAGGTAAGGAGCGCTCCAGGAAGATTTATAGAACGTCTGTAAAATACGTGTGTTGGAACTCTCGACATTTTGATCGCAGCCAACGAGAAAAATGGACAGTCTCTCATTCATCGGCTTCGAGAGCATTTTTATGGGCTTTTTAAAATTAATTAATTTTTCCTTTGTTAAGAATTTCTGGCACAGGCTTAAGCCCTGGAGAAGGGAAGCGTCAGCCACAGGCTATGTGTCCAAACTGTCAGGTATTCAATCCTGAGTCTCCAGGGGCCAGGCCAGATTGCCTCTACTTTCCCTGAAGTGCTGAGAGCCTTGTCAAGCAGTCTCAGGATGTGTGCTATTATGAGAACGCAGAGGTTGCCACTAAGTACCTGCCTGAACCCTGAGACCATGGCCAGACTGCTCTGATCTGCCCTCAGTCTCCCTGAAGCTCCCCCTAAACTCTCCAGCTCCATCTTCCTCCCTGCACTCGACCAGACAGATGGGTTCCTAGGATTGAGAGCTAGAAGGGGCCTTGGACATCATTTCCAATCAATCCAATAGGCATACATTAAGCCCTTCCTATGTGCCCACCATTGTGCTGGGCGCTGGGGACATTCTGCAGGGGAGAAGCAACATGTTTGTAGATAAATAGACATAAAATAAACTGAAAGGAAATACAATGTTGTTGTTGTCTGTTGCTGGGGGCAGGCACTAGAAACTGGGGGAGGGGAGGGACAAAAGTAGGAACCTTTTTGTACAGTATACTTGATCTGAGTCTTAAAGGGAGCTGGGAATTCATCCAGGCTAACACTTTCAGTTTACAGATAAAAAAACGGAGCCTCAGAGAAGTCGCCCAAAATCACACATTTCCTAATAATAACTGGTCCAGTAATAATATTCCTAATAATAACAATGCCACTTACAGTGCTCTGCATTCACAATTTCATTTGAGTGTGACGGTGACCCTGGAAAGTGGGCGTTATCCTCATTTTACAGGTGAGGAAACCAAGGTCTAAATAGGTCAGCCCATTTTACAGATGAGGAAATTGAAGCTGAGAGTTGAGGTGATTTGCCCTGGGCCACACAGCTAGTAAATGGAGGAGGTGGATTTGAACCCAGGTCATCCTGGTTCCTCAGTGGCTTAAACAGGAATTCCCAGAGCCAGGAGATGAATGATGAGGGTCTCTGCCTTTAGAACTAGTCTTCTTTCTGCTTCTCTAGGCTCCCAAGGAGGCCACTTGATGGCTTATAAACATAACCCCCTGCCTTCTAGGAGCTCATGCCATGACCTAAACAGAAATGAACATGGCCAAATGTGCAGGATTAACTTGGTTTATGTCCTGGCAGCGATATCATTCACTCTCTGGTGACCTGATCGGTGTTTCAAACCCATCCTCTCTAAGAAGATGGCTTGGACCAGATCATCTCAAAGATCCCTTTCCTCAATGACGTCCTAGGATCCTAACACTCTGTGACTCTCCAGCCAGCCACATTGGTGATATCCTTAAGCTGCCCAGGCTCTTGCCAACACACTTGGCAGGCATTGGAGCCCAGAACTAGGCAGAAAGCACTGGCCCTATGCCTGGGCAGACTAGACAGCTGCCCACATGGTATGATTGGAGGGGTGCTGGCCCTGATGTATTCCCCGAAAAAGCCTGTCATGGTACTGTAGAGCATTGCCATTTGTTTCCAGAACGCCCATATTAAAAAGTGCATGGCTTACCCTGGAGAAGACATACACACACACACACACACACACACACACACACACACACATACACACACATACACACACAGCAATCTCAATCTGAAGTTTACTTGCATGTTCTTGGACACATCACTGAACCTGTGTCTCAGTCCTTTATCTGTAAAAAGAAAGAACTGGACTGAATGCCCTTGAATGTCCCTTCTAGTTTAAAATCTAAGATCTGAATGAGGTAAATCAGATTAGATAGCCATCACCCTAGTAGGGAGCAGGAACCTCAGGAAATGGGGATGAAGACAGATATGTTTGGATAGGAGAGGACAGTTCAGAGAACAGGACAAAGTACAGAGCAGACAGGGCAAGGGATGAGTGGATAGATTCCAACCCTGCCTGGGATACTCAATAGCTTTGTAGTCCAGGCATGAGTTGATGTAGCACCACAGGTGGAGGGGAAATCATAGGTTTTAGAGCAGGAAGTGACTTTAGGTCTTTTAGCTCTCATTTCACAGAGGAGGAAACAGTCTCAGAGACGTCAGTTCATTTTACAGATGAGGAAACTGAGGCTCCAAAGGTCATGTAAATGACTTGTCCAAGGTCATTACCTAGCTAGCATAGTCAAACTTTGAACAGGTGATCTGACCCCCAAAGAATCGTCTTCCCATTGTTCCATCCAAAGCTGCCATCCTAGAGCATGAATACCTGAACTCTTCCCAGTAGAATGGGGTGAGTGGCATGGAACAACAGATGTCTAGTGCTGTGATGGGTGAACTCTGAGTTGTAACTGTGCCTGGGGCTGATCCCATAAGCACATAGATATCTCGGTTGGTCATTTGGGATAATGGTAAGGAAGCTGGAGAAATAGCATGGGGGGAGGGGGCAAAGCCCTGATAGTCAAAGAGACCATTCTGTGCTTAGTGAAACAGAGAGTGGGGGTTGGAGGAGACCTTCCAGACAATCTATCTCATCAACCCCTCCCTCCTTAATTTAATAAGATAAGAAATTGAGACCCAAAGAGGAAAGGGGACTTGTTCAAGGTCACAGAGATAATAAGTGCATTTAAAGCTAGAAGGAATCTCACAGGTCAGCTAGCCTAACTCTCTCATTCTACAGATGGGGAAGCTGAGTCCCAGAGAGGGGAAGTGATTTGACCAAGGATATATAGTTAGCTAATGGCAGAGTTGGAGTTAGCATTCCAACCCCAGACTTCCTGACTCCCAAATTCTGGAAAAAAATACATCATTTTTCTGGTGATGCACAGACATGTGTGCGTGTGTGTGTGTGTGTGTGTGTGTGTGAATCAAGGTTCAGCCTCTTTCTAAGGTGCCTCAGTTTCCTCATCTCTAACATGAGTGATATGCCCCTAGTACTTACCTCATGGGGCTGTTTTGATGCTCTATTGAGATCAGGTCTCTGAAATAGGCTTGAAAATTCTAAAGTTTGCCCTGCAAATATAAAAGATTATTAAGTACTTAATAAGTACTTGTTAACTGATTGACTGATCGAAGACCAGTAGTGCTAAACTCAACATCCAGGCTGAAGTTTGGTTGGGGTTCTGTCTAGGGAAGGGTTCTTAACCTGCTATCTGTGACCCGGGATTGTCGATATTGTGATAATTGTATTTTAATGTAGTCAGTTTTCTTTGTCATCCTATGGATTTTATATTAGGCATTTAAAAACATGGTTCTGACAAGGGAAATGCCAGAGGGGTCCAGGCCACAAGGAAAAGGTGAGAGCCCTGATCTAGGCTTAGTGTTTTCATCTGTAAAATGAAATAACCTTCATTCTTCCTTCCTCACAAGGTGGTCATGGAGAAAACACTTTGCAAGCCTTAAATCAGCCTGGGAATGAAAGCTGCTCTTGTGACAACTCACCAATCAAGGATCATTTATTAAGCACCCACAATGTGCTAGCGAGGGCCCCTCCCCCACCCCCCATAAGAATACAACATTATTTTGGGATCTCTTTAACAAAAAGCCTACAAATGGGAAACAGGAATGGAAAGAGTCCTGGATTGAACCCTGAGGGTTTAGATTTCAATCCTGGTGCGTGACCTTGGCCAAGTCATTTCCTTTCCTCTACATCTCAGTTTCCTCCTCAGCAAACTTAGGGAGTTGGACTAGATCTAAGGTCTTTTCCAGCTATAAATCATCCTGGATGGAGTTTGAAAAGGAGAGAAGACAGGGAGGGGAGTTGGAGAGGGACCCCAGGGCAAACCCTAGTTTAGCAACCCTGCTGTTGGCTGCAGCCAGCAGGTGGCGCCATGGACTTGGTTTACCCAGGCCAGCGAGAAGGGGTTGGGAGGGAAGCCAAGGAGAAAAACTAGTGGAAAACAGGCATTGAAAAGAACACTTTGTTCCAAAACATTTGCCTTGTAACGGGGTCATCTATAAATTCTGGGATTTCCTGTTGGCCACATGGCAGGCTGTGCTCTCCCGGCTGCAGCCTGGCAGCCTTGTCCCATCCCAGGTCAACAGGAGCAAGGGAGGAGAGCTCTGAGCCTCCCATCCTGCCCCAGGCTCTGGCTTCATCTCTTTGTCTCTGGTGTCTCTCTGTCTGTCTCTGTCTCTCTGTCTCTGTCTCTTTCTGTCTCTGTCTCTGTCTCTCTGTGTCTCCCTCTCTGTCCCTCTCTCCTTCTCCCTCCCTGTGTCAGCCTTCTCTCTCTGTCTCTCCCCTTCTCCCTCTCTCATTCTCTCTGTCTTTATCTCACTATCTCTTCTTTCTCTGTCTCCTCTCTGTGTCTTTTTTTCTCCTCGCTCTAGCTCTCAATCTTAATCTCTATCTCAGTCTCCTCTTTCTCTCTGTCTCTGAGACAAGGAGGAAAGAGAAGAGAGGGAAAGAAGGGGAGGCAGAGACATAGGCAAAGAGATGGAGAGGACAGAAGAAGAAAGACAGAAGAAGGGAGGGGAAGAGAGAGGAGAGAGAGAAAAGGAGGAGGGAGGAAAGAAAAAGGAGGAGGAGGTGGGAAGGGAAAGGGAGAGGAAAAAAGGAGGGAGGGAAGAATGAGGGAGAGGAAGAGAAAAGGGGGGAAGAGAAAGGGAGACAGACAGACAGACATGATATGAACAGCCTCGTTTTTTGCTTTCTTTCCCCCTGAGTTTTCAGGGCGGGGGTGGGGGTGGGGGTGTGAGATCATGGTCTTTTTAAATAGAGACAAAGGATTGGCTGTGTGACAGGTCTCACTGGGCTGGGCTGGGAGGTTCATCATGAATCTAAAATATGTGAAAAAAAATTAAGAAGATAATCATTCCCTTCCTCTCTCCCTAACCTGTCCTTAAAGAGCAGGAAGAAATTGTAGTCAAGATGGCACAAAATTGTCCAGGTCAAAAGGAGGGGAAACTATTCACATCTGGATCCTCATTTGGACAAGCCTCTCTCTCTCCTCTCTCTCTCTCTCTCTCTCACTGTATCTCTCTGTCTTTTTTGTTTCTCTGACTTTGTCTCTCTGTGTGTCTCTCTGTCTCTCTCTTTCTCCCCAGCCTCAATTTTCCTTTCTGTATAAAAAAACAAACAAACAAACAAAAACCCAAAGAGGTTTAATTATCAAGGTCCCTTCCAGCTCTCAATCTTATGGAGATGAAAACTTGTCTTGGTGGTGTGACAATCATCACAGAATACCCCTTCCTTTCCAGGACTAGCCTTCAACCCTCTTTTCTATAGAAGTCCCCTTTCAAAGCAAAATGAGTTCATTTTGTATGTGTGAGAGGAAGAAGTAAGCTCCTTACGAACAGAGAGAAAAAGAGACAGAGACAGAGGGGGGAGGAAGGGGAAGGGAGGGAGAGAGGCAGATCTTTCAAAAGTCCTGGATTCAAATCCCAGCTTTTACTAGCTGAGGAACGTTGGGTAGATCACCTCTCCTCAGATGGCTCCTCTGTAAAATGGCGATAACAGCTGCTACTCAATCAACCTTGCAGATTTCATCCTGCTGTGGTGGAGATCAAATGAGAAAATGGATTTTGAAAGCACTTTATAAACTTGTAACTACATAATATAACCTATTATTTTTTAATTATCTTTATAAGGAATTAAGCATTATTTTTAAAAGGTAGTGATCTGTTTAGTCTGAAAAGCTGGATGGAGCAGTAACTAAAGAGCTGACCTTGGATTTGGGATGACCTGGGATCAAGTGCAGCCTCTAACCCAGACTGTCTGAATGACCCTGGACTAGTCATTGAACCCCTTAGTCATCCTCCTCCCTCTCCCCCACCCCTGCCCCAGACAACTCTCTGTAAGATTTTAAGTTGCAAAGTAGGTGCTTACCTAGTAAAGGGGGTCTCCTCACCCAGAGTTCTCCCAGGTCCAGTCTTGTTTTGTTTTAAAAGTTTGATTTGGCCAGAGTGGACATTCAGAATAACTCTGAAGATTGTCTTCTATTGGGCAGCCTTCCACATCCTCACTCTCAGCTAAGTGGTGCAGTGGTTAGAACCATGGACCTTGAGTCAGAAAGATCTGAGTTCAAATCCAGTCTGGGATATTTACATACAGTTCTGTGCAACTGCGCGAGTCACATAAACTCTGTCTCAGTTTATACATCTGTAAAAAGGGAATAATTATAGAAGCTGCCTCGCAGAGTGGTTATGAGGAATAAATGAGATATCCGTAAAGCTCTGAGCACAGTCAGGCACATAGTAGGTGCTTAATTACATGCTTGTTTTCTTTCTTCTTTTGGCTGGTTTCTGACTGCTTAGGAGAGAGTTTTTGCCCTGGAGAATCTTCTGTCAGAGCTCGAATCACCCAAGTCTTCAGGGAGCCATTCAGGAACAGTCATTTATTAAGCCCTGACTATGTGCCAGGCACTGTGCCAAATGTTTTCCAATTATGATCCCATTTGATCCTCACATTAACGTTGGAAGGCAGGTGCTATTGTTACCTTCATTTTACAGGTTAGGAAACTGAGGCAGACAATTTAAATGATTTATCCACAGCCAGGATGTATCAATAGAGGGACCTAAACTGGGGACTTTCTATCTCTGAGGCTGACATCCTATCCACTACCAGGCTGTCATAAAGCTAGTGAAAGTCTGAGCCTGGATTTGAACTCAGGACTTTTACTTTGCTACCTTGCTTGGGGGTTGAGTTTCCACGGTACCATCGGCATCATCTGCTACCCCAGTTTGCCAGTTTGTTTGACTGAGCTGAGGATGAAGTGTGCACCTTCTTAGGCAGTCTGAGATCAAATCTACGAGGTCCAGACTGTCAGGAGCTGCCACAGTTCTAGCTTGGATGGGAAGATTAAAAAAAACAAAACAAAACTCCATGTTTGTACTGCTTGAGAGTTTGCAAAGATCATTTGCTACCACAGCCTTGTAGGCAGTGAAATATTCTAGCAAGATCCCGATTAGTGCAAATAATGAATCCTGAGAAGCACCTGTAATTCCTGAATGGGCACTGAATATTTCCATTGGGCAGAAATCAAAGACCATGCTTTAAAAAATAACTTAAGGAAGTTCAAATTCAAATACGTGGGGGCCACTCTGCATGATTCATTATTCACAGAATTGAGTCATGTGCCCATTTTACAGGCTAGAAAACCAAGGTTAAGAGTGAGAAGGCTAGTGAGTATCTGAGGCCAGTTGTGAAGCCAAGTGTCCTAACCCACTAAATACTAACCTATTTTCTGAAAGAGTGCTAGTTTGGACGTCAAAAGATAGTTTAAACCTGTCTCACTTTACCTGTGAGATCTTAGGCAAGTCATTGCTCTATAAGACTCAGTTTCCTCATTTGTAAAATGTGTTGACTGGATGACCCTCAAATGTCCTTCCCATTCTAAATTTGCAATGTAAACTTGAGAGCAGATATTGAACGTGTGTCCCCAGTAACTAACATAAAAACTAGAACACAACGTTGTTGAGTCATTTCAGTCTTGTCCAACACTTTGTGACGTCATTTGGAGTTTACTCTGAAAAGTTACAGTGATTTGCCATTTTGTTCTCCAGCTCATTTGACAGATGAGAAAACTGGGGCAAAAAGGGTAAAGTGACTTGCCCAGGGTCACATAGCTAGGAAGTGTCTGAGACAGGATTTGAACTCCGGATGTTGAATCTTTCTAACTTCAGGCCAGGCACTCTACCCACCGGGCCTCTTTAGCTGCCCCTATAATATGTAGGTACTTACTAAATGATTGTTAATGAAATAACATTTGTATAGCACTTTGCAAACCTTAGAAGCTCTATCGAAATGTCAAGCTTTATTATTGTTATTCTGCGTCATCAATAATAATGCATTTTCGTAGAGATATAAAGTTTGCAAAATGCTTTGTATGCAGTGGCTCTAAGTCCTGATTCCAAGCCTGTGAGGTAGGCTCTATAAATGTTGTTATCCCCAGTTTACCTACAAGAAAGTTGAGGCTCATGCAGATGATGTCAGAGATGGAGTTGAACCCATATCTTCCTAAATCACTGGACGGCTAGGGGGCACCATAGTGCATAGAGCACAATTCATCTTCATGAGTTCAAATCCGACCTCAGTGGTGTGTGACCCTGGGCAAGTCCCTTCACCCTGTTTGCCTCAGTTTCCTCATCTGTTAAATGAGCTGGAGAAGGAAATGTCAAACTATTCCTGTATCTTTGCCAAGAAAACCCCAAATGGGGTCATGGAGAGTTGGTCACAAATGAAACAACTGAACAACAACCTCTTGGTTCCTGCAAGTCCAGCCTGATATCCACTATCCCAGGGGTGGGGAACTTGTGGTCTGGAGGCCACGTATGGTCCTCTAGGTCCTCAGATGTGGAATGGTCACACTTGAGGCCCCAGAGGGCCACATGTGGCCCCTGAGTCACAGTTCTCCACCCCTGCACTATACCAGGACGGGTCTATATAGGCAGTGATAATCTACTAACAGTGTTGGTGACTGTTGATTTTCTGTTAACCAACAAAAAAAAAAAGTTGCAACTCATTTGAACTACAGAGAACTTTGAAAAAGAACTCAATCCCTAGGCATTCGAGCCCAAATAGGATTTTCTTCCTCTGGGGTCTCCTAGTCTCCCTGTCCAACCCCAGGCAGTTTAGATGCATCCAAAAAATAATGAGATCTCATCAGGAGGGTGTGCTGAGAAGGAAGGTAGGAGAGAGATGTTCCTCTTTCCCTTGGGGGTCTATCTCCAAGGGAAAGAGGGATGTGAGCATCATTCAAGGGCTTGCTCAATCCAGTGGCCTAGTGAAGCATTTAATGACCCAGTATGCAGTGTGTGATAGGTTTAGAGTAGGAGCTGTAAGACCGGGGCCATTCTCCCGACTGGGCCCTGAGCTCCTTGTGCTCCCACAGATTGCTTTGTCTCTGTGGCTTCAGTTTCCTTATTTGTAAACTAGAAGAATCAGACTGGTCTCAGTGATTCAATTTAACACAAGAACATAGTTGACAAGCATTTTCAAGTTGTTAATACACACTGTGCTAAGCACAACCTACTATGTGCCAGGCACTGTGCTGAATAGTCTTTACAAATATGAGCTCCTTTGATTCTCATTACAACCGTGAGAGGAAGGTGCTATTGTTATCCTCGTGTTACAGCTGAGGAAACTGAGGCAAACAGAGGTTAGAGTGAATTATCCAGGGCCACACAGCTAGCAGAGTATGAGGCCAGATTTGAGATCAGGTTTTCCTGTCTCCAGGCCCTGGACTCTAGCCACTGAGCCACCAGCTGCCTCCAGTGGAGTAGCCTGAGGTGAGAGGAGATGTGATTCAACAGACATTTATAGAATACATACTGTGTTCAGAGTACGCTGATAGGAAGAGAAAATGGAAGGAGGATTTAAGACAGAGTCTACACCCCTCCTTGAATTAGTGATCTGCTGGACATGCGGAAACACCCCTACCTGGCTGTGACATAGGAGACGCTTGGAGAGGGGATAAACAAACCCTAGGACTAACTGAAGAGGAGGGAACATTCTCCCCAGCTCATTCATCCAGCCAAACTCAGAGCTGGAAGCGGCTGCAGCCACCACCCAGTCCACTAGTACCTGCGTAGATCTGACCTCTACTGGAGCCAAGTGAGTGTCCACATTCTGACTGAAGCTGTCCAGACAGGGGAGCCCAAGGCAGTCCACTCCACTCTAGTATAAGGAAGATCTTCTTAGATCAAACTCAAATCAACCTCTCTCAGGCTTTCACTCATTGTTCCTAAAGACATGACTGGCAATGGTACTAAGGAGGCAGAACGGAAGGGGGAGAGAGAAAGATTAGGTAGATTATTGAAAGAAAGAGAACAGAGAATGATAGACCCTCCCAGTTCTGACATCCCCTGTTCTGAGACCCCTCCCAGCTCTGATATCCCCTGTTCTAAGGCCTCTTGCAGCTCTAAAAGTCTGTGATCCTCTAGGATTTTCTAGTTCACTGCCCATTCAATTCCCTGACAAGATCCTCAGATCGGGTGGTCTAGCCAGTCTAGGTCCCTTTGTGGGGAACACTTTCTTTCCCCTCTCCTTCTGTTTCTTCTCCCAGTTTCTTCTCGCCACTATGTGAGCCGTGTTTAGCTCAGACTCTTCCAGAGACTGGAAACCACTCAGGACGCTCTTGTCACTTCTGTCAGGCTAATAAAACTTTGTACTTCTGGTATGGCTTCTGTCCAAGGTTCTTGGAGCTTTTTATAAACATTAACTAAGTAAACAGTGAGCCGTGTTCTCCTGGGGGCAGGTCAGCAGTCACTGCAGCAACATGGCTCCCGTGGAGGCTGACTGTGCTGCGGCTGCCCAAAGGGCATTGGGGCATATGCTTCCTTGCCCTTGGATCAGCTCACACTTTACAGGAACTGGCAGAAGGCCTGAAGACTCCTGTCCCTATTCTGTCCTTCACTCGCCCCTTGAGGGCGCCATCTTGGGAGTCAGAGAAGTCCCTGGAAACTCTTAAGTCCCCAAAGAATTGAGGAATTCTCCCTTTCTATTAAAAAAAGTGGTCATTCCCTTGGCCTGTCAGGTAGATAAATAGAACTGAACAGGACCATCTAATAACTATTATTTTATAGCTGAGGAAACAGACCCAAAGGAAACAGATTTGCCCAAGATCAACCCTGTTTGCCTCAGTTTCCTCATCTGTACAGTGAGCTGGAGAAGGAAACAATAAACCACTCCATTGTTTTTGCCAAGAAATCCCCATGGATGGTATTGGCATACTAAGGCCGTGGCCATGATCATGGGGTCATGAAGAGTTGGACATGACTGAATAGCAACAGTTTCTGAAGCCAAAGCATACATTTTTTAAAAATTCACTAATTTCACTCTTATGTTGCTGTCACTACCTAATGATTCCATCTTCCCCCACCCAACCCTTGCCAAACCTTTCCTACATAGATAAGTAGATACAGCATGGAGCCTGGAGTCAGGAAGACCTCAGTTCAAATCCAGTCTCAGATATTTACTTGCTGTGGGACCCTGGGCAAGTCATTTAATCTCCCTTTCCCTCAGTTTCTTCAGCTGTAAACTAGGGATAACAATAGTACCTCCTTCCTAGGGTTATGGCAAGGTGCTTGGCATGGTATTTGGCATACAGTGTGTTCGTCTTTCGTTGCCAAGGAAGACCATGCTATTAGAGAAATGATGACATGATTTGCATTTGACTTTGTTTTAAGTGAGGAAGGGCTGTGCAGGTCACCAGCCTCACTTCTTCTCCAGAGCCATGTGAATCCAGTGACCAGATATTCATCAGGATGACTGGAGGTGACCCAGGATGAGGCAATTGGGGTGAAGTGACTTGCCCAAGGTCACAAAGCCAGTGAGTGTCAAGTGTCTGAGGTGAGATTTGAACTCAGGTCCTCCTGACTCCTGCACTGCACCACCTAGCATACAGTAGGTACAATATAAATATTCATTCCATCCTCTTCCTTTTAACAAATATATATGTGGACCATGATGAACAATATGTGCAGCATTCTGCACTTATAGTCCTCCACCTCTCTGCTGAGAGGCTTTCCTACCACTTTATCATAGCTCCTCTTAAATCTTCATTAATTACTTCATTGATCTGAATCCTGACCTTTTGTTTTCCCTTACATTATTGGGGTCATCATGCAAATTGGTTACCTTGCTCTGCATCAGTTCATACACTCTTCCCTGGTTTCTCTGAATCCTTCATATTTGTCATTTCTTACAGAGCTCTATCTAGGACCATCCATCTAGAGTCAGCTAGTCCAATCCTTCCATTTTACAGAAGATACTGAGGTTCAGGGAGGTCAAAAGGCAAGAACTGTCGGAGGTTGGATTTGAACTCAGGTCCTCTGACTCCACGTCATTGCTCTTACTACTGTACCATACTGCCTCAATACAACAATATCCCACTAAATTAATGTACCACAATTATTGAGCCATCCCCCAACCAAGAGGCATCCATTTCCCTTTCAAACCACATGATTTCCATTATACCAGAGCTGCCTTTCAGGTCCCTGGATATCTGATTAAGAGATTATTATCATTATTAAGCTGTGGAAAGCTCCACTGTCAGGTAGATTTCAAAAAATTAGAAAATGAGTTCAGGGACCTTAGACATTGTTCTGTCCGACTCTCCCAGAACAGGAATCCCGACTAAAGCAGCCCAGATAAATGGTCAGACAGCCTCTGCCTCAGCACCATTAGTGATAATAAATCCACTTTCTGTGCATTTCCTTCTTCCTCTCATTCTCTCTGTATATCTGACCCATTGCCAAGACATGACCATTTTATTGTTGGTGGCATGTCTCTGACCTGCCCCCTACTGTAATTCCCCCCAACCCCAGGCTGCATCACTTCTCACCTGACCTATTTCTTTCTTTCTTTTTTTTTTTTTGGAGGTAATCAGGATTAAATGATTTGCCCAGGGTCACATGGCATGTCTGAGGTAGGATTTGAACTCACGTTCTCCTGACTCTAGGGTCAGTGCTCTATCCAGTGCACCACCTAGCTGCCCCATAATGACCTATTCCAATTACCTCCTAATTGGTATCCTTGTCCCAAGTCCAATCTCTCACCAAGCCATCCTCCACAGAAGCTGCTAGGTCTGCCTACGTCAGCCTTTTTAATAAATCCCAGTGGCTTCCTATGACCTTTGAGATAAAAAAAACCCCTCAAAACTCCTCCATTTGGGAATTTCACAGCCTTTATAAACTGCCTCCAACTTACTCAAATCAAATCAAATGAGTTACCACATACAAAGCATTCTGCAAACTTTAAAGGATTATTACATCAATGCAAAGAGATGTTATTACAGCCCGACTAGACACTGCTTCTCTTTACTCACTCTAAATTCCAGCCAGACTGGCATTCCTATTTCTTCCATATGACCCACCATCTCCACCTTCACACTGACTGTTCCACATTCTCAGAGGGAGTCCCCTTCACTCTGCCTCTTAGAATTCCTTGTTTCCTTCAAAGTTCAGCCACATTCTACACAAGGTTTTTTCTGATGCTCCCCCCCAGTACTACCAAACTGTCTTGGATTTATTTTGGATATCCGTGTGTGTGTGTGTGTGTGTGTGTGTGTGTGTGTGTGTGTGTGTGTGTACACATATATATGAAGCAGCATGAGATACGAGATAGAAAGCTAGCCTTGCTGTAGCTACGTCTGACCCATACAGGCTGCATGACCCTGAGTAATCAATTACACACCCACTAGGCATATCTTTGGTAAATTGCAGGAAAGGTGTGACCTGCATTAATAGGGGGAGTTTCCTCACCTGGGAATTCCCTATTATACCAATGATATCACAGGTCCCTATCCCACTCTATATAGGTATATATTTATATAACATTTCCCCCTCTCCCCTGAATGTGAGTTCCTTGAGAGCTCTTTTCTTTCCCTTTATTCTTACTTTCCTTCCTTCCTTCTGTCCTTCCTTCTCTCCTACCTCCCTTCCTTCCCAACACCCTTCCTCCCTTTCTCTCTCTTCTTTCTTTCTCTCTCCCTCCTTTCCTTTTCTTTTTTCCCTCCTCCCTTCTTTCCTTCCCTCCTTCATAACTCCTTTCTTTCCTTTCTCACTCTCTTGTCTTTCTCTCTTCCTTCTTCCTTTCTTTTTCTCTCTTCCTTCCTTTTTCCTTTCTTTCCATCCTTTCTTCTTTCTCTCACACAGAGTAGGTGCTTTAAAAATGCTTATTGTGGGACTGATGTCAGTTCCTTGGACCATGTAATACCCAACACATTTTTGGCACTCAGGGTGGAGTGACTTCTTCAAATCTGGCTGAGTGAATCCTCACACAGAGAAGTTTCTGGGGTTTTCCAGACTCTTCCTTTCTCTCCTGCACCTATATGTTTGTGTAAAGTGCAGTTTACCTCATAGGCCACTGAGAAAAGGCTTATCTGTCCCCTGGGATCATCCACGGCTGCCAGGTCTCAGGAAACAGTTATTGGCAGTCTTGCAAATGGGTTATAAAAATCACCAGTGCCCACAAAAATGCTCAGCTGCCCATTACAGTGTCATTCACACCACCCACAAGTACTCCCTGATCCCATTACCTCTAGGTTCACCGCCTCTCCCTCCCCTCCACCTCATAATGCTAGGTGAAGAACACACTATTGTTGGCTCCTAACCAACCCGAGATGAGTGCTCTGGCAAGAAGAGACAGTGTATTGTGATGAAAAGAGCATTGCATCAGAAAGGCAGAGAGCTGGGTTCAAATCCCAGCTGTGCCTCTTGTTCAGCATGGGGCTGGTGGCCTCATTTCCATGGGCCTCCTTGCCTTATCTGTCACAGGAATGCTAGCTGACATTTATATAGCCCTCTGCAGTTTCCAAGTTCTCCATTCTAAGATTCCCAAGGGTGTCCAGCAAATACATTGTGGAGTCATTCCAGCATGGAATAAATTAGATTTGTTCTATTTTCTAGTTGGAGACGAGACACCACCCATGATACAAATGTGTGTAGTTATTCAGAAAGGGGGAGCGAAGTGGGGGAGTAGGAATGGTTCAGGGAAAATCCATCCCCTCTGCTGGAAAAAACAAATCATGCCCTGTGGAAAGCAGACCAGTTACATCATCTCTGCCTATAAAAGATGGCGCCCATAAAGGAGAGACTAAGTTTTGTGAGCCCTTCTTACTTAACCTCGCTTTCTCTGAGCCCTCCTGAGTGGCCTCTTTTAGGATCCACAGGTGGGTGGGTGACAGTTTCTTTCATGGGTTTCAGCAACGTTATTATTATTAATCACTGAAGACTATGACTAATGCTGTTGGTGTTGAGTGTCTGGATGTTGGCTCAAACCTAAGGAAGTCTATTACAGAATCCCCAAGGATCAGAGCTAGAAAGGGGATTGTAGGCCACACAGCCCAATCTGGATGGGAAAGAGCTTCTCCACACCATCAGACCTGGCAAGTGGTCACCCAATCTCTGTGTGAAACCCTCAAATGAAGCCGACCCTGTGACCTCATGAGGCGGCCCATTCCAGCTGGGGCCAGGCATCAGTTTTAGGAAGTCTTTTTTCTGACCTTAAATCTAAATTCTTCTCTTTGTCATTTCTACCCATTGTTCCTAGTGTAGCTTTTTGGGGAAAGAAGGAAGAAAGAAGGAAGGAAGGAAGGAAGGAAGGAAGGAAGGAAGGAAGGAAGGAAGGAAGGAAGGAAGGAAGGAAGGAAGGAAGGAAAGGAAGAAATAAAAAAGGAAGGAAATAAAAAATCAAAAAGAAAGGAAGGAAAAAAGGAAGAAAAGTAGGAAGGAAGGAAGGAAAAAATTAAAAGGAAGGAAAGTAGGAAGGAAGGAAGGAAGGAAACAAAATTTAAGCAGGCACAATGCTAAGTGCTTTAGAAATATTATCGCAATCAATGCTCATAGCAATCTTGGGAGGTAGATGACCATTTTACAGTTGAGGAAACTGAGGCAAACAGATGAAATGATTTGTCTAGAGTCTTATGCCTAGTAAGTGTCTGAGGCTGGGTTTGAACTCAGGTCTTCCTGACTCAGTACCCAACACTTTATCCATTATATCTCTCAGCTACCCTTATTTAGGCCAAATAGAACGACTGACTCCTTTCCCCTCTGTTGATTATCTCCATTTTGTCCTGTGTCTCTCTTGTTTGTACACTATCACTTGCTTGTTGTCTCTCCTCCATTAGACTGTGAGGTCCTTGAGAACTGGGTCTTTCCTTGTGTTCCCAGTGCTTAACATGGTGCCCAGAACATAGTAGGTGCTTAACAAATGCTTGTTCGATGATTGATTGGCAGATAAGATCCATTTCTTCTATCCTCCAAGATTCCTTCTATCCTCCTTAAGTTGTCTCTCCCTCAGTCTGCATGTCCTGAGTTCCTTTAGCCGAGTTCTTTTTCTATACACTGGATGCTGTTATCCCTGAATATGTTATAACCTCCTGGTAAATATAAGTTCCCTGAGGGCAAGTACTCTTGCTTCTTTGTATTTGTATCTTTAACACCTAACACAGCATCTGGCACATAGTAGGCACTTAACAAGTCACATCAACCAGCATTTATTAGATTCCTACTATTTGCCACACATTGTATTGGAGTACAAAGAAAGGCCCAAATCTCCACTCTTTGGGACCTCATGGTCCAAAGGCAGAGAATACATACAAACAACATGCACAAACAAATTAGAGATGGGATGAATTAAGGGTAATCTCTGAGGGAAGGCATAATGATGAAGAATGATTGGGAAAGGCTTCTCTCAGAAGATGAGACTTTTGCTGAGATGTAACAGAAGTCAGGGAAGCCAGGAGGAAGAGATGAGATAGGAAAACTTCCAGGCAGAAAGAATTGCCAGTAAAAATGTCTGGTTATCAAAGCTTGTTTAAAGAATAAATCAATGGTACCGATAATGATAGCTAGTATTAATATAACCCCTTAAAGTCTGCAAAGTCTCGTACATATGTCATCTCATTTGATTGCCACAACAACCCTGGGGGTTAGGTGCTATTATTATCCTCATTTTACAGATGAAGACACTGAGGCAAGCAGAGGTGAAGTGACTTGCCCAGGGTCACACAGCCAGTAAGTGTCTGAGGCTAGATTTGAACTCGGGAAGATGAGTCTTCCTGACTCTATGCCCTGGACTCTATCCACTGCAGTCACCTAGCTGCACAAAGGAAATAGGAAGTGGGACAGATTTGGCCTATGGGCCATAGTTTGCTGACTTGTTTTAACTTATCAAAACCTCTTTAGATTCTGGCTTGGATACTCAGGGTATTATCCATCCCTTCTAGCTCTGAGTCATCTGTAAATTTAACAAACATATTATCTAGGCCTTTATCCAAGTCAGTGATAAAAATGTTCAACAATCTAGGGCCAGGAAGATCCTTGGATGCTCCACTGAAGACCCCTTCCCAGATGACTGGGAACCATTAATGACTTCTCTCTGAGTCTGTCCATTTAACCCTTTCTGAAGCCAAATACTTAAAGTATTTCTTGACTCACCTCTCTTTGTGAACACCCCCCTCCCAAATATGGAAAATTTGCTATGTCCATCACTGTAATATCCTGGGTTCATAAATTTAGAGCTGGAGGATTTCTTAGAGTTTTTCTGGTCCAGAGGTGTCAGGCTGTATTGTTAATGTATTTTTGCACAATGGGAAGATATTTCTCATCCATTAATAGGCCCATGTAACCTGCTTGAGTCACATGGAAATCTGAGTCACATGAGTCTGTGGTGAGAGGAGCTTGCTGAATGGGTGGAACAGGAAGGGATGGAGCAGAAATGAGAGGAAGTGAGAGAGAACAGTCAGAGCTGGGAAAGAGAAAACAGGCAGCTGGCTCAACAATTAGCATGAGTGGGAGAGCTTGTTTGTGGTTTGTTTAAGGGAGCTGGTTTGTGGAAAGCCTAACAGAGGGAAGGCTTGGGGATAATAGTGCCTCTTGCATTGTTATTGTGTATCACTTTCTTTGTTACTATGAAGGATTTGGTTTTCTGGTGTTGGGAATCAGCTTTCTGGTGTCTGAATAAATGTTTTGGCTCTGTCTTCCATGTGGAGAGTTCTGTTATATTTTGTGATTCGGAATTGTGCTGGCATACTCATAGTTGCTGTAGGCTCTGTGAACATCGCATTGACTCTGCACAAACTCATGGGAATGAAATTGAGAAACAATTAACAAAACAAATAAAAATACAAAACAATTTTTTTGTTCTTGTTCAGTCATTTTTCAGTTGTATCTGACTCTTTGTGACCCCCATCTTGGGGTTTTCTTGGTAAAGATATTAAAGTGGTTTTTATCATTTCCTTCTTCAATTCATTTTACAAATGAGGAAACTGAGGCAAATAGAATTAAGTGACTTGCCCAGGGTCATACAACTAGTGAGTGTCTGAAGTCAGATTTGAGCTCAGGAAGATGAATCTTCCTGATTCAAGGGCCAGTACTTTATCCACTTCACCACTTAGCTATCCCTACGATACAATATAGATAAGGCTAATTTGTGGTTTTCTAAGTCAATATGTGACCTGCAAGGATCAGTTTCTATCTGAGTTTGGAACCAACCATAGTCTAAAGTCCTCATTTTATGGAGGAGGAAAATGAAAGTGAGGACCAACTAAGAAATGTGACCTGTCTAATACTAAGTCCAAAGTAGGGCCCAGATCTGCTTCTGAGCTCACTGCAATGTATTGAAAGTTAGAGAAAAGGTGTTCAAATCCTGACACTACATTTCTAAACTGTGAGATTTTTGTACAAATCATTTTTTCTCTCTAGAGTTCAGTTGGGAAAGTCTAGGTCTCGCAGTGAATAGAGCACTAGACCTCACCTTGGAAAGACCTGAGTTCAAATCTAGCTATAGACACTTACTAGCCGTGTGACCCTGGTCAAGTCACTTAACTTCTGTCCGCCTCAGTTTCCTCATCTGTTACATGGAAATAATAGCACTTATCTCTCAGGGTTCTTGTGAAGATGAAATAAGACAATATTTGTAAACAGTGCTTAGCCCAGTCCCTAATACCTAGTAAGTGCTTTAATGCTTGCTTGTAAAAATAAGGGGTTTGAACTGATTAAACTCTGAGGATCTTTCTAGCTCTAATATCTATGAACCTAAATCAGTTTCCTGCTCTATAAAATGAGGAGTTTGGATTATATGTCCTCTAAAGTCCTTTGCAGCTCTGAATCTATGAGCCTGGGATCCCAAGTCACCTTATTCTCCTTGGGACTCAGTTTTTTAAATAGAGTTTGAAATAGATGGTCTCTAAAGTCTCTTTGGATTCTTAATCTAGGATGCTGTGATCCTAAAAAAGTTTATTGTCTCTGGGCCTCAGTTTCCTCTTCTGTAAAATGAGGGAGTCAAATTAAGTCATTTTATAAAGTCAGCTCAAATAATAAGCATTTAATTGGTGCCTGCCATGTGCCAGGCATTTTGCTACTGGAGATACAAAGGCAAAAAGTAGTCTCAACAAACCATTAAGTACCTACTGTGTGCCAGGCACTGTGCTGAGCGCTAGGGATACAAAGAAAGGCTAAAGACAGTCTCTGTGCTCAAGAATCTCCCAGTCTAAAGGGGGAGACAACATGCAGACAACTATGGACCTAGACAGGATAAAAGTGGAGCCGTTCCAGAGAGGGGAGACATTAGCATTAAGGGGCACAAGGAAAGGCTAGATGGTGCGGCCTGATAAAGTTGATAAATGAAGGCAGTCAGGGATACCAGAGGCAGAGGTGAGGAGGGAATTGCTGTTCCAAGTGCCCCTGCAGGTTCCTCCCAGCTGTCCAGCTCTAGGTCTGTGCTATTTCCCCTCCATAGCATCAGCTCTCTGATTGCCAGTGGCGCAGTCAGAGGTCAGTGCCCCTCACACAGGGATTTACACCTCCAGTAGCTGCTCTTGGCCTTTTGCTCCATGAGGGTCTACAGGGCAACAGCTCTGCTAAGGAGGTCTGGCATCCTCTGCCCTGCCTGCCCCCAGGGAAAGAGGCCAGCTCAGAAGGAGGTCTCTCAGGGAAATACGCCTGGGAAGGGAGCCCAGAGGGAGCCACCTGCATGAACTGCCAGGCACCGGGCATTGTTGGCAGCCAGCCTGACATTACAGTGCTCTGAAGGCCAGAGGGCTGAGAAAGAGACAGACAGAGACACAGAGAGAGAAAGAGACCGAGAGAAGGGAGAGAGACACACAGAGAGAGAGAGACAGACAGACAGAGAGAAGGGAGAGAGAGACTGAGGGATGAGAACAGGGGGGATGAGCTCTGTCTCTTTCCTATCCCACTTCTCCCATTAACTATCTTTTTTTTTTTGGTGAGGCAGTTAGGGTAAGTGACTTACCCAGGATCACACAGTTAATAAGGTCAAGTGTGTGAGGTCACATTTGAACTCAGGTCTTCCTGACTCCAGGGCCCGTGCTCTATCCACTTTGCCTCTCCCATTAACTATTGACCACAGGACAATCTTTTGAACTTCAAAAGGTGAGGTCAGATTTGGACTTCCCAATGATTTCAGAGCAGTGTCCATGGATAGTAGTGGCTGATGGCTGAGAAATCATCCAGAAAATATGGCTTCAGGATTCTACAAGGTCACCCGCCCTTGCATCCCAAGCAGAGAGCCACATCTAAGCCAGAGCTCCTTAACCTGTGGTCAGTGATTGTGCTCCCCTACCTCTGCCTGTGGTCCATGGACTCCCACCTCCACCCCGCTAGGGAGTCTGTGAATAGATTTCAAGGAGTCTGTAAACTTGGATGGGGAAAAAATAAATCTTTATTTTCATTAACTTCTAAATGAAATTTAACATTTTCTTCAATACTTTAAAAACATGATTCTGAGAATGTTTCCACAGGCTTTACTAAAGGGATCTGAGATGCACCAAGAAAGGTTAAGAATCCCTGATCTAAGGGCAACTTTCTGGACTCAGTAAAGAGAGAAAAGGACATTCTCATAACCAGGAGTTATGAGGCATCATCCCTTTGGCACATGTGATCTGTAAGCTTGAGCCCACTTTCCTCATGGAACCCATGTGGAATTCCGGGAGAATTCCAGACTTTATAAGAATTGTTCTTTTGTACTGATATACTTGTATGATAAATATCTCCTTCTAAAAACTAATTGAACTCTGACTGATAAAGAGGCACACACCAGATTGGGGTCTATAAGCAACAGTATAGAATCTATAACCCTAAGACTCTTGAGGAAAGAAATAGTCATTGCCTTCTGGGGAAAGAAATTTCTAGTTAGAGTGAGCCCAGAAGATATGGTACATATAAATCTGCAAGTCATCTGCATAATTGAACCCTTGGGAATGCTGAGATCACTAAGTGAGATACTATATAAAGAGAAAAATAATAGCTAGCATTTAAATCCTGCTTTAACATTTACAAAGTGCTTTACAAATATTTTCTCATTTGATCTGCACAACAGCCCTAAGAAGTAAATGCCATGATCAGCCCCATTTTACAGAAGAGGAAAATGAGGCAGGGGTTAAATGTCTTGCCCAGAGTCACACAACTAGCAAGTGTCAGAAGCTGAATTTGAATTCAGGTCTTCCTGAGTCTACTGTCTTACCTAGCAGCCTTTGAAAGAAGAGAAGAGGGCCCAGGACCATGCTCTGGGGAAAACTGGTTTTGGGCCATGGATAATTCAGGATCAGGGAACATAGGTATGCACATTCTTGAGCAAGTTCGTGATGGAATACCTTACAAGAATGTTAGGTCCCATTTCCACAGTATGTTAGAGTTTGCAAATGCCTTTTCCTCACTCCAACCCTCAGAAATAAAGGGGATAGGTCAGGAATGGGGAACCTGCAGCCTGAAGGACACCTGTGGTCCTTGAGTACGTCTCTTTGACTGAATCCAGACTTCACAGGAGTTCCTTACCCCTGATAAGCACTGGGGATCTCATTTTACAAATAAGGATTCAGAAATCCAAAGAGAGAGAGACCCCTTCAAAGTTATATACTTGATTATCATCAGAGCCAGTATTTGAACTTAGATTTTTCTGTTCATTTCAGTGTTCCTTTAATCTCATGGGGTTTGCAAAACAACCCATTAATCCTTGATGAGATCCAGTCAGTGAGAGCATAGGTTCAGAGACTTTGAACTGTAAGGGACCTTAGAGGCCATCTAGTCTACCCTAACCATTGTATATATGAGGAAACTGAAGTGCAGAGTGAATAAATGCCCTGTTCAAGCTCATGCAGATAACAGATGGCAGAGGTAAGATTTGAACCTGGGTCCTCTCACGCACATGCTGCATTCTTTCCGTTGCTCCACAGACTCCTCCTGGAGGTCTGAACTTAACTGATCCCTTAAAAGATGTAGAAAGGGTAGGTCCTGAAAGGCCTTTGGGGACCCTGCAAATCTCAGCTGCAATTTGAAGCCCCACATGAGAAATCAATGCCCCTACTATGCAACTAGACGAAGCAGCCTGCAGTAGTGTGTAGAAGCCAGCCGTGAGGTTGGGAAGACTTGGTTTCAAGTCCCACCTGGGACACCCAGGGCAAGTCACCTAACTTAGCTGTGCCCCAGAGTTCATAAACTAAGTCTATAAGCTGCAGAGAAAGCACAGTCCTGCATCCTTTGAGGTATTGTTCTCATCTGGACTTCCTTCCAGTAATCATGCAAACTAGAGTGTCAGTATTACCTACAGGTTTCACTGTGGAAAGTAGTTTGGCTGAGGAGGGCAATCCTTTGAGCCTTACTTGGGCAAATCACTCAACATCTATGGGCCTCAGTTTCTTCCTCTGTAAAATGAAGAGGGGTGAACTACAGGTGGATATAGCCTTTGAGGTCTTCTCTTTTTCTCTAGGTCTTATGATTCCAAGCTGTCTTGGGGGTTCTAGGAGGCAGAGAGATGTGGACAGGGACTATTCCAGAGATGGGGAAAAGCCTTTGTAAAGGTTTGGAGACGGGTAACTGAGTGTCCATTTTGATGATCTTCGGGTCCTTGGTTTATTAAAGAGCCTTCTGTCCCTTTAAGATCACAGAACTGTCTGGTGTGGGTGGGGACCGTGCAAGTCTCCCTGGGAAGTCCTTCTTCGAATGATAAAAGGGTCATTTTAATTGAAATAGAGTTATAACTAGTGCCAAATTTAAGAAGATGGTCTCTTATTTGTCAAAGCAAGAGAGCAGAGGGATTATATATGTGTATGTATGTGTGTAGCATACATACATACATATATCTATATAATATCTATATTTCTGTATAATATATGCAGTATTTCTCTGATTCACACATCCTACTTAAGCTATCCATTATAGCCCATCACATTAATTTAATTGAAAAATTCTAAGGGAATTGTATTAGATTTTTTCCCATTAAATTAACATTACTGCCTTTAAATAGATGTCTTGGGTGCCCATTGTTGCTAACAAAATTATTATGCAAATTGAAATTTGGCCATTCTGGATTTGGACACCAGTTCCCAGGCCCCTCCTCTTACCCCCACCCCAACCCTTTTTATTTAATTGTCCCCATATCCCTGAGTTCCCAGGCCATTGGGAAGAGAAGGGAGCTCCCTGTCACTGCAGGGTTTCCCTCCATATGCCCCACTCCTCATGACCAATCTGGCCTCATCTTTCTACTGGAAGCACCTTGAACAGTGCTTCATACATAAGAAGAATGTTTATTGAAGGAAGTGGAATTGGATCTCAGCTGTTTCCAGGAGGATTTAGGCTTGAGTCCAGCAGAGGAAGGGTTAAGTGAACAAGGATGTAGCTGGACCCTCCCCCTCCCCCCCCAACTTAGGATAGGGGAAGTGATTCACAAGGAAGTCATTTAATTTTTCTTGTATGTGCCTAAGTGTGGCCAAAAGAGAAACAGATGGTGGGTGAGGGCACTTGGATTGTTTTGTTTGTCTCTATGGACCCTGCACCTAGCATGGTGCCTGGGATATAGTAAGTGTTTCATAAATGCTTGTTGATTGAATGACTGACTTTCTATGCTCTCGGGGTCTTCCCCCCCACCCCCACCCCAGGACGGATATCTGATGTTTTATATGAGTTTGCTTTTTGAGACTAGGTTATCCTATCTTACCCAGACTGGTCACACTAGGGGCTCAGTCTCACTACTGACCAACAGTTCTGTTGGCAAACCGGACCAGTTCACCCCTCTAGTGGCTCCAACTGTTGGATGGCTTGCCATATTGGTATGGGACTTGGTACCCAGCCTTCTACAGCCCAGAACTCGAGCTCAAGCGATCCTCCCAACCCTACTTCCAGGCAGTTTTATGTGATCCTAAGGGCTCTTTCCTTGAAATCAACTTACATGATGCTTCCAGAACATGAAAGCATTTAATACAATCGGTTGTACCACCTGATGCTTTAGCACCCTCAACTGCCTGGAATGCCTTTTGACTCCAGGAGAGAGGAGGGACCTTCCCTGAGACAGAGAGCAACCCTTGGCATTTATTTTCTCTCTTCAGAAGCTGGCTGTTGGAAGATGAATTTGAGGCAGCCCAGACTTAGAGTTTGTGGAATCTTCTTATCTAATCTTTCCCTCCTTCTCTAAGTATACCTAGGTCTGCATTTTTAGGTTGAAGGTTCTCACATGTCCTCCCATCTCCCATCCCACCTCCCCTTCCACCCCCCCAGATACTATCTCTCAGTCGGCAGTGAGTGAAGTCATTCACCACTAATCCTTTCGGTTTAGCACTGAAGTTTCACTACCCTGACAGAGTCCAAGGAGAAGCCCTTGTCTTTTTTATTTTCCCTGTCTTATCTTATCTCTCTATCTCTTGTTGAATGTTTCCCTTTGGTGAATGTGCTAAGCCTACCTATGATTCAAAACCAAAAAGCTTCGAATCTGGCGACTCTTCCCGGGGGAAAGTCCAGACTTTCCCTTCTGTTGGCTTTTAAAAATTGAAATGTAAAAGTCTAAATTAGAGGGGGTTTAGGCTGCACTGATTCTTTGTTGTTGTTCAGTCATGTCCGACTCTCCATGACCCCATTTGGGGTTTTCTTGGCAAAGATAATGGAGTGGTTTGCCATTTCTTTCTCCAGCTCATTTTTCAGAGGAGGAAACTGAGGCAAACGAGGTTAAGTGACTAAACTAGGGTCACATAGCTAGTAAGTGTCTGAGGGCACATTTGAACTCAGGACGAGTCTTTTTGACTCAAGGACCGATGCTCTATTTATTGTGCAACAGAGGCCATTTTCCCAGAATGAAAACTTTTCTCCAGTTGTTGATGGTGTTGATGTGACACTTTTGGGGCATCTTCTATCTACCTGGGACAGTGAAATAAATAGAGATCATACACTCTGGAAAGACAAAAATCTCCAAACAGAGAGAGCTCAGAAGCCATCTAGTCCAACCCAAGAATCCTCTCTACATGGAGTTTGCTTGAAGTCAGTTAAGGAGGGTAGCTAGGTGTCACCAGTGTGTACAGAGCACCAGGTCTGAAGTCTCTAGAAAGACTCATCTCCCTGAGTTCAAATCTGCCCTCAGACACTACTAGCTGTGTGACCCTGAGCAAGTCACTTCACCCTGTTTGCCTCAGCTTCCTCATTTGCAAAATGAGCTGGAGAAGGAAGTGGCCAAACTACTCTAATATCTTTGCCAAGAAAACCCAAATAGGGCCCTGGAGAGTCAGACAGGATTGAAAAAGGATTCAATAAGTAAGGAGGAACTCAAAGTGCCAAAGACACTTTGGGGCAGCTCTTGAGTTAGAAAGATACTCCTTTCATCAAGCCACAGAGAATGAAAATGATTTCTCTTCTTCCTTACAATCCTTAAAATACTTGGAGATAGTTAGGATTTCCCCCTTCAATATTCTAGTCCCCAGGCTAAATAACTTCAACTCCTTCAACTGATTCTGGCATTCAGTGCCCTTGATAGCCTTCTTAAATGGAGGCCCCTTTATGGTTATTTCGCAAATGCTTTCTTTGCTAGGAAAAAAAGAGATTTCATCTTAAATTCAAGAGGAAATTCCACAATGGAATTAATTTGCCAAATTAATCATTTTTATTAATTAACCACAGGGCATAGATCTAGAGCCAGGAGGGATTAATCTCATAGACCAACTAGTCTATCCCTCTCATAAATGAGGAAATTGAGGAGGAAGGGAGGCCAAGTCACCCAAGCAAGGTCACACAGGCAGTGAGGGCCACTGAGCCTAGCATTTGTTTGACTTGTAACTCTTTCCTACTCAATCAACAACCACTTATTAAATACCTACTGAAGTTGGGCACTGTGCTTGATTCTACTAAGTGCCTGTTCAGTGCCCACTAAAATGTAAGCTCCCTCCAGGAAGGGCACTTTTGAGTTTTTGTATAATCAGGGTCCAGTTGAACTGAATGGAAAATTCTTTGGTAGGTTCTGGAGGAGATACAGAGGTGAAGAAAACACCTGAAGGAACTTATGGTTTACTAGTGGGGATGCCTTCATTCATTCAAAAAGCATTGTTAAGCACCTAATAGTCAGTCAGTAAACAGCATTTATTAAGCTCCTACTGCATTCATTTCAATAAACACTTGGTGTTGTTATGATTGAACATTCATTTCAGTTGGGAACACTCTTCATGACCCCATGAGCAGCTTTCTTGGCAAAGATAATGGAGTGGTTTGGCATTTCCTTCTCCAGCTCATCTGACAGATGAGGAAAGTGAGGCAAACAGTGACTTGCCCAGGGTCATACAGCTAGTAAGTGCTTGGGGCCGGATTTGAACTCATGAAGATGAGTCTTCCTGACTCCAGGTCCAGCATCCTATGCGCTGTGGCACCCCCAGCTGCCCTTCTGTACTTTAGGAAGATCAGTTTGGCAGTTGAATAGAAGGTAGATTGCAAGTATAGAAAGAAGACCAACTAGCCAGTTATATTGTAATAGCCCACGGATGAGATGATGAGGGAATAATACACTAGTTCTTTGGCAGGGTCCAAGGAGAGAAGGGGGTACATAGGAAAGATGCTGTGAAAGGAAAAGTAAGAGTTAGCCACCAATTAGATGTGTGGGGCTAATGATGAGTCCCAGATGTGGTCTAGGTTTCAATCTTGGGTGACTGGAAAGATGATGGTTTCCATGACAGTATAGGCAGCTAGCAGACACCATAGTGTACAGATCGTTGGGCCTGGAATCAGGAAGATTTCATCTTCATGAGTTCAAAATCAGTCTCAGACACGTACTAGCTGTATGACCCTGGGCAAGTCACTTCACCCTGTTTGCCTCAGTTTCCTCATATATAAAATGAACTGGAGAAGGAAATAGTAAACTACTCAAGTATCTTTGCCAAGGAAACTCCAAATAGAGTCACAAAGAGTCGACTGGACTGAACAACAACAAATAAGCCAGGCATGAAGCTGAGAATACGGAGAAACTGGGTGAAACAAACCCTACTCACAAAGGGCTTACATTCCAACATGTTAAGAACATAGACAAAAAGATATAAAGGCATGAAGAGATGAGACTGGACAGGTAGGTTGGGACCAGCTTGTGGGGGGAGCCCTGAGCATTAGAAGCAGGCATTTCTGTTTGATTGGCTAGGCAATGAGGCCACGGAAGGTTTTGGAGGAGAGGAATGACAAGATGACATGTGCACAGATAAATATAGCACAAAATGTAATATGCTAAGTGCAGATGAGGAGGACAGAGTGACTGGCTTTGAATGTGTAAAAAGCAACCCAGGAACTAAAGGAACTTTCACAAAGTAAAAATATCTCTTTGGAGGTTGGTGAGGGAGGATGGGAGAGGGTTCTAACTTTGCATTTAGGATTAGGGCTAGAAGAGATCTCACTGCATGCTCTCAGGAGTGTACTTTCTCTCTCTCTCTCTCTCTCTCTCTCTCTCTCTCTCTCTCTGTCTCTCTCTCTCATTCTTTCTCTAGACTTTGGGCAGTCTGGTGAAGTCTATGGACCCTTTCTAAAATTTTTTTTAAATATATAAAATAGAATACATAGGATTACAGAAGAAACCCATTCTATTGAAAGTCTCTCATTCTCTCTCTTATATCAATCAATCATCTATCTATACCTAAATTTATCTATCTAATCTATCTATCCCTATATCTATCAATCCATCCATACATCTACCTATTAGCCAAAAAAAAAAGGCTCATAGTCTACAGGTTAATAATCCTTGACATGACTCCAACCCACCTTTAACAGACTGAAGTTTAGATCCTGAGGAATTCAGTGATTTATTGAAGGTCACATAGATAGTAAGAGATTTGATCAGCGCTTCTCGGATTGCAGATCCAGCGATATAAGGCCTTTCCAAGCTGCCCCCCTTTGAAAGCCAAGGTCCAGATGGACTTACGTGTAAGCGCAATGGGCCATCATGAATCTGCTGCGATTTCCTGGAGGCCACACCATCCAGGGACTTCCTTCCTTTTGTATATTGCCTTCTCCCCACTCAGTATGGATCCAACCAGTATCTGGGTTTTTACTTGAAGCTCCTCGAGGGCAGGGAGAGTTTTTGCTTTTTCTCTGTATCCTCAGCACTTAGTACTGTGCTTAACATACTGTAAGTGACTGATAAATGTTGATGGATAGATTGTGATGGGAAAGGCCCCACGGGAAAGCTCTTACACCCTCTTATCCTCTTCCCCACCAGCAAGCTTCTAAAATTCCAAAGCAATTTCAAGATCCACTCTTCTGAATTAATCAGGTTCTCCCCCAATTCAGCTTTTAGGCATCTCATCTCAGGGACTTTGTGTTCCTCACCCCAAACCATGCTTGGAATATTCCCCTTTCTCTTAGCATCCTTGACTTTCTTTAAGGCTTCTCCTACATAGGGTCAGAGATGGAGAGCTAGAAGAAACTTTAAAGATTATCGAATCTACCCTTTTCATTTGACAGATGAGGAAACTGAGATCTAAGAAGGTTAAATGACTTACCATAGATCAGGCAGAAGTATCAATGTCAGTATTTGAACTCCGATCTGCTGACTCCAAAGTCACATTAGTTGTGCTGAGCCACAATGATTCCCTACCTCTATCCTTTCCCCATCCTCCTCAAACGATCTAGTATTTACTTAACTGCATCCATGTGGCATCTTCTAGTAGAATAGACATATCTTGTATCTCAAATGCCTAAAATTGTGCTGTGGGTTCATTTGTGGGGCTTTCTTGGAGGGAGCAGGGTGAAGTTGTAGAAATAACTCAATTCAGCCACTGAGGAAATCTTTCCATCACTACCCATGAACTCCAGCTATTAATTAACCTCTTAGGTTATCCCTGAGAGAATGAAGGATTTGCCCAGAGTCAAACAGCCAAAATATGTTAGAGGCAGGTCTTAAATCCAGGATGTAGCTTAATGGATACGGTTCTGGAAGGTGGGTTCAAATTCCACCTGTTGACACCTACTAGGTATCTGACCCTGGGAAAGTCATTCAATCTTTGTAAGCCTCAGTTTAATAATTTATAAAATGATTAGATGAACTCTACCATCTCTCCTAACTCTAAATCTACAATCCTGGGAGGACCTCAGAAACCAGCGTATCTAACACGTAGCATTTTACAGATGAGGAAACTGAGGCTCAGAGACAGGTAGTGAGTGTCCCAGGGAGGATGGAATCCCAGATTTGTCTTCTGGTTCCAGAGCCTCCTTGACTCTGGCGTCAGGTTTCCATCTTCCCCTCTGTGGCTGCCTCTGTCTACGTACTCACACACAATAAAGGTTTGTGGAATTTGATTGAAGCAAACCATTTCTTAGAGGAAGGCGAAAGCTCCCAAGCAGAGGTGAAACACGTCAGGGAATGATTAACATAGATGGGGTATGTTCCCTCAAGACATTCCAGACCAGAGGGGGATATTTTAATCTCCTTGAGGGTAGGCACTGTTTCAATTTTATTTATGGATTCTCAGCACTTACCACAAAGTCTAACATGTAGTAAATATTCCATAAATGCTTGTCATACCTATCAACTGACAATCAAATGGGCACCACAGTGCATAGAATGCTGGGGCTGGAGTCAGAAAGACCTGAGTTCAAATTCTGTCTCAGAAACTTACGAACTCTATGGGCAAGTCACTTAACCTCTGTTTGCCTCAGTTTCCCCATCTGTAAAATAGGAATAGTAACAGGGGCATGTTGTGAAGCTCACATGAGATAATCATTGTAAACCACTTAGCACAGGGCCCAGCACATAGTAGGCACCATATAAAAGTTAGTTCAGTGTAGTTAGGTGGCCACCATAGTGCATAAAGCACTGGCCCGGAGTCAGGAACACTCCTCTCTCTGTGTTCAAATCCAGCCTCAGATGCTTACTAGATGTGTTTCCCTGGGCAAGTCATTTAACCCTGTCTGCCTCAGTTTCCTCATCTGTAAAATAAGCTGGAGAAGGAAATGTAAAATCACTCTATTACCTTTGCCAAGAAAACCCCAAATGGGGTCATGAAGAGTCAGACATGACTGAAACATGACTGGACAACAACAAATTGTTGTTGTTACATCCTTGCAGAAGAACCTGAGTTCTGTGATTCATGTTTGTTTCTGTATGTCTAGTGCAAGATTCAGTAAATGTTTCATTTATTTATTTAATAAATATTTAATTTATTTACATGGTGGGTGTTTAATAAGTGTTTGTTGACTTATACCTCCTCGGAAGATAAGCTCTGAAAGAACAGGAATTATTTCTTTTTTGTTTTCACATCTGTAGGAAGGTGCCTTAAAGTCATTCATTCATTCATTCATTCATTCATTCATTCATTCATTCATTTACTATGAGCTGTGTGATCTAGGGAAACTACTTAACCTCTCTGGGTTTCAGGTCTTTGATTTGTAAAAATTATGGGGTTGGACTCGGTGGCCCCAAAAGTTCCTTCCAGCTTTTAATCTATAGTCCTGTGAACATAATAGAGGCTGAAAAAAAGCTTGTTGCTGATGTCAACTAATTCTGGAGCTAGAACCCAGGCCAAGGAACCAGGGCTTTTCTCCCTCTGTCCCCACCCCATCTCCCAAGCTACTTCTCTGTAGTTCACTCTGCTCTCCAAGGACTGTTATGCTTCTGAAAGATAATGTGGGTCTAGGACTCTAAGGTCCTCCAGTGAATAACAGTAGGGAAGAGAAAAAAACAATATTATCTGATCCCCCTCTGGGGAGAGTGGGGAGGAGGGGAATGGGGAAGGAGTCCATAGACAGAAAGCTCCCTCTGTCTCTCCTCTTGGCTCTTACCTGTGGGTGAATCACACTATTTACTAACCAGGCTTCCAGCCCCCTCACACTTTCCAAACCCCGAGATTCCCTCCCACCCCAGGAGACCAGCACCCAGCTCTCCCTTGCTGGGAGCTGTGGCATGGACCAAGGCCAGTTCCCTGTTCCATTCCTGGGAACGCAGGCCCTGTCTTGCCTTTCACCCCCAACACCCGAGAGTTCTTTTCTCTGAATTCTTTCAAGAACATTGGCAAACTTAGAAAAGTTTTTGTGGCAGGGGCTTCTTCTTAACCAGGGCCAATGGCTTGAGGAGAAACTCTAGTCCTTGGGAGCATAGGATTTGAATTTTAGTGAAGAAAAGGACCCCACAGGCCAACCCCTTTATTTTATAGATGAGGGAGGAATAGGAAGAATTTAGGTGGACAGCTAAAAATCACCCTGAGAGTAAGAAACAGAGCTGAGACTTGAACCCAGATCCTCTGACCCCCTCCCCAAATCCAGGTTCATTTATCGGGCACTCATTTGTTGAGCAAAAAGTGAAAATGGGTTAGGATGGTTCAACCAGGAGCAAGATAAGATGTGAAAGGGAGACCTAAACTGCACGCTGCCTCTTGAAGGAGAGAAAACAAACATGAACTTTGAGATGCCCAAGTTCAAATCCTACTTATATTTGACCTTGAACTCTAGGATACCCTGGGACCTTGAGCAAATTACCCCATTCCCTCCACTTTGATGATAGATAAATGTAGCCCACATTCTGGAGCTAGTATCCCAATTTTTGCTCTTACTAATGAGCCTTTCAGAGCTCTAGGATTAGGCCTGAGGGGTTGTGGCTTGTCTTTCTAATGATATATAGTTCATGAGCCCCTACTCATCTACTTCCCTCTCAGAAATGACCAATTGATCTCAGTAAGTCAGCCAGGCAGCTGAGTCAGAAGACCTTAGTTTAAATCCAACCTCAGACACTTACTAGCTTCACGACCCTGGGCGAGTCACTTAACCTCTGTCTGCCTTAGCTTTCTCATCTATAAAATAGGGATAATAATCATAATACCTGCCTCCCTGGGTTGTTGTAAAGATCAAATGAGATAGCATTTGAGGATCAAATGAGAAAATGTTTTGTAGAATATTTTGCAAACCTTAAAGTATGCGTTTAAAGCATCCCCCCCCCCCCAAGAAACTTAATTAGCTTTTAGAAATGGGTATAGTCCTATAGTGGGTACAAAACATCCCTCCACTCTTCTCCAAGTACACAGAATCCAGGGGAAAGTGGGCTCAGCCTCGTGGAGCACATGTAGCAAAGGGTATTTCACAGCTCTCAGAGTCTTCAAGTTTTCTCTCTCACATATGGTAGTTCTCCTGCTGAGCTCCATATGGAATTCTGAATCTGCTTGCCTTCGTCACTCACAGTTTGTTCTTGGTTTCAACGTAGACTCTCGCATCAGCTGCTGCTATCCCAGGATTGGAAGATGTGGTTTAATTGTTTTCAGTTGTATCCAACTCTCCATGACCCCATTTGGGTTTTCTTGACAGAGACACTGGAATGGTTTGTCATTTCCTTCTCCAGATCATTTGACAGATGAGGAAACTGAGACAAAGAGGGTGAAGTAACTTGCTCAGGTTCATACAGCTAGTAAATGTCTGAGGCTGGATTTGAACTCAGATCTTCCTAACTCTAAACCTGGAGCTCTATCCACTGTATCACCTAGCTGTGTAAAAGCAAGGACCCCAGGGTACACAGGAGGGCCTGCTGTACAAGTTCTTTGATCTGCTTTTCTAAAAGTAAGGGCAACTTTTGAGGGGTCAACAATCACTTTAATCAAGCACAGGTATCGTTCACTTAGTTCAAGGGAAAAAGTCAGCACTCTGAACTTCAGAGAAAATACAGAGAAATCGTAATCAACAGACATGGTTTCCAACTGTCTGACATAAGCAATACATAGATCACAGATCAACAGACAGATCCAACTTCTGACCATTACATACATATATAGTTACCAGAGACAGAAGCACCAACATCTGGGTTTTCAAAGCCAGGGGGCTCCTTAGCGGCTGCCCAGAGTCTTGTCTGGTCAAACAATCACTTCCAAGAGTAAACCCCAAAGTAAAACCTTACCTCAGAGTATTTATATATATTTTTTTAGGGCCAGAGGGCATCACAACCCTTGAGAACCAATGCCTCATTAACAAAAGATGTGGGCCTTCCTACAAATCTTCCCTAATCAAACTCCCCTTAATGGGAAGGCCCATTAATGGGTGGGGAAGATCTTTAATTTCATTACAAAGCAAAATTATATTAACAATAAGCAAAAATGCATTATCAATACAAGCTGTCCCTCAAAGATGAGAAGACCAAAACTCTCTGGACCCTTCAAAGCTATTAGGGTCCTCTTCTGGTCAAAGGGGCAAGAAGAGACCAAGACCTGGGTGTTTTCCTGCCCCCTACCCTGAGGAAACTGAGGCCTAGAGAGGTTAAATGACTTTTCTAAAGTCACACAGACTGTAAGCAGCAGCAGTCAGGACCTGAACTCAGACCCAGGGACTGAAAGTTCATTTGTCCTATTTCCATTCTCTTTCCTCCATATGATACTAGAGATAGGAAGGTCCCTGAAACAGAGAATTGGAGAGGAGGAAGAGACAATCTTGTGCAGCCTCTTCATGCCACAAAGCAGGTGCCTGAGACCCAGACAAGTGACAGAAGTCCCCCAAGACCACCCATCATGGTATCTGCAGAGCCTCCCCACACTTTCTTTCTCTCTCTTCCCCTCCTGTTTGAGCTGACCACCTCCAAATGGAAAGAAATGAAACCCCAGCTCAAATCAGTGCCAACAAATTAGTCAATTGGTCCCTAAGTATTTATAAGCACCTACTATGTTCCAGTACTGTACTAAGAACCAGGCATGCAAAGAAAGGAAAAAAGACAGTCCCTGCCCTGGAGAGGTTCACAATCCAAGAAACATGCAAACTACCAGGTAAAATCAAGCTATCGGCAGGATGAATGGGAGATGATCAGCAGAAGGAGAGATTGGGGAAGCCCTGAATAGGTAAATATGAATCAGGGCAAAGGGAGTGGAGCATATTGGGAAATCCTGGAAAGGGGAAAACCTCAACAGAGCTCAGAAAAAGGATAGACTTCCAGGGTCATTGATCTAGACTCCCAAGGGACCTTAGAGTCTACTTTACAGAAGAGGAGATTGAGGTCTAGAGGGGTGAAATGAGCTGTCCCTCCCCTGAGGCACACTGTGGGACAAACAGTGACTGCCACCATTGGAGTGGGAAAGAGACCTGTTTGGAGGAGGAATGTGGCCTCCATTTAACACAAACACACACATATATATACATATACACACAAAACTACACACATACATACACATATGCATACACACCTACATATATGTACACAAAAACACACATATGCACACACACACACACACACACACACACACACACACCACCACCACCACCACCAAGTTGTGGGTGGGTTTGGGATATGAAGGTTGTGTTCTCAGATTCTGAGATCTTCCCTCTTGTTTTCTCAGAGGTGTTTGGTGGTGCTGGACCCAGTGGTTATTTCTGCCTAACAACTGTGTTCCAGCAGCAGCTAGGGGATTCTTTTGACTCAGCAAAACTGTAATGCTAACCGTCAGAAAGCAGCCAAGCACGACTAGAAGTAAAGAGACTGTTTCCCACTCCCCACCCCCAGCACTCACACACACCTCCCCCCATCCCAGTCTCTCCCTCCTCCTTTCACTCTCCTGCTTGTTGCCACCTTTCCAAGATCTCAGCAAGGCATTAAACACACACACACACACACACACACACACACACACACACACACACACACACACACACACACACACACACACACACACACACACACACACACACACACACACACACACACACACCCTCCACCTCATGCCCCTGTGACTGAGATTTTCTCATTGTCCATCCCCATTGGAGCTCATCTTGTCATGGTAGACCTCAGAAAGAAAACCACTGCTCAGTCCAGTCCAGCCTGGTTGGGCTGGATCTCTTGAAGACACCTGTGGGAGACCCTGCTTACCCCTAAATGTGTTGTGTCATCTCCCAGTCTCAGATCAGTCTGAGGGGGTAAAAGAGGCAGCTGCCAGACTCCTGTGGTTTCCAGGGTGTGGTAGCAATTTGCCTACCCTGGGACTTTGTACCGATGTTGTAGAGCTCTTCTGTATGTGTGTTTTAAAGGTAGTGATTTCACCCCAGGTGTGGGAGGTGCTCTACCGACTAACACAGTATTCCACATCGGACTTGCAGGATGGCCACAGGAAGGACCTGGGGAGTTCAGCAGCTGGGTCCGAAGTGGCCTGGCCAACTCTAGCCAGCTTCAGCCTCTGGGCATGCATGCACACTGCTGCCTGCAGAAGGCCCCAGTGCAAAATGAACCAGCTGGGCGGGGAGCAGGAAGAAAGGAAAGAGTGGATTGAGGCCAGCCCACACAGCTTCCACAGCTGTTCACTGACCGCCTTGAGTGAGGGCCCTGCCTCAACTTGACTCCACACAGCTCAGTCTATTACTCCCTTTGGAAGAAGTTGGTTGGCTGGGGCCGTTTGGCGCATGAATAAAGGTGGATCAGAGTATGCCCTCCACGCAGATTTGTGGTGTGGACTGCCATCTTGGGAGAAAAAAAAACAGAACCATGGCTGTCACGCAGAGGTTTTAGAGAGGGAGAATTTCTATTACACTGGGTGGATTTCATCTGAATTTCATATACCAGGGAAAGTTACAGTGATTTGGTTCAACTGAATTCAACAATGATCTTTTTATTAATTTTTTAAAATGTTTTTAAACTCTGAACTTTATAAATACCAAATAAAATGAGCATTTCCCTGGACAAAGTAGAGCAGAAAAAGAGGATTGTACAAGAGACCGTGAATTTTTATCCTGTGGATTTTGCCTTTTCTAAGTAGATAATAAATTCAACATGTAACTTTTAAAACTGTCCTGCTCAACAAACATTTTTTAAAATGCCAACTATGTTCTAGGCACTGTGCCAGATGCTAGGGATACAAAGGTAATTCATCAATCACAAAGCCTTTATTAAGCACCTACCATGTTCCAGGCACTGTGGCACAGGCTGGGGATCCCAAGATAATTCATCAATCATAAAGCCATTATTAAATACCTACTACATGCCAGGCACTGTGGCAGGGGCTGGGAATCCCAAGACAATACATAATCATGAAGCTTTTTATTAAGAATCTACTATGTGCCAGACACTGTGCCAGAGGCTGAGGATACAAGTAGAAATCCCTGTTTAGTGCAGTGGGACATATAATAACAAAACAAGAGTGAAATATAAAAATAAAAAGATGATAATAACTTTTATCCCTCCATAATCCTATCCTAGCAAAGGAGGAAGAAGTCTAGAAGCAATGGCTTCCAACTTGTCACATCCTCCTGCACTGTTCACCAAAGATGCTCATGGTTGGGGGATTTCAGAGTCCATCTGGTCCAGTTAATACCCAAGCAAGAATTCTCTCTCCAACAGATGTGACAAGTGATCCTTCAACAGTGGCTTGAAGACCTCCAGTGAGAGGAATCCCACTCCATCCTGGGACAGCACATTACACTTTTGGAGAGCTCTGACCATGAGGAAGGTCCTGAGAATAAGTCTAAATGTGCTTCTCTATAACTTCTACCTGATCCCTCTGGGACCAAGTTGAACAAGTGTGATCCTTCTTCCACATGCCTGCCCTCCACGTACTCGAAGAGAGCTATCATGTCCTGAATAAGCATTTTCCTCTCCAGTTCCATCAAGGAAACCACTTATCCCCAGTAGACCACAGTCTCCTCTTTCTATCTTCAATGTTGAGCCCAGTGACTGTCACATAGTAGGCCCTTACTAGATACTTGTGAACTGACTACTGATTCTACAATCCATTGTGTAGTATGAGAGTCACCCTATGATACTGTGTCTCAATTTATTTCTTGAGAAATGACAATAACAAGACCTAACTCTTACTTGTTCAACTTTGTATATATTTCGTATTCACTCTTCTTTATTCAAATGACCTTTATTATTTATAAAGCACTTAGTCAGTGCTTGGCACACAATAAGTGTTATAAAAATGCTTTATTTTTATTCTGTTGTTTCAGGCATGTCTGATTCTTCATGACCCCATTTAAGGTTTTCTTGGCAGAGATATTAGAGAGGTTGCCATTCCAATTTTGCCAGCTCATTTTACAGATGAGGAAACTGAGGCACAGGATGAAGTGATTTGCCCAGGGTCACACAGCTAGTGTGTGAGGTCAGATTTGAACTCGTATCTTCCTGACTCCAGGTCCAGCACTCTATCCATGGTTCCACCTTGCTGTCCCATAAAAATGCTAGATAAAAATAACAATGGTAATAATTATTAGTGTTATGGTTGCTCTGGTTCTCCCAGTAGAATATAAGCTCCCTGAGGGCTTTTTGTCTTGGAATCCCCATTGTGTAGGGCAGTTCTTGGCACATAGCAGACAGTTGATGACTGCTTGTTTAAAGAATGAATGAATGATGAAGAATAAGTGAAATGCTTCAGGGAATGCTTGAGGCTCTCTGAAAAGAAGGCAGGATGTATGTGCGTGGTTTCATTACAATTTTATCCCCAAAAAAATCCCCCTAAAGGGGCAGTTTGGTGGTGCAGTGGATGGAGTGGCAGTCCTATAGTCAGGAGGACCTGAGTTCAAATCCAGCCTCCAGATACTGACTGGCTGTGTGACCCTGAGCAAGTTACTTAACCCTAATTGCCTCCCCCCAAAAAATACCTCTGAGTCAGGAGTTCCAAACCTGGGGTCTGGAAACTTGTATCTTAAGATATTTGGAGAATTTGTTTCTATGGAATTGGTTTCCTTTCTAGTCCTCTATTTTTGTTTTATACATTCTAAAACATCATTCTAGGAGGGTCTCTATGGGCTTCATCTGACTGACAAAAGGGTCCAGGACATACAAGAAGGTTAAAAGCAGCATTCACTAAAAAGCAAGTAAAATAAAAATAATAATAAAATTGCATCCAGGACCTAGCAATCAAGTGTCTAGTATAAGCAAGACATGGCAGACTTAACTCTAACTATGGAAATGACATACATATATAGATTATATGTACATATATATTCTACTTACCTAATTCCTTTCCGAGAAACTCAAAGAGACAGAGGGACATTATCTCATATGTCCTCATTCTAGTCCTGTGTGGGTATTATTACAGATGAGGAAGCAAAGACACAAAGAGGTCATCTAACGAGTCGGGAAAAGATGTAAGGACAAAATATGGGTTTCCTAACTCTTGGAACAGCTCCAAGCCCATTAAAAGCAATGAGAGGAGAAATTACTTTTCTTTATAATTGAGAAGGCCACAGAGGCAAATTGCATCTCCCCTTCCCCCCTTTCACCACTCTGATAGGCTAGGAAGGTGGGGGAGAACAGTGGGTTTGTGGATGTTATCAGATGATGGTCTTAATTGTCAATTGTGAAAATAACTAAAAGGCTGTGGAAATTTTTTTGTTGGATCCTTGACTTGGTCCAATGGACCTGGTCCAAGCAGGGAGGGATAGATATTCTGAAATATACTGGTTGAGAGCATCAGAAGTTGGCTTTCCCCCCTTCTACAACATTCAGGATTCAGAAGCAATAGATCAGTGTTTCTCCATTGATTGAATTCCCATTCAGGCATCATAGCTCATGGTCAGAAACAAGTTAACCCAACCCAACATGATGATACTTTCCCTTCTTCTTTAGGACACTCCATCCCATTAGTAGAACCAATCAACTTAGACTGAGAGGTTGATGGATGAGCTTGGTGTTACATTCTCACAGAATAGTCACAGGGCTGTCCTATTAGAAGAGACAACCCAATAAGCTGAGGAGATTCAGTCGATAGAATTAACTGTGTTCATGAAAAGGCGAAAAGGAGATGCATTGGTGAGCAAACCCAGGTGCCCAGCCCTCTGGTGGACATTATAAATGAATCCAGGAGTTTGATAGAATTGTGTTTCAGAGACAAAACTTTTCCCCCTCCTTTCTGGGTGAAATTTCCCCCTAGGTGGGCAAGGCTAATGAGTAATCAACAAATATTAAGTGAGACAAAGGAAAAGTGACCATGGGGACTCCACTAATTGGGATTTTCACTACTTTTGCCCAGCCTATTCATAGCCACCCAGATTCCAACAGGCTCCTCAGGGTATAGGAGGAACAGACGATGGGAAGTCCTTTCCACCCGTTTCTGTTGTGTCTGACTCTTTGTGATCTCATTTGAGGTTTTTGTGGCAAAGATACTGGAGTGCTTTGCCATTTCCTTCTGCAGCCCATTTTATAGATGAAGAAACTGAGGCAAACAGGGGAAGTGACTTCTTCAGGGTTACACAGCTAGTAAGTGTCTGGGGCCAGATTTGAACTCATGAAGATGTCTCCCTAATTTTAATCCAAATGCTCTATCCCACTTAGCTGTCCAGCCACCATGACCAAATAAATAATAATTTTTTGCTGTTGACAGATCCTGCGCTAAACACTTTTTACAAATACTATCTTATTTAATCCTCACAACAACTCTGGGAGGTAAGTGCTATTATTATCCCCATTTTACAGATGAGGATACTGAAGCAAACAGAAGTCAAGTGACCTACCCAAAGTCACACAGCTAGTTAAGTTTCCGAGGCTAGATCGGAACTCGCGTCTTCCTGATTCCAGGTCCAGTGCTCCATTCACTCACTGTACCACCTCACTGTTCTCACCAGGCATTGGAAACACTCATGGCTTGATGTTGATCCTGACCCTTGCCAGAAGGAACTCAGAGCTCTGTTCTACTCAGACCCTCAGGTCCTTCCATTCCTGGCAATCATCATTCAGGGACACCTACTCGCACCACTTGGATGAACAAGGAGTCATCAGCTGTAATCCTTTTGGTAAGATCATTGAACTTTGGATCTGCTCTGCCATCGCTGCCTAAGTGCCATTGCATCTTATTCTCTTCTGCTGATATGTTCTCTGGACCTTTAGGCACAATCATCTTATCTTAAGGACTCCTGGACTTTCTCATCCATCCTGCAGTCAAACTGTCTTCTATACTCCATCTCTGTATCCCCAGCATTTAGCACAATTTTGGGGGCATCGTAAGAGACACTTTCCCACTCTATCCTGAGTGAAGCTTTGGAATCAGGAAGAACTGGGTTCAGGTCCTGCTGCTGACACATATTGATTATGACTTGATGAATTCCCATCTCAGGTCCCACTCTCAGATGCAGAGCAGGAGCCAGTCTCATTGGCAGAGGGAGCTTCCTCACCAGGAGTTTCCTATACTCATGGAATTGCAAGTCCAGTCCAAAATGGCAAGGGTGCACGCACCATGTGGAAGCTATTGTGCTGGTCACTGTCACATGATACCCAAGGAAGGAAAAATGAGATCATAATACCTGTAGCCAGAGATGTAACTAGGAAGGGGCCTCTAGATCTTGGTCTCAAGGCAAAAAATTACTACGTGCTCCTTTTCAGCATTCAGAAATACTTAGTTACTAACTAGGAGCTTAACATTTAGAATGAACAATTCATTAAAACAAGAAACTAGATGATCATGTACCACATCATGGACATTCTTCATGACACATCAGTCATTATCATAACTAAATTACCCTTCAACTTAATTGCATTTAACTTAATTCTTATATTTGTAACCATTACCTATTATTTCCACATCAGGAATTCTGAGCCCAAGGAAGTATTTCATGTTATTTGCCCCTGGTGTCCAAACTGGTAGCTATAGATCTATTTATAGTACCACACTCATAGCATTATAGTGTGGTACAAAGGACATCATGTATTTAAACTGCTTTGCAAACCTCAATATGTTTCATTAGTATTACCTACAATCTTTCTCCTCAAAATCAAACTCTTATTTATAGTTCCTTAAAAGCCACCAAATATTTGAATTCGAATTCTTGTGGAAGTGAATGTTGAAAACTGAAAAATAAATAAATTCTATATAGTTTTAAAAGTCATCAAATATTTTCCTCATTATAATTCTATGATGGTATTATTATCCCCATTTAACAGAGGAGGAGACTGAAGTTGAGTAAGGTAGTTTAGTAGAAGCAATACCCTAAGGTCCTGTCCCATCCAGCTTAGAGTCTTACCTTAGATGGGGTTAATTTTTTAATTAACCTAGTTAATTAACCTGAAAGTTAACCTGGGGTTAATTAACCTGGAAGTTAAATTTCTCCTTAAAACTATTCTTTAAACTTAATTGACTCAGAAGTCTAAAGCTTAGACATTTGATATGACTTCTAAGTAGACTAAATACAAAAAACTAGCCCAATAGGAATTCCAGTCTCAGGATTCTGACCAGCAGACCATCGTGGCTAATACAGAGGAAGGGAAACAATGCCTAAGAAAGTCAGTTTCGTCTCCTTGCTCAATGTCTTTCTTACTCTGTAGATTTCTCCATCTCTTCACCAGCAGCCTTCTTACCATGGAGATGCCCCTTCTCTGAGGCCAGCTCTCTTAATTTGTGAGTCTCCAGCCCTGGGGATACAGGTACAAACAAGCAAGACAATTCCTACTCTCAAAGGGCTTCCCTTCTAATGGGGGAAAATAACAAAGACATAGAGAATGAAAAGAGAACGGAATGATGATGCAAGCTTAGGACTGGTGAGAGAGAGGATAGTGGAAGTATCTGAAGCTGCAAAGAGGTCAAGAAGGATGATGACTGAAAAAGGAGCTTAACAATAAGAATATCACTGTTAATTTTGGAGAGAACAGTTTCAGTCTAGAGGTGGGTTCAGAAGCAAGACTGAAAGGGCTAAGACATGAGTAGGAAATAAGAAATTGGGGACTATGAATGTACACATTTTTTTTCCTCCTCTAGCATTTTGATTGTGAAGGGAAGAAAAAGATGTAGGACAGCTTGGGGGTATGGTAGGCTCATGTGATTTTTTTTAAGGATGGGGGATAACTGGGCAAATTATGGAGAAGGAGGGTATGATCTGCAGGAACCTCAGGGGTTGGGGTAAGGTTAGGACCAAGGGCTCAGCTAGAGAAGAAAGTCTTACCAGAGAGACTGGAGCAAAGGAGGAGAGAGTGGGAGTAAGGGGTAATAGTGAGAGCATATGGGAATCAGGTGACTTGGTACAGCTAGCTCATAGACACTGGTGAGATCACTCCCAGGAGAGCATGTACTCTATAGACCCAGGCAAAGACATACAGACCCAAGGAAGCACATCTATATTCCAGGCTTGCTTGTTAATCAAGCCCAATGCTCGCATCTCAAATACCAAATATTGCAGGGTGTACACTGTCTATGAGCACCCACCAAAAATAGTTCTGGGTAAGTAAATATGTGAGCCAGGAGGCTGGTTAATTGCAATTTGAGTAGAGTGAAGTCATAGCCGGCTGGGTCTCTGGATGTCATGCAGCTGATGTAGGAGGACAAGGTATCAATAAATAACTAAGTGAGCCTGCCTTGGAAGAAAGAATGCAGCTGGCTACTTTCAGCAGAAATAAGTAAGAGGCATCATTCAAGCGGAGACAGCATAGCTGAGCCAGAAGGGTGGATCCAGGTCAAAGGGCCTAGGATGGATAGATAGATGGGGAGAGAGAGAGAAAAAGACAGATGGATGGACAGATGGATAGACATATAGGCAGATGGATAGAGAGATATTATAATCAAAATCAAGGTAAACAGAGTCACAAAGTTCTGAGCATAATCAATTTATTGACAAAGCACAATTTTACAATAAACAGGATCTCAACCCCCTGAGAAAAGCTAAGACTCGAAATGAGGGACACAGCCCTCTTTTATGGACAAAAGAGAAAACATTCAGAATGGAAGGCAAGACCAGATGGGGAAAACAAATTGGTTACAAAATCCATAGCATTGTAGGTGTAAGGAACAGTATGACTGACTGGAAACTGGAAACGAGGGGTTGGTAACAACCCCTCCTTCTGTCCTGTCACTAAGAAATGTTCATTGTTTAAGTCCACCTGCAAGGACAGTTTTGAGATAGTGGCCCAGACTGCCTTGGATAACAGGCCAAGCTAGATCAGACTCCCTGGTATCCACCTTCAGCCCTCAAGGATAACTGATCTCCTTGAGGCAAGAAAAGAATAATGATTAGCAGATCTGAACTTCCAAACTTAACTCCGAGATGATGAGTGATTTCCACATAAGCTGGATTTTCAAACTTAACTCTGAGACAAATGAAACATGACTTTGGCAGTTACAAAAATGCCATCTGTGATACAGAATGGAGTCAATAACAAAAGAGAATCAATTGGATTTTCCCAGTTTTCAGAGACAGATGTTTAGGTGATAGATGGATGACTAGCTAGAGATGGATAAATAGAGATAGATAGGTAGGCGGCTGAATAGGAAGCTATATAGATGATTACTGTGTGGATAGGTGAACAGACAGATAAAGAGACAGAGATAGGTAGATAGGGAGGTGGATAGAGAGATAAATAGATAGATAGATGAAGGAATAGCTGGATAAGTAGAAAGATAGATGAAGAATGAATGGATAGATAGATACATAGATACACAGATAGATACATAGATAGATGAAGGAATGGATGGATGGATAGGTAGAAATATAACTAGATGGAGGGAGGGATGGATGGATGGATGGATGGATTAATTAAGTATTTACTACTATGTGCCAAGTGCTAAGGACATAAATCCAAGTAATATGGTCCCCACCCTCAAGGAGCTAACATCTTAATGGAAGACTATACATAAAGAGGAGTTGCAAAGGGAAAGGGGGAGAAGGGGCAAGGCATTTGTCAAAGAGGAGGAGAAGTTCAGAGCCAAGGTGTGAGTAAACAAGTAAGGGCCTCTCTTGAAACAGCTGTTGGGGGAGATAGTCACCAATTGGGAGAGTGGAACCATAGGGTAGAGTTTTCTTGGGGGTGGAAACATATGGCCTCAGGCAAGCTAGACAACTGGTGATGTAGCTGGTGATGGAGTGGACAGAACTCTCTGGGCCTGGACTCAGGAAGATCTCAGCTCAAATCTGGGCAAGTCACAAACTTTGTCTCAATGTTTTCATCTGTAGAGCAGGAAATAATATCTCCCAGAGTTATGAGGATAAAAATGAGATAATATATGTAAAACACTTTGCAAACCTGAAAGTGCTATATAAAATTGAACTATTATTATTCATCTCAATTCCAATATTAGTAGGTTTGGAGTCAGAGGACTTGGGTTAGAACGATAACTTAGCCACTTATTGCCTGTGAGGCCTTGGACAAATCACTTAACTTCTCTGGGCCCCAGTTTTCTCATCTTTAAAATAAGGAGATTGGATTAGACCTTGAAGGTACCATCCTAGTTCTAAACTTTGCTTCTCTAGTGTCTTGGAATCAAAGGACCGGGTTTGAATTACAGATCTGCCACAATGTAGAATCAGAGGAGAGTAGATCTGGAGGTGAGGGGACCCCAGTGGTCAATGGGGCCAATCCCCTTACTGTACTGAGGAAGAAAAAGAGGCCTGTGGTTCTTAATGGGATCTAACATGGAGCAAGCTGGACTGTCTGTCTGACATACAAGTTTCTGCAGCTTCCTCCCCAGTGTCTCAGCACCTGAACACCTACTAGGTGCAGGCATTTCTGGAAGCTATGTTTCCTACCACCGGCCATTGTATCTTCACGTAAAATGGCATCAGCCCCTTTGGCTTTCAATTCCACTGTGAATCATGAGAGGGGCCTTAGAGACCAGCCTCCAACCCCTACATTTTAAGTAGGAGGAAACTGAGGTACAACGAATAAAAGTGGCCAGCCCAGATGCTTTTTGCCAAGGAGAGCTATGGACCTTCAGCTCTAAATTGAAAGAAGCAAGAGTTAAACCAAGGTCTCCTGGATTTTTGTCCAGGACTGTCCCTGTGACCGTTGACCAGAGGGTCACAAAGAATTCAAATTGTCAGAGCCAGGAAGGATCAGCAGGGTCTTCTAGACCAGGGCTTCTGAATCTTTTTTGAGTGTCATGGACTCCTTTGAGGGTTCTTGGAGACCATGGAGCTCTTCTCCGAATCACGCCTTTAAACACAAAAAATAAAATTAGTATGATTTCAAAGGAAACCATTTCTATTGAAGTGTGTGTGTGTGTATGTGTGTGTGTGTGTATGTGTGTGTGTGTATGTGTGTGTGTATGTGTGTGTGTGTATGTGTGTGTGTGTGTGTGTGTGTGTGGAGAGGGGGAAGAGGAAAAAAAGAGAAGAGAGAGAAGAGACAGAGACAGAGAGAGATGGAAAAAGGAGAGAAAGAAAGATGGAGGAGAGGAGAGGAGAGGAGAGAGGAGAAGAGAGAGTTGATGGCCCCTTGAAGGACAAATCTATTATCTGCTCATTTTGCACCTAAGACAAGAACCTAAAACTGTATGTGCCCCCCTCCCACCTCCACTGACCCATAAAGATCTAAGAACAATGTTTTCAGAAGGTGTTACCATACCCAAACACTCATGGAATGAGAAGTTCTCAAAGTACAGGGACCCAGCAGAACAAATTCAAACCTTCTGGAAGTAGAACATACATGTCACCTCCATCATGTTTCCTGCTATTGGAATTGTGCCAATGGTGTCTGCAATGAGTCTGCAGAGGATGGGCTTGTATCCCAGTACTTTACTGAATTACAGAAAGTAGTAATTTTATGCATCTGAACAATGAATGTGGCGCAGAGCATATAGCGCAGGACTTATAGTCTGAGTTCAAATCCTACAACTTATATCTCCTTTCTGTGTGACCCTGGGCACTTCACATCCTAAGCCTCAGTTTCCTTATCTGTCAAATAGGCATTATAATAGCACCTACCTTACAAGGTTGTTGTGAGAATTAAATGAGTTAACGTGTAAAGTACTTTGCAAGCCTTCACTACATAGAATGCTAGTTATTATATTATCTGCTGAACATTGAACATATAAGGACAAGAACAGGCTGGGCTCTTGTCTCAAGACTTTCAATCTGAATGCCACTGAATATAAAAGTGAGGAGGAATGACAGTATCAAACATTGTAGAGAGCTTTAAACTTAATGTTTTCTCTATGTATATACATATATAAAATCTCATTTGATCCTCACAGTAATCCTGTGGAATAAGGGGCTACTATTATCATACCCATTTTACAGATGAGGTAGCTGAGGCTCAGAAAATGTCAGTGACTTCTTCAGAGTCACATGGCCAGTTAAATGTGAGGCTGGTTTGGAACTTGGGATGCAGAACCCATCCATCATACCCAGACGCCCGATGGTAGGATGCAGACTTTGTAGTATGCCTCACTTCTCCTTTGGCTCTCCCCAATTCCTTGAGTTTCTCTCCACCCTGAAATCCTCACTGCCTTTCTGTTGACCCCTCCCCTCTGTTTCAGATACTCTCTCTCTCTCTCTCTCTCTCTCTCTGTCTCTCTCTCTCTCTCTCTCTCACACACACACACACACACACACACACACACACACACACACACATACACACACACACTGTGCTTGAATCTGTCTCCTCAATAGTGTCTCTTCTTCCATAAGGTCCTAACCATTGTCCTCTATAAGAAATGATCCAATCTGTCATCTATTCTCCGGGGGCCCTATGTATGAACTATTGGCTAAACAAACAGCAGAATGTTTTAAAGGGTGTGAGAATCATTACCCTCCCAAGGTAGCACATGAATCTTAATACTTGCAGCTTGCAGCAATGGTGTCTTTGCCCAGAGGAATGAGCGCTGATGGGAATTCCAGGCAACATGGCCGGAAGGTGTGGGTGACATTCTGGGATGTGTGTGGGAGGGTCTTTCAGCACCCCTTTAATGAAACCAAATTGGAAACCACCTACTCTGTTGGGTTGGTAGTTTCCGGATGGAATTATCCCAGAGCATATGGAAGGAAGCTCACCATGACATTTGCTCACATATTTATCTCCACTGGCCAACTGGGCAAGTTGTCCATCACACTTTGGATCCTTGATATTGAAGAATTACAGTTTGGTGAAAGCTAAAGCAGGATTATGTAGGAAAGAACTGTTTCCAATCTAGGCCTCCTCCTCTAACTGTGCTGACTAGTCAAGGAATCCTAGATTGGAAGTAAGAAGACCAACGTTTGAACCAACACTACTCCTTACTACTTGGAAGCCTTTGTGCAAGTCACTCAATTTGACCGGGCCTCGGTTTCTTTATCTGTAGCATGAAGGCACTTAATGTCCTTTCTGTTGGGACCCCAAAGTCCCTTCCACTTCAGAGCATCAGCCATAAGTTCTCCAAAGTTCAGGTATCCTTTTATTTAGATGAAGGAGATGAGATCTGGAGAGCTTGATTCTTGCCTGGGCTACTGGCGTCAATACCAATACTGGTGGCATGGAAGCCAGCATGCTGCTTAGATATCCAAGTGCTGCATGGCTGCTGTGGGGGAGGTTGTGATTGTCTTCAGCTAGACATCACCAGTTCCTTTTGCAATGAGATTGCCTCCCATCTACTCTGAACAGATCTGGAATGTGCCTGTTAATAGGTCATGTGCCTATTAACATATATTACACACAGGTTGCATACCTATTTACATATATTACATATGCATGTATTAAAAATTAGCATTCACACATATATGAAAAGGCATATATGTATACGTATGTAGAAAGGGGGGACAAGAAAGAGAGGAGAGAAAAGGGAGGGGGAGAAAGAAAAAGGAGGAGAAGGATAAGAAGAAAAGGAAGAGGAGGAAGAAATGGAGGAAGGAAGGGAAGAAGGGAAGGAAAGGGGAGAGAGAAAGAGAAAGACAGAGAGAGAGAGAGAGAGAGAGAGAGAGAGAGAACTCATTAGAGGGAAGCTAGGTGATATAGTGGATAGAGTGCCCACCTGGAATCAGGAAGACTCATCTTCATGAGTTCTGTTCTGGCTTCAGAAACTTACTAGCTGTATGACCCTAGACAAGTCACTTAACCTTGTTTGCCTCAGTTTCCTCATCTGTAAAATGAGCTGGAGAAGGAAATGGCAAACCACTCCACTATCTCTTTCAAGAAAAACCCAATGGGGTCATGGAGAGTTGAACACGACTGGAAAATGACTGGACAATAATAACAAGTGAGGGTTAAAATACTTAGTACCAGGAACAGAGTTCATTAAGTGACCTACTTGGGGATGGATCCTCAGTCTTCATTAACTTCGTGCTGGACAAAATATCTGCCCAGTGGCATTGAGGGCCCTCTCGAAACTGTGTGGATGGACGTACATTGAGAACAGCAGGCCCTAGGTCTGGATCTGGTTGCCAGTCTGCTGAGCCCTCCCAGGAGTCTCTTAAGCACTGCCAAGGATTGCCCAGACAGATTGCCTTCTTGGGGCAGTTAGCTGTCAAACAGCCCCAAGCAGCCCAGGCCTTCTAATCCCATCATGAAAACCCTTGAAATCCATAATTCAGAGCTGAGAGATCCTCAGGCCACCGAGTCAGCAATAGCTCCAGGGAGATTTCCCTTGGAATTTTTTTAACCACTCAAATGTTTCACTTTCATTGCTTCCTCACCCCTCTTGGAGGATGCACTGTTATAACAGCAACGAAAACCCTCGGCATCTTCCTTGGGATTCAACTGGATCTGCTCAGGATTCACCTCTCTGTTAGAGAGGAAGAAGGAGAAGGAGAAGGAGAAAAAGGAGAAAAAAGAGAAGAAGAAAGAGAAGAAGGAGAAGGAGAAGGAGGAGAAGGAGAAGGAGAAGGAGGAGAAGGAGAAGGAGAAAGAGAAGGAGAAGGAGAAGGAGAAGGAGAAGGAGAAGAAGGAGGAGAAGCTTGCTGGCATCAGGCCCCATGGACAATGCTCTTATTTAGAGTAGAGAAGATCTGAGCTCAAGTTCTGCCTCCTATGGCTTTTAGCTATATGGCTGTGGACAAGTCATCATACCCTTCTATTTATAAAATTGATCTTTAAAAGCCTTATAATCAATCAATCAATAAGAACTTGGTAAATGCTTACTATGAGCCAGGTGCTTCGATAAACTCCGCAATTCAGAATCCAACAATCCCTGCTTCATTCTCCACCTCATGGGGCTGTAGGTGGTTCAAATGAGAAATTATGTCTAAAGGTATTTGTAAATGCTGGTTAATGATTCCCAAAGGGGCCTAGGGGCCCAGGTCTTAAGTCTGGAGTATTCTTCCTCATCTCTGTCTCTCAGAATCCTATTTCCTCTTGAAATTACTTTATATAATGTTGCATTTACTCATAGCACCCTAGATTGAGAGCTGGGATGAACCCCAGAATCCAGTTAATGAAATCCTCTCATTTTACATGGGAGGTTATTAAGGCCCAAATAAGTTGGGGTCTTTTCCAGTGTCACACAGGTAAAAAGTGTCAGAGATAGGATAGAATCCATGTCCTCTGTCTCCAGGACCAGTGTTCTTCATCAAGTTGCTTTCCTAAATTTTGTATTTCCCATGCCATAGCCCCAGAATATAAACTCTTTGAGGGCAGAAATTTTTGTTTTTATTTTTGTCTCTATATTCCCAGCATGTGGCACGGTGCCTGTTGGTGCATGGCAAATGTCATTGAATTGAATCTTGGCAGCCTAATCCAGGGAATGAGGTTTGTTCATCAACTGGTGAACCCAAGATAGCCAAAGGAATTCACCAATGTAAAGGATGGTCTTGGTATGGAAAGCATGGATAATCCAAAGAGTACTGGGCTTGAATTGAGGAGCCCTAGGTTAGAATACCAGCCCTTCTATTGGCTAACTGTGTGACTTTGGGAACATTGCCTCCCCTCTCTGAGACTCCCAAAAATGGCAGAGTTGAAACTGGTCATTCCTAAGGTCCATTCCAGCTCTAAATCTCTGCTCCTCTGACTTATGATCCTTAGACATGCATTGTATATACCCTTCTCTACCAAGCCTTACTTCATCATCCAGGTCATCATGAGGAAGAGTAAGAAAAAGGAAGAGGAGGAGGGAGGAGGAAGAAAAAAGAGGAAGAAGAAGGAGAGGGAGGAAAAAGGAAGGAGAATTAAAAAGTAAGAAAGAGGAAGAAGGAGAAAGAGAGACAACTAATACATGTCAAGTCAACTCTTTGTCACTAAATTCCAGTACCATCCTACGGATTCATCTTTCTACTTTCTCTGTTCTGTATTCTACAACCTTCTCCGGCTTATGTGTTTCTATGGTGTTCTGAGTTCTCACCCCTTTTGCTTCCTTCAGGCTAGTGTCCAATTAGTTAGGGCTGTCATCAATTAAGATTAATTGAGTACTTGGAGAGTGTATGACCCTGTAAGAGGCAGGATAATTTAAGAGACTGTTAAGAGTAAGTGTACAATGGGATGTCACTAAAAGAACTCTAGCCTGGACGTCGTAGGTTGAGAGTTGGAAAGGACCTCCCAGGACATGAAGTCTAACTTGTTATTTTACAGAATTTTGTAGAAATTCAGGCCCAGGGGGTTTAAGTCATCCACCCAAAGTCATAGGAGCCTAGATCCAGAGCTTAAAGGAGCCTCGAGCATCATGACATCCGACCTCCTTATGTTACAGATGAGGAAACTGAGACCCAGAGAAATTAAGTGATATGCCCAAGGGTCACATAGGCGAAATAAGAGTCAGAGGTAGGCTTTGACTTTAGGTCCTCCTAATCTGTCCCTCTTACCACTGCAGTACCTGGCTTCATAACAACCCAGTGAGGTAGATATTAGGGGTATCACTTGCTCCCATTTTACATATGAGAATTCTGAAACCCAGAAATGTAAGGTCATTCAAAGAATAAAGTGCTAAGGGCTAAGTTTGAGCCCAAGTCTTTCTAGATTTCGAGTACAGCATACTTGTCACAACACTACATTGTCAGTCTGAAATAATTAAGATGAATAATGATACAAGTATTTGGATCCAAATCCAGATAACCCAGTCTAAGGTCAACCTCCACCACCCCCCCACCCCCCCAGTAGAAGACATACAAAGTCTCTCTCAGTGGAGAGATTTTCTTTTGGGTGAGTTGGCACACTGGAACCTCTGTCTCCAGGATATAAATAATTTCAGCAATTCCTCTGCCTTGATGGAGGTGTGGAGTAAGGATGGAGGACAGTCCTCCATCTCCCTCCACCTCTGTGCTCTGCAAACTTTAAATCAGTTGGACATACTCAAACTCAATGCAACAAAAACGATGTATGATCAAAACTTCGATTTTTGATCATAGCATGCCCTAAGTAAGGAACTTAGGGATCACTGAGTCCACTCCCTTCATTTTACTAATGGGGCAATGAGGGCCAGTCAATCAGTCACTCGGTCAACAAACATTTGTCAGGAATATGCCATATACCATTTATTAGGCACTGGACTAAGAAGATACAAAAATCACCCCTGCCCTCAGGGAGCTAATGGGAGAGAGAACATGCTAACAGTACAAACAAGCTATGGACAGGATAGATCAGATAATCAATGGAGGAAAGGCACTAGAATTAAGGGGAATCAGGAAACACTTCCTACAGAACCAGGTACTTTAAAGCCAGAAGAGCTAGGAGACAATGAACAGCAATCCCCGAAGGAGGGATACAAAGTGTCTTGACCAAAGTCACAACGATGGGGGTCCCTAGACACTGGACAATCGAAGGTGTGCCAAGCCTGCATCCTAACTGATGAGGCGGAAAGTGGGCTAAACCCAGGAGTAGCGGAAACTGAGGTTCAGATAGGGGGTGCTACAGTGCACAGGGCACTGGGTTTGGAATCAGGAAGATTCATCTTCATGAGTTCAAATCCAGCCTAAGATACTTACCAGCTGGGTGACCCTGGACAAGTCATTCAACCCTGTTTGCCTCACTTTCCTTAGCTGAAAAATAAGCTGGAGAAAGAATTGGCAAACCATTCCAGTACCCTTATCAAGAACTGCCTCTCCCCCACCTCCACTGGGGTCACAAAGAGTTGGATATGATTGAACAACAACAAAATTTATATTTTGACATTTACTACTTGTTTGACCCTTGTCAAGTCAATTAGCTTCTCTGATACAATCTTATCTGTAAAATAATATTTGTAGGGACTGCCTCACAAAATGTTTTAGTTTTCAACAAGAGCTTGCAGTAATGGCATGTTTTACAATCTTATTCTTAGAATCAGAGGACCTGAGCTTAAATCCCAGCTCTACTGGGAAGTCAGTTAACTTCTTTGGGACTCAGTTTCCTCACCTGTAAAATGATGGAGGTTGGGCTAAAAGAAGTCCATGATTCCTTTCAGCTCAAGATCTATGATCTTCAGGTAATGTATGTAAGGTTGAAAGCTTTAAATCTCTCTTTAAATGTCAGCTACTGTTAATACCCTTGGTGTCTGAGACCAACACGCCAGGCTTCTGACAATAATGAGATCCACAGTCGAGTGGAAAATGTAAGAGAAGCACTGGAGTGCAAAGGGGATTTAGAAGCTGCTGTTTGAGGTGCCTTATGTCTTATTCAGGTCATCTATTCTACTGGATTTTCAGGTAAATAATGTTTTCTTGGTTAGGAACATGCCGAGGTCTACTCGTGCTGATAAGAATGATAATCCAAGAAGTTACTAAAATTCTAAGCACTCCAGATTTGTTACATCATTATTATGTATTAATAAATACATCCATATCGATTAATTGATTATTTAAAGCACTGTTCCACGTTTCCAGGGATTTTGGAAGCTCACAACATGCTTTCACATTAATGAGTTCATTTGACCATTACAACTGCACTGTAAGGTAGGCAGGACAGAAACGTTTATCCCTTTCTTACAGTTAAAGAAATTGAGAGTAGGAAAAATTAAGTGACTAGCCCAAGGTCACACAGTTCATAAGTGATGAACATGGGATTAAAACCCAGATTTTTGACTTTAAATAGTAAGTGATTTGGCAAGGTCACAGAATCTTGGATTTGGATGGAACCTCAGGTTCTTCACTGTACAGATGAGAAGACTGAGGCCCAAGGAGGTGATATAACTTGACCAGGATCACATCCCCCAAAAGTCTTTTCTGGGAGTTGTCCAATGACAGGGAAGCCATTACCTGCCCAGGACAGCTTTCTCTACTTTTAATTCTTGAAATGATGCTCACTCCTCATCAGCATGTGGCTATCTTAGTAGCAGAGCTGGAGCTGTTAATCAGGATTCTTCATTCCCAGAACTGTGTTAAATGTTCCTTGGAGAGGACACGAACATCTCCTCCTGTTCCCACACACATCTCCCCCTCCTCTGGGAAGATAGGCTTAAGTGGTTCAACATCAGAAACTGATATCATCTTATCAGTGCAAATGACATTCAAGGAGAATTGCTAACATCTGCTTTGCTACTACACCCTAAGGACCATATGGACTTTTCCATCTGACTTCCCCATGTGTTTGCCTCCCTCAATAGAATGTGAGCTTCTTGAGAGCAGGCACAACATAATTTTCTATTTGTATCCCCATTAATTAGCACAGTGCTTTGCACATAGGAAAAGCTTAATAAATGCTCCCTCCCTTCTCCCTTTCTTCTTTCCTTCCTTCCCTTTCTTTTTCTTCTCTTTCTCTCTTTTCCTTCCTTCCTTCCTTCCTTCCTTCCTTCCTTCCTTCCTTCCTTCCTTCCTTCCTTCCTTCCTTCCTTCCTTTATTTTTCCCAGGTAGAAGTTAGAAAGGCAAATACCAAACAGGAGAATCCAAGAACGTTAGAGCTCTAAGGGACCTTCAAGCTAGAAGGCGGGATTCCACAGTGTCAATGGGCCCTGGCTGCCAATCATGTTTTTGCTATTTACCACCTGTATGACCTTAAGTAGTCATTTTACTTCCTTGGACCTCAGTTTCCCTATCTGTAAAATGAGAAAGTTGGGTTAGATGACTTCTAATCTACCTTCCAGCTCTAAATCTATGATTCTATGACAAGATGGTCTCTAAGATCCCTGTGGCTCCAAATCTATGATATCATGATCCTTTGATCCAATCCAATACTTTCATATTTACAGATGAAGAAACTGACGTTCAGATAAATGAAGAAACTTGCCTGACGTCCTAAAGGACAGTTAGTGTTTCTTTTCTCTCTTCTCTTTCTTCCTGGTTTCTCTGGTCCATTCTCTTTTCCTCATTATAATCCTCTTTGAACCTCAGTTTCCTCATCTGTAAAATGGGAGCATAATGCTCACCCTATCCTCACAGATTCTTAGCAAGGAGATCATTTTGCAAATCTGAAAGGACTACATATAATCTAACCATTACCATTTTTTCTCCTTTGCCTTCATCAATTCTTCTCCTGTCCATTCTCACTGCCCCCACCCCTCAAATTTGGGGCCAGCTCAGCCTAACCAGAAGGCAGTTCAAATATAAAGGAGGCCCTCCTCCATAGTTGTGATGTTGGTGGTTGTTATAGTACAGGGGAGAAGTAAGAAAGGATGTGGAGTCCGGCCCTTCGAAGCCCTGCTGGGCCCATCCCTTCTAAGCCTTGGCCCAGCCAGCCCTAAGACAATAAATACAGCCGTGGTGCCTGTTCCAGGCAGTAAATGATGACACCGTCAGCTGTACATGACTGTTGAAACAAACACACGCTGCAGTCATCAGGCTGGACTGAGAAGAGAAGCATTTGGCAAATGAGACTGTATTTTCACATTGGTTTGTGCTGAGCATGTAAATTTCCTGGGGGCTGGCCTGGTGCTGGAGATGTGTAATTGATTGTCTGAATTATAATAAACAAAGTATGACAGGTGATCATCCATCATATTCCTGCTGAATGTTCCAGCCTAGCTGAGAAGCAAGGAAGAGCCAGAGAGAGAGAGAGAGAGAGAGAGAGAGAGAGAGAGAGGGAGGGAGGGAGGGAGGGAAGGAGGGAGGGAGGGAAGGAAGGAGAGAGAGAGAGAATGGGAAAGAGGAGAGGAAGAAGGGAGGACTCTGGGGGAGGGAAGGGGAATGTACAAGGGTATTCCCAACAGAGAAAGCAAAGGAAGAAAGGAGTAGGGGGAGGGGGGAAGCAGTCCACAGAGAGGGACAGGAAAAAGGAGAAAGCAATTACTGTAATTCTTTTGATTATCTCATTTGCTCTTTCTGGGTTTTCCTTGTCTCCTGCACCTTCTGACACCGAGTTCCCAGGGGACTTCCTTGGAGGGGGACAGTGAATTCTCCTTCAAGGACTGAGCTGGGGGAAGGTAAAAAGGGGAGATGGGGGAGGGGCTGGGCAGCTCCTTGTAATTGGAGTAGATATGTTTGAAAGAAGCCAAAGAAAGGATGTGTGAGTATGTCTGTATGGGGGGAGGGAAGGGGTTGGTAGTCACTCTCAGATGTCACCGATCTGCAACTTCAGATGGGCAGAAATCAATCTCTAACCAAAAGAAGGAAAATATAGTTGAAAAAGCAAGACAAAAGCAGATTTTGAGGGGGGGATAAACGGAGAGAATAGAGGGAGAGCAGCTAAATGACAGAAGATTACACTGGTAATAGGGCCAGGCCTTGTGTAAACCACTTTGGTGCAGCATGGAAAGAGCTGGGGGTTTGGAGTTAAAGGATCTGAATTCAGATCTACTATTTACTCCATTAGAAATGTCATTCAGTCTTTCTAGACCTCAGTTTCCTTATTTGTAGAGGGATGATCTATTTGAGATATTAGCTACTGCACTGGACTTAGACTCAGGAAGACCTGAGTTCAAATTTGATCTGAGACACTTACTAGTTACCAGTGTGACCCTGACCAAGTCACTTCACCTTGTTGCTTTAACTTCTTCATCTGTCAAATGAACTGGAAAAGGAAATGGCAAATCAGTCCAGTATCTCCGCCAAGAAAACTCCAAATGGGATCGTGAAGAGTCAGACAGATCTGAAATGACTGAACAACAAAATATCCTGGTCAAGACCCTTCACCTCTGACTGCCTCAGTTTCCTCATCTGAAAAAAAAAGAGGATCAGACTTAAAGACCTCTATTGTCCTTTTCCGTTATAGCTTTATCCTCTTAAAAGCTTTTTGGCAAATTTCCCTTGACCCTCCCAGCACCCCTGCTCCCTGGAGTAGTCGGAGTTTAGAGCTACAGAAGGTGGTCACAGGAAGAGGTACAGCCCAGCTTTGGAAAGAAGAGGAAGGGGTGGCCACCCTCATTGTCAGAGTCAGAGAAGGAGCCTTGCAAGCAGTAACAGGTCTCTCACTCACTCCTCTCACTTTGCCCTGAGATGGGCCAATAGAGACCAGAGGGGGTCAGAGGTCCTAGTTAGTGACCAGTCAGCTGAGACCAGTGAAATCTCCTGTTCTGCTTCACATCCGATACCAGTTCCACTTCTCAGACTGAGCTGAAACCACGGATTCAACCTTTCTGTATCCCCGTCCAGTGACCACTCCTGCAGAATTCGGACTTTCTACGGGAAGTGTGTTGCTTACGCTCTATCCTCTTAAGGGAAGACTCAAACTTTATACTTCCTAAACCTCCTGTGATGGAACACAGTCTGTCTGGGGAAACTTCCCTCTGGACCTAGATGGCACCAGAGAAGGAGAAGAAAAAGGAATGAGCATTTATTAAGCACCTATTACGTGCCATAATGTAGTACCATTATCGCATTTGATCCACAGAGCTCATTTAGTCCAACTCCATCAATCTACAAAGGAGGAAACTGAGGCTGATAAAGGTTATGACTTATCCAAGGTCATATTGGGAGTAAATAACAGAGTTGGCTTTTCAACTAGGATCCTATGAGCCCAAGTTTTGGGGTCTTTCTTCTGTCCCACTTTCTCTCCATGAAAATGAAGCTGATGGCGGATGGACAAGGGCAGTCATCATATTCTGAGTCCGGTCTCTGTTCTCTAGAAATTTCCAGTCCAGGCAGACAGCACTGATGCCTCTTGGCATATTAAGAACATAAAGACGAATGAACAGATATTTAGCCAGTACCTACATTAAAAAACAATTGTGCAAAAGCTAAGGCACTTGCAGGGATGGTGAGTGAGGAGTCGTGGGAATTGTCATTCTAAGAGAAGAGCTATCTTGCTTTGCTTCTCTTGGCACAGCACCATCTGACCTCTCTTCCTCATCTTCCTCTTCACAAGAGCCAAATACAGGAATTTGGAATAGCTGAGGCCCCCAGAAGTAGAGTGTACATAAAAATGTAGGGGGGATCAAACTTCCTCCTCCTTTCTGTCCAGGTCCCCTGGCTGGCTGAGCTGCCAAGTCACATTAGGGTTTTAATTGGTTTCTATATCACTATAGGCTGACTTGATGTTGATTGACAATTCAGGTGATCAATACAGGTGGTTATAGGATCACTGAAATATTAAGGAAATACCTTACCCCTCCTGTATGATAATATAGCATAAGAAGAAGGTCCCAGACAACAACAGTCTAATGATGCAAATTCTATTGAACTACTCTGGAAATGCCAGAATGACGGGACACATGATGGGATTGTCAGAATGATACTCATCTCACTACCTAGAATAATAGCATATGTTTGTATGTATGTATGTATGTTCATGTATCTATGGAAAGAGCGTAGGGGAGAGAAAGGTAAGTGAAAGAAAAGAGGAAGAGAAAGAGAGGGGGGAAAGAGGTGGGGGAGAGAGAGGGAAAGGGGTGGAGAGAGAGAATGGGAGAGGAGGAAGAGAAGGAGGAGGAGGAGAAAAAGAAGAGAGAGGAGAAGAAGGAGAAGAAGGAAGGAGAAGGAAGAAGAATTTAAGGTAAATATGATTATATAATTTATTATTAATAATTACTATTGATTATTAATAATATTAGCATTTACATAGTGCCTCCTGAATGCCAGGCACTGTGGGAAGCTCTTTATGATATTTTACCCTCACAACAAACCTTGTGGGGGTGCTATATTATTATCCCCATTTCGCCGTTGAGGAAACTAAGGCAAAAAAGTCAAGTAACTTGCCAAAGTCACACAACTAGTGTCTGAGACTGGATTGGAATTTAAGTCTCCCAGGCTCCAGAACCAGTTTCCTCAACTGTAAAAGAGGAATTATAACAGCACCTACCTCCCTGGTTGTTGTGAGGATTAAATGAGACAATGTTTGTAAAGTGCCTGGCACAGAGTAGATACTTAAATGCTTGTTCTCTCCTCTTTGCCTTGTCAAATGTTGGCTGCTGGTCAGTTCACATATGTTGCCCAAAAAACACTCCAATGCAGAGACTCCTGAGAACTGGGAACACATTAATTCCATTTTCATATTGGTGCAGTGCAAAGTGTCCTACATCTTCAGTCAGAGGTTCTGGGTTCAAATCCTCATTCTGCCACTTGTTTTGAGTAAATTCCTTCACTTCTCTGGGCTGAATGTCTTTTCACTGAACTTTTGGTCATGCTTGAGGCCCCACAGCCAGACCAATTCACAGGGTAATCAGAATGTGTCTTCCTTTGAAAATGCCTATATGAAAAAAGTCAGCCCCTCCACTATAAGCTTGCTTTGTTCTGAAGATCATAATGGGAGAGTTCCACCCCACCAGCTGTCCTCTTCATGGGGATGGAATTTTCACCCACTCACCTCCATGAGAGACTGGTAATGCTAGCAGGAGGCAGGGCTGCAAGTATATTCCAACTCAGGGTCAGGGAAATCTGAAAACTCATCTTGCTGTGGGCTCTGTCCTCAGGTCACTGGCTCTGCTGATTGATGGGGAGTGACAATGTCTCCTTGGACCTCAGAACAGCTCCTTGTAAGTCAGCCAAAGGAAGAATAGATATCTTCAGATAAGGATGGGGGGGAGGTGGTGGTGGAAAATAATTGCCTGCTATGTGCCAGGCACTATGCTAAATTCTTTTATAAATATTATCTTATTTAATCCTTACAACAACCTTGCAAAGTAAGAGCTATTATCCTAATTTTACAGAGGCAGACAGAGATTAAGGGACTTTTCCAGGGTAACCCAGCTAGTAAATGTCTGAGACTGTATTTGAACTCAGATCTTCCTAATTCCAGCAGGTAGGTGGTTCAGTGGATAGAGCACTGGGGGCTTGGAATAAGGAGGACATCTTCCTTAGTTCAAAACTAGATTCAGGCACATCCTAACTGTGGGTCCCTGGACAAGTCACTTAACCCTGTTTGCCTCAGTTCCTCATCTATAAAAATGAGCTGGAGAAGGCATCAGCAAACTACTTCAGTATCTTTGCCAAGAAGACCCCAATATGGAGTGAGGAAGAATCAGACACAACTGAACACTGAGAGCAACAACCTCTTAATTCCGAGTTCAATGCACTATCCACTGAGTCACCAGCCAAGTGTTGGCTACGGATGGACTCAAATTTAGATTATTCATCATCATTTTGGATAGGATGGAAAAAGCACTGGACCTGGGTCCTGCTTATTATGTGTATAAATTTTGAGGGAGTCACTCAATGTTTCCAGGCTTCAGTTTCCTCATCTATAAAATAAAAGGCTTTGGAGCAAAATCATAAATTTACAACTGGAAGGAATCTTAGAGGTCATTTAATTCAATTCCCTCATTTTAAAGACGAAGAAATCAAGGCTAAGAGAAGTTAAGTGACTCGTCCAGGGTCACAAGGCTAGTTATTATCTCGGGTAGGATTTTAATGGCCATCTTCCTGACTCTTAGTGAAGTAGCTGTTGGACTTGGGTGAGGTTGAAACATCTTGAGATGCCCAAAAGAACTATAAAACCACTTATATGCTTTGAGTTAGCAATATCACTGCTAGGTCTGTATTCCAAAAGAGATTTTTTCAAAAAAGGAAAAAGATCTCTATGTACAAAAATATTTATAGCAGCTCTTTCCTGGGGACAAAGAGTTCGAAGTTGAGGGGGATGCCCATCAATTGGGGAATGGCCGAATAAATTGTAGTATGTGATTATGACAGGATACTATTGTACTATAGGAAATGACGAGCAGGATGCTGTCAGAGAAACCTGAAAAGATCTATATGAACTGATGCAAAGTGAAATGTACTGTGTACAAAGTAACAGCAATATTGTAGAACGATCAACGATCAAGCTATTCTCGGTAATGTGATGATCCAAAACAACTGTGAAGGATTTATGATGAAAAATGCTGTCTATCTCCAGACAAAGAGCTCATGGTATCTGAATGCATACGGAAGCAGATTTTTCTTTTTAGTTCATCTCTTTTGAAGATTTTTTTGTCTGTGTTTTCTATCATAACATGACTGTTATAGAAGTGTTGTACGTGGTTACTTATGTATAACCTATATTGAATCGTTGGCCTTCTCAATGGGAGGTGGGGTAGGGAGGGAGCAAGGGAGAAAATTGGGAACTCAAAGTTTTAAAAATGAATGTTAAAAATTGTTTTTACATGCAATGGGGGAAAAATAAGATACTAAATTTAAAAAACAACACCTTGAGAACCTGGATTTCAAATCAGAGCTCCACCAATAGCCTTTGAGGCCCCTTTCAGCTCTGGAGCTATGATCCCACAATCCCAAAGTATAACTCACATTTATGGAATCCCCTCAACATGTGTGCTTCTACAGTCAATGCTTCCGGAGTGTAGGGCCATTTTCCCTGCCTTAGTGGGTCTTGTATTTATTAGAGATCAGTGGATGGGATCATAAACTTAAAGTTAGAAGGAGACTCATAGCTCATTCCCCTCATTTTACAGATGAGGAAACTGAGGCCCAAGAAGGTAGTGACTGAGGATCATAGCATCATTGATTTAAAGTTGGAAGGGATCTTGGAAGCTAATCAGTCCTATCTTCATAAAGAGACAGATGAATTTTTGTCTGTGAAAAGAGGAGAGTAGGCTGGCTTGTGCTTTGCAACACTCACAGAATTACTGCCTGGGGCCTGTGTCCATGCCATTTTCATGTTCCTTTTTTCCTCTTTATTCAGTAAAGAGAGCTGATCTCAATTACCTGGGAGCACAGAGACCAAAAGAAACATAGACTGAAGGTACACCTGTGCCAGCATGCTGGCCTTTGAATTTTTTTATTCTCTCACAATGAAACATTGGGGTGGGGGGAGCAGAGAGGATCAGCATTTATATAACACCTACTGTGTGCTGGACATTTTTTACAAATATTATGTCACTTGATCCTTACAACAACCCTGCCAGGAAGATGCTATATCCTCATTTTACTACTGAGGAAACTGAGGCAAACAGAAAAATTAAGTGACTTGCCCAAGGTTGCATAGCTAGTAAGTGTCTTAGGCTGAATTTGAACTCAGGTCTTTCTGACACCAGACACAGTGCTCTATCCACTGCTGCCTCTAATAGAGAACATCACTCAAAGTTTGGATTTACTGTATGAACCCTTGCCCCCCATGATTCAGCTGAGGATTTAGTCATCTTGACATACATTACTTCAGCTGAGTCTTATGATCTATGTGATTGCAATTTCTATTTTATAGTTGAGGAAACTGAGGCAAACAGAAGTTAAGTGACTTGCCCAGGTACAATTTAATAGGTGTCAGAGGAAGAATTGGCACCCGGGTCTTTCTGATGGTGAGTCTAGTGTTCTTCGCCTTTACATACCATGCCGCCAAGGTGAAACAACCTTGGAATGATTGGATAAGACAATCCTTTTCACATAGCTCTATCAAAGACTATAACGAATCACTTCCCCTACAATGAAAACACCATAGTATGAGGTTCAAAGCATTTTCCTAGAATATAGTGGTAATTCCTTGCTGTTTACAGGGCTGCTGCCAACATGCATTACCCTGAAACGAACTTACCTTTCAAATGAGGGATGAATGAATAATTTATGTGGCAACTTCTTTCCACTGAACCAGCCAAATGCTTCTGATGATCTTTTGCTGTGAGGTCACTAAGGAGTGGGCATCATTCCCTCAGTTTTAAAGACGGGGAAGCACAACCACAGGGTACCAGGTGCCATGCTCCATGTCAGATGGATCACAAGGGCAAAAACAGAATGGTGGCTTCTCTCAAATTTGTAGTCTCCTGGGAGGACACAATGTGAGCAGAGGTAAATACGAAATATCCTCAGACATTCAAATGGGTCTGGGATCTCATCTACAGTGATGTGATCCCTCCCACAGTGTAGCTAGCAACTCAATCCATGCCTGCCCATCCTGTGTGACTCTTGTCTATTAGTTCTCCGCAGAAGGTAGAGACATGCTAGGGACCTCCTTCTATTTCTCTTGACCTTTGGAGGGATACCATTGGAATAGTATTATCCAAAATTGAGCTGGTTTGGGGGTTGGCTGGGTGCTATGTGTAGGGTGGTTACTTGAACAAAGACATCCACCAAACCCTCGCTGCTACTGGCTCAGTTCTTTGTTAAGTCTCTCTCCAGGTTCAAAAGCATTCTGGGTATGAATAGATTCAGAGATGGCTAGATCTCTGCAGAAATTTTCCATTTAATTGGCTTGCCTCCGGTGCAGCCTGGGCTGAGAAAAAAATCTCCTTTCTCTTTTGAGTTAGCTTTGCCTCTCTCCAGCTTGAACCACACACTTAGTGCCCTGGACTAAAAAAATTATAAATGGTATTATTATTTAATAGCAGCTTTAAGTAACAAAGAAATGTAAATAAGCATTTAAAAAAGCAGGTTTCCACTTGCAGGCCATGGTGGCTACAGCTGAAGGTCAGGTTGAATTTCTTCCCTGCCTCTCCCCCCCATCCTTCTCTTCCCACCTGTTGGAGGGAAAATGGGAAGTGAACCGGTTGGATGAGTAAAGGAAGGCTAAGATTCTCCTTGGGGGTGCTCCATGAAAGAGTGGGGTGTAGAGAGGAAAAGAGGGGCTATGGTCTAGACTCCAGTCATCTTACCAACCCTGGGGATTCTGGTCAAATTTCCTCTCATTTCTCCCTACCTCCTTGCCTGGTCCACCATGTCACGGGTCTCCATGTTGCCTACTTTTCCTGCTTTCTATTGTGAGGAAAATCACTCAGTCCCTCTGTTATCTGTTGGTTGAGCAAGAGGCAAATGGGGTGGGGTGGGAATGTGGCTCACAGTCCTTTGCTCCCAAGGGAAACAGGGGCAGCTAGGTGGTACAGTGGATAGGGTGCCAGGCTTGGAGTCAGGAAGACTCATTTTTTGTGAGTTCAAATCCAGCTTTAGAAACTTACTCTCTGTGTGACCCTGGGTGAGTCACTTAATCCTGTTTGCCTCAGTTTCCTCATCTGTAAAATGAGGAGGAAATGATAAACTACTCTAGTATCTTTGTCAAGAAGACCCCAAATGGAGTCACAGAGAGTTGGACAGGACTGAAATGACTCAACAGCTACAACCAAAGGGAGAGATGTTTCCTATGTTCACCTTTGTGCCTCCCTTCTCAGCCACATAGTTTCTCTTAAGGAAGACAGTTCCTTTCCAAAAAAGGATCACCCCCCCCCCAGAAACTTGGGGAACTCTGGGTAAATGTTTATATACCCTCATGCAGACATCATCTAGCCAAATCAAGTCAACATGCCTGGTGGGGGAAGGGGATAGTCAAAAAAGTAATATAAAATGGTTTTAAGATGGGGAGAATGTCCATAACTGGTGGACATCAGTCCACCAGTGGACTGGTGGAGTGGGGGGTAGAGATCAGGAAAGACCTCCTGTAGAAAGAGACACCTGAAGGAAGCAAAGGCTGAGTATGGAGGGCACAAGGGGACCATTTGTGCAAAAACACTGCAATTTGGGCAAAGCCGCAGCCAGCCCTGGGATGGAAGGCAACTTGCTCATTATCCTAGCTAGGCTTCTCTCCATTAGCCTGATTAGGACCATTGATTTATCCCTTTTTGGTGGCAGAGGGGGAAAAACCCATGCCATTTATGGGATATAAATATCTCAGAAAAAGCTCGAAAACACTGTGTCCCATGTATTTTCTTAGCACTTCTGCAAACAGTCAATCACTGGACAAAGTACACCCATCATTCACCAGCTTGGGCAGTGGGGGGAGGGGGAAAGCTGGAGATGGAAAGAAGAAATCCTCAAGGAATGCATTCTCCAGAAAGCCTTCAACCAGCAGCATCATAATCTTACTAGCAGCAGCAAATAGTGTCTGCCATGTGCTGTCCGAAGCTCAACTCATGGACCATGCCCAGCCTTCTAGGAGTTTCTGAAGCATAATAGAAACACAAGGTGCTTTTGACACTAGGAGACATCAGGGCTAAAGGAGGTGGAAAGATAGAAGTCATTCTGTAAAGCTACTATATTTTACAGAAGGAGAAACTGAGGTGCTCAGATTGTTTACTAAACATCACCCTGGTAGTTTATGGCAAAACTGGCATTTGGACCTAGGTGTTGAGGCAGCTAGGTGGCTCAGTGGATAGAGAGGCCGGGAGTTGGGAAGATCTGGGTATAAATCCAATGTCACTAGCTGTGTGACTCTGGGCAAGTCACTTCACCCTGTTTGCCTCAGTTTCCTCATCTGTAAAATGAGCTGGAGAAGGAAATGGCAAATCACTCTAGTATCTTTGCCAAGAAAACCAAAATGGGGTCATGAAGAATTGGCCATGACTGAAAACAACTGAACAACTTCTGACTACAAATTTCTGCCCACTGTGTCACACTATATAGAGAGAAAAGTGTTTCATAATATAGACCAAGATCTTTAACCTGGGGCCTGTAAACTTTAATACATGCATATATACATACACACATACACACATATACATGTACACATACATATACACATGCACATACATGCATACTTACACACATATATACATATGTACATATGTACATGGACAAACACATACACAAACACATACATATACACATAGACATTCACATGCACATACAGACATATTCATATACACCATTTTAATGTAATTGGTTTTCTTTGTGATTCTATGCATTTTATTTTATGCATTTAAAAACATTATTTGGAAAAGGAGCCCACAGGCTTTATCAGACTCCCTAGGATGAAAAAGAAAAAAGGTTAGGAATCCCTGTAGACCATGGGCATTCAATTAGAATAAAGAGAGGTTATTGTGCCCCAGCCTGGGCTGGGAAAGCTTCTCCCCAGAAGGAATATCTGAACTGGGCCTTGAAGGATGAAGAGGGTTTAAATGAGGGAAGAGAAAAGAGGAGACCATTCTCTTGGAGGTGGAGATGTGGGTCAGAAGGAAAGTAGCCTAAGTAAAGACAAAGAGAGAAAGGAGAAAGAAGGTCAGGTCTGTGGAATCAAGAGAAGTCTCCATTACCTGGAGTAAGAGGGCAGGGATGTGTCTGGCAGCTAGGTGGCCATAGCTGAAATCAGGAAAGCTCATCTTCGTGAGTTCAAATACATCCTCAGACACTTACCAGCTGTGTGACCTAGGCACTTCACCTTGTCTGCCTCATTCTCTTCATTTGTAAAGTGAGCTGGAGAAGGAAATGGCAAACCACTCCAGTATCTCTGTCAAGAAAGCCCCAAATGGGGTCATAAGTTGGACATGACTGAACAACAATAAGTATGAGAAAGAATGCTGGTATGTGAGTCACAGGACCTGGGTTTGCAACCAAGATCTTCCCCTTTCTTTCTTACCTGTGTGACCGTAGCCAAGTTACTTACCTTTGTTGGGCTTCTGGGGTCTTCATCAAAAATGAAGAGGTTGAATTATATGTCTCTGGTCCTTTTTATCTCTAACATTCAATGACTCCAGTTCATACTGGGAAGTAGTGGGTAATAAGGGTCTAGGAGTGCCCAGTTGGACCCTGCCAGGAATTCTTTGTGTCCCTCTGGAGTCTTCTTAAGAAAGTGTCAAATTCCTCTACAAAGGTGTTACCACCTGATACACCATGATAGTCCTTGATTCAGTGTGAACTCCCCTCACTCTGGGGATTGCCCTTGGCCCTTAACATCTCATTGAAGATGATGTATTGGGTCATGCTCAGTTCTTACACCTGGGCTATGTACACACACACACACACACACACACACACGCACACACACGCATACACAGAGCCTTTAAAAGGGAAGGGACAGGAATCAAAGAGAAAGAACAATGGAGAGTTGAGAGCTCCCCTCCCCCAACTAGACTCATTGCCCTGGAGGAAGGGCCTGTGCATTTAGATGGTCCTTCTTGGCCCCAGAAATGGCAGTGCATGGAATGCCGAGGAGTTCCAGGGCCAAGCTAGGAGGCTGCTGCCAACAGTGGAGTGGCAGTTGCTAATTTATGGAGGAATTTTTGGATCGAGCCTTCAGGACCCAGCAGAGCAGGTCCTGACACTCGTCAACAATGAAGAAGTCCCTGGACAAGCCTTTCAGATCTAATAGAGGAGTTTCTAGACTAGATTGTTCAGGTCCTTGAGAGCAGGGATTGATTTTGCCTTTCATTGTATCCCTGCACATAGTAGGTGCTTCACAAATGCTAAACTGACCCACTAGTCACCAGACACATTGCTAAGTGCTAGAGATACAAAGAAAGGCAAAATCATTCCCTGTCTTACATTCTAAAGGGGTAGACAATATGAAAAAACTTCCTACAAGCATGATATATATATATATATATATATATATATATATATATATATATATATATATATATATATATATATATATATATATAGGATAAAAGGAGAAAATTAATAGAGGGAAGGTTTAAGAGGGATCAGGAAAGTCTTCTTACATTGCAGAAGGTACATTTGTAGCTGGGATCTGAAGGAAGACATCAAAGACAGGGGATGGACAGGAAAAGAGAAAATTCCAGGCATGGGGAACAGCTAGTAAAATGCACAGAGTTGGGAGAGAGTGTCTTGTAGGCTAGTGTCACTAGAACACAGAGAATGTGTGGGGAATAAGGTATAAGAAGAGTAGAAAGGCAGGAAGCAACCAGATTATGTTGTTGAGTCATTTCTGTCATGTCCAAGTCTTTGTGACCCCATTTGGGGTTTTCTTGGCAAAGATACTGGGGTGGTTTGCCATTTCCTTCTCCAGTTTATTTTACAGATGAGGAAACTGAGGCTGACAGTTAAGTGACTTGCCCAGGGTCACACAGTTGGTAAGTGACTGGACCTGTACTTGCTTTAAAAGACAGAGGTTTTTATATTTCATCCTATAGTCACTAGAGTTTATTGAATGGGCGTAGTTGTGGGGGATGACCAGAGCTTCAGGAAGGTCAATGCAAAAGCTGGGATGAGAATGAATTGGAATGAGAAGGAACAAATCAGCAGACTGTCATAATTATCCAAGCTGAGATAATGAGGACTTGGAACAGGGTAGTGGTAATGTCAGGAAAGAAGGAGATGCTGAGAAAATAGAATTGACAGGGAAGAAGGGGGAGCTCTCTGAGAATTACTGCCATTTTTTTCAGTGAAATAGGAAGCCAATCATCTCAACTGAGAAGGGAGTAGAAGGGAAACTGCAGGGAGGATTGAAGAGGGTTAGAAAAGGTTCTGAGTGCATGGAACAAAGAATTTATTAGGGAGTTGTGAAAAGGATTGCCTTGCAGCAGTGAGGGCCCAGTTGAGACAATGTAACATAAATCTGTAGCAGATGCCATGAACACAATTTCATGATTTTCTCCAGCTTCATGCAGCAGCATGTGAGTAGGACACGAAGGCAACAGATGGTGGGAGCTGTATTGTAGAAGTTCCTGAAAAAGGCAGGTGGAGTTTAGGCTGGACCCTCTAAGCAACTGGAACTATAGAATCATTGACTGACAGTAAGACAGTTGGAAGGGACCTTGGCATCCATCTAGACCAATCACAAGGAATCCCTGTGATAACATGCTGCATCAGTGGGCATCTAGACTCTGCCTGAAGATCTCTAAGGAAGGAAACTCACCACCTCTTGAGACATCCCATTCTCATCATTTGGAAGGTTTTCTTGACTTCCAGCCAAAACTGGCCTCTTTGGAATTCCCATCATTGCCCCTCATTTTGTCCTCTGGGGCCCAGACAGAACAAGTCTAATTATTTTTTTAGAGAACAATCCTTCTGATACCTAAAGACAGCCAGCATGCCTCCTCAGTCTTCTCCATTCTAGACTCACCCTCCCCAATTCCTTCAACTGAGCCTTACACAGTGTTCAGCCAGAGTAGACCAGATACAGACTGCAGGATTCCCCCGAAGTCAGATCTGACTTGGGAAGTCTTTGCCTTCTCCAGGGGCCCCTTGTTCACCATGATTGTTTAAGAGTGGGGCCTGATTTTATTGAGAAGGCATGGTAAATAGAGCGCTAAACTCAGAATCAGGAAGACCTGGGTTCCAATCTCCCCTCTCCTGGTATTTAAAACCAGGTTTTCTGTCTCTAAATGCAGAGGGTTTTTTTCCTTCACTGCCCCACAGCTGCCTGGACTAATTCCCATGACTATAGTATGTAAACATTTATGTTCCATTCAAGCTTTAGTGTTTGATTTGCGCTGAAGTGGTGTAGCGCTGGATACAAGCTGTGCATCAGTCATTCCCATCAGCCCTGACCTCCCTTCCAACTCTGCCTGCCCAATTCATCAGGCCTCCAGGTCATGTATTCAAACCCAGTTTCCCAAAGGAGTAGAAACTGATCGAAAGGTTAGGCCTCCTGACCTTCAGAGATGGCCCTTGATTTTTCAGGGACTTTGCAAGGGACACAAGGAAGGAAGGGAAGAAAGCAGAAAAAAGAGAGAGAATGGGAAAGAGAGGAGAGGAGAGAAAGAGAAAGTGAAGAGGGAGGGAGAGAGAGAGAAAGAGAGAGAGAGAGAGAAAGTGAGGGAAGAGGGGGAACAGAGAGAAAGAGAGAGAGAGAATAGGAAAGAGAGGAGAAAGAAAGAAGGAGAGGAGAGAAGAGAAAGTGAGGAGAGAGGGAGAGAGAGAGAGAATTCACAGAAGGAGGAGGACGAGAGGGGCCAGCCAGCAGCACTAGGCAGCCAAGGCCTGAGCTTGCCTCTGTAAGTCACTGATCCTGGCAGCCTGGAGGTTTGTTTTGGCTGAGACCTGTCCTGGGAACCACAGTGAAGCTCACGATCTTGGAATTTGCTCCCTTTACGATTCACTCAACAACTTGGCTTCGATGGACGGTTTAGGGGAAGGAGAAAGAAAAGAAAAGAGAAAAAAGGCCTCTTGGCGCTGTTGATAAAGTGTGTGAAACTGTGAGGCCAGGATCCCTGCTTCCATTTCCCTTGATCCTTTGCCTGGGTGGAGATGGAGAGCTAGGGATGGGGGAAGGGAGAGTCCCCAGAGAGGGTCGGTGCCCCTGAGAAGAGAGCCAGGGCCTGGAAAGCCTGACTTTGGCTGCTGAAAGGGCCCTCCCTGCAGAGAGGTGTTCTGTAAACAGTGTCAGCACTGAGTGGGTGGGTGGGTGGGTGGGGGACCGATTATGGTTTCGAATTCCCTTGGTCCCCCTGGGAACTTGGCAGCTGGCCACCTCCTCCATTCCTCATAGGCTTAGTGCAGGAAGGCAAGTCATCTAGTTCAATCCCTTCGTGTTGCAAGTGGGGAAACTGAGACCTAGAGAGAGTGCAAGTAACTTGTCCAAGAGGATAAGTGGCAAAGTGAGGTTTGGAATCTAGGTCTTCTACCTTCAAGATGTAGTATTATGCCTCCTTGGGGAAAACAAATCAATGGTCTCTCCCTTTGCCTCCTGGAATCCCTACCTTTCTGCAAAAGTTAGCTCAGGCCCTCACCTTCTATATGAGGCTTGCTCTGCTCCTTCCCATTGTTAGTGCCTTCCCCAATAAGGTTGTCTTGTATCAGCAAGCAAGGGAAGGGGAAAGGAATAAACATTTATTAAGTGCCTACTATGACCCAGGCCCTCTGCCAAGTACCTTACAACAACATGTAACAATCAAGAAAGAGTTTATAAAGTAATCGCCTCCCCTCTCCTCCTCTCTCCCCCCCTCTCCTCTCCTCTTCTCCTTTCACTTCTCTCATTTTCTTTTTCTTCCCCTGTCTCCTCCCCTTGTCCCCCCCCCCACCCCGCTCCTTCCCCTGTCTTTGCGTTCTTAGCACCCAACACATAGGAAGGCCATAATAAATGTTTGTCAATAGACTGACAGATTTGGACCTGGGATCAGGGGAGGGAGGCAAAATGCCCCATTCATCAAATCTACCAAGCAACCACAATCAACTCTGGTAAATGACGTGGCTTAAGAGACCTGATAGAGGCAGACACTGAAGTCACGGACTTTGGCCTCACACAGCTTATGGTTTAATTGCAGACACAAGTCAGGCAGGTGCCACAAGTGCATTACACACACACACACACACACACACACACACACACACAGAAGTAATCCTTAGTCTATACATCTCTAGAGAAGGGTCAGACCAGCAGAGTACAGAGACCACAGACTTGGAATCAAGCCAACCCAAATTCAAATCTCATCCATCTCTGGCCCTTACTATCTGAGTGACCAAGAGCAACTGCATCTGTAAAATGGGGAAAATAATAACTGGGCTATTGGGAGCTCCAATGAGATACTATCTGGAAAGGGCTTTGCAAGCCTTAAAAGCTGGATGGACATGGCAGCTCATTTCATGACATGGAGTACAGTGTACAGGGAATAGTGAGGTTTTATAGAAGTCAGGACTGGCCATCAAGTCACAGGAAACCCCCAGGATGCTCTTACAGGAAAGTCCTGCTACCACTGAGAGAATGCAGCTCTTGGGAGCTTTTACTCACTATATTATAAGCTTCTGGAAGCTGGAACTTTCTCTTAATATCCCTGGAGCCTAGGACAGTGTTTTGTACCCAGAAGTGCTTGATACATGCTATCCAACTGAATTCATTCATTCAACTTTAATGAGTAGATAGTATTTTATTTTTTCAAACTGCACGTAAAAACAATTTATAACATTGATTTTTATATGAAATTTTGAGTTCTAGATTTTCTCCCTCTCTCCCTCCCCTCCCTCCACTGTGAGATGGTAAGCAATTTGATAGATTCTGAATTTATGAAAGTGCTAGTGTATGCAGAATATAATACTTGGAGCTATCGGAAAGGCAAAGGTTTGGTAGATTAGCTGTATGGCTTCATGGAGATTACAGGCTTGCAGGAAGTTAAGATACTTGTAATACATGTGACACCAGAAGTGCATTCAAGAGCAAGTCAGTTAGCAAGCTTTTATTAAGCATATACTATGTGTCAGGCACTATGCTAAGGGCTGACGACACAAAGAAAGGTAAAAAAACAGACAAACCAACAAAAAACACAACAACAACCACCAAAAAACCCAACAGTATCTGCCCTCAAGGAACTCACAGGCTAATGGAGGGGACCACAATTAATAATTACTCTTTTATGTATATAATATAGCATATTATAATTACATAGAATATCATGTAACAATATTATATATAATATCCGAATTCAGATAGCTCTGGAGGAGAAGTGAGGCTGGTGACCTGCACAGCCCTCCCTCACTCAAAACAAAGTCAAACGCAAGTCGTATCATCAATTCTCTGATGGCATGGTCTTCTTTGGCAATAAGTAACACAGTTATTTATGAATATAATATAGCAATTATATATAAAATATACAAATAATTGATATTATATAATTATATAATATGTTTATATATAATATATAAATTATATAATAAAATTATATATGCATATATACATACATATAAAGTATATAGAGAGTAGGTAGAAGACAATTTTTTTGGGGGGGGGAGGGATGCATTCCAAACTCAAAGCTCAGGAAAGGTCTACCTTGAAAAAGTAGGATGTGAGTTGAAACTTTAAGAAGTCAGAGATCTGAACAGGTAGAGATGATGGCTAAGAATGTTGGGGTGAGGGAGCCAAGATGGTGAAGTAGAAGGATGGACCTGTAGAAGCTTCCCTCCATAGCCCATAAAATACCTGTAAAAAATGACTCTAAACAAATTCTAGAGCAGCAGAAACTACAAAACAATAGAGTGACAGAGATTTCCAGCCCAAGATAGCCTGGAAGGCCAGCAGGAAAGGTCTATCATACCTGGAGCTGAGCAGAGCACAGTCCAGTCTCAGCTTCATTGTGGCAGCAACAGGACTGGAACAGGCTTCAGGGGGCAGAATCCCCAACAGCAGCTGTGGTTTCCAGATCCCTCAACCTACAAATGCCAAAGACTGCTTGAAAGGTCAGTGAGAAAGCTCTTTCACCTGGGGGAGAAGGGAATGCAGTCAGACCCTGCCAGCCCCAGTAACTGCAGCAGCAGCATCTATTTTTGGAGCCCTCAGCCTAAAAGCGCTGGGGAAATTCATCAGTTGATCTGGATCTCAACCCTGAGTGGCAGTCCTGGGGTGAGGAAGAGTGCTGGCATGGTGGAAATGGAGGCAGTTGTGGAGAGCAAATTGTGCTTGCAGATCCTGGGCAGAACAGAGTGCTTGTGGTTGTTCCCAGACAAGAGCACAGGCCAGGAGAGGAGTAAACTCCTCTCCCTTGATTGTGACACGTTGGAGGAACTGAGAACTTATAGGTCCCCAGAACATACCCTACTCTTGACAAAGGACACAAAAGTCAAGTAATTGGCTGGAAAAATGCCCAAAAGGGGGAAAAATAAGATTATAGAAGGCCACTTTCTTGGTGAACAGGCATTTTCTTCCATCCTTTCAGATGAGGAAGAACAATGGATACCATCAGAGGAAGAACTAAAAGTCAAGGTTTTTGCATCCAAAACTTTCCGAATAAATATGCAATGGTCTCGGGCCATGGAAGAGTTCAAAAAGGATTTTGAAAATCAAGTAAGAGAGGTGGAGGAAAAATTGGGAAGAGAAATGAGAGAGATGCAAGAAAATCATGAAAAGCGAGTCAACAGCTTGCTGAAGGAGACCCAAAAAAATGATGAAGAAAATAACACTTTTAAAAATAGGCTAACTCAATTGGCAAAAGAGGTTCAAAAAGCCAATGAGGAGAAGAATGCTTTCAAAAGCCGAATTAGCCAAATGGAAAAGGAGGTTCAAAAGCTCACTGAAGAAAATAGTTCTTTAAAAATTAGAATGGAACAGATGGAGGTTAATGACTTTATGAGAAACCAAGAAATCACAAAACAAAACCAAAAGAATGAAAAAATAAAACACAATGTGAACTATCTCATTGGAAAAACAACTGACCTGAAAAATATACCCAGGAGAGACAATTGCAAAGTTATGGCTGAAAACCATGATCGAAAAAGAGCCGAGACATCATCTTTCATGAAATTATTAAGGAAAACTACCCTGATATTCTTGAACCAGAGGGTGAAATAAATATTGAAAGGATCCACCAATCACCTCCTGAAGGAGATATGAAAACAGAAGCTCCTAAGAATATTGTAGCCAAATTCCAGAGTTCCCAAGTCAAGGAGAAAATATTGCAAGCAGCTAGAAAGAAACAATTCCAGTATTGCAGAAATACAATCAGGATAAGACAAGATCTAGCAGCTTCTACATTAAGGGATCAAAGGGTTTGGAATATGATATTCCAGAAGTCAGAGGAACTAGATTTAAAACCAAGAATCAACTACCCAGCAAAACTGAGTATAATACTTCGGGAGAAAAAATGGTCATTCAATGAAATAGAGGACTTTCAAGCATTCTTAATGAAAAGACCAGAGCTGAATAGAAAATCTGACTTTCAAACACAAGAATCAAGAGAAGCATAAAAAGGCAAACAAGAAAGAGAAATCATAAGGGACTTCCTAAAGTTGAACTGTTTACATTCCTACATGGAAAGACAATATTTGTAACTCTTGAAACTTTTCTCAGTATTTGTGTAGTTGGAGGGATTATACACATATATATAGAGAGAGAGCACAGGGTGAGTTGAATAGGAAGGGATGATATCTAAAAAAAATAAAATCAAGGAATGAGAGAGAAATATATTGGGAGGAGAAACGGAGAAATGGAATGAGGCAGGCTATCTCTCATGAAAGAGGCAAGAAAAAGCTTTTTCAATGGAAGGGAAAAGTGGGGAGGTAAGATGGACAAAGTGAAGCTTACTCTCGTCACATTAGGCTTATGGGGGAAATAACATGCACACTCAATTTGGTGGGAAAATCTATCTTATACTACAGAAAAGTAGGGGAGAAGGGGAGAAGTGAGGTGGGGGGATGATAGAAGGGAGGGTAAAAGGGAGGAAGAAGTAATTAGAAGTAAACTTTTTGGGGGAGGGACAAAGTCAAAAAAGAGAATAAAATAAATGGGGGGGCAGGATAGGATGGAGGGAAATATAGTTAGTCTTACACAACATGACTATTATGGAAGTCTTTTGCAAAACTACATATAAATAGCCTATATTGAATTGTTTGCCTTCTCAGTAGGGATGGGTGGGGAGGGAAGAAGGGAGAGAAGTTGGAACTCAAAGTTTTAGGAACAAAGGTTGAGAATTGTTTTTGTATGAAACCTGGAAATAAGAAATACAGGCAATGGGGTATAGAAATCTATCTTGCTCTACAAGAAAAGAGAGAAGATGGGGATAAGGGAAGGGAAGGGTGTGATAGAAGGGAGGGCAGATTGGGAGAAGGGGTAATCAGAATGTATGGTGTTTTGAGGTGGGGGGAGGGGAGGGATGCGGAGAAAATTTGGAACCAAAATTTTGTGGAAATGAATGTTGAAAACTAAAAATAAATAAATAAGCATAAAAACCAATTATAAATAAATTAAAAATGCAGGTAAGAAAAATAAATAAATAACAAAAGAATGTTGGGGTGAGGGGAACCAGGGCATGGAGATGGGAGAAGATTAGAAACTATGTGATGAGGGGGTTGGTGGGTGAGGAAAGCTTCCTGTTGAAGGTGGTGGGATTAGAGCAGGACTTTAAAGGATGTGCAGATGACACTCCTTGGGGAAGAAATTGTGCCCCTTTTGTCTTTGGGATCGGTGCCTCATACACTACCTGGAATTTAGGAGACACTTAACAAATGCTTGTTAGGCAGATGAAATGGTGAATCAGGAAAGGAAAGGTCTTCTAGGCATGGGAACCTATCGGAGCAGAAGCCAGCAGGTGGCATGTTCAGGGGGCAATGTATACTGTATACATGTACATACGTATTGTGTATATTGTATAGATATATACTATTATTATATAATGTATTATTCTATAATGTATTATATATTATATATAATACATATACATATACAATATATACACACACATATATAGGTGTGTATGTATGTGTATATGTATGCATTTGCTGATACACACACACACACACACACACACACACACACATATATATATATATCTATACATATAGGTGGTTCCATAGTGGAGGCAGCACTGGGTTTGGAATCATCTTCCAGAGTTCAAATCCAGCCTCAGACACTTACTAGCAGTGTGATCCTGGGCAAGTCACTTAACCCTATTGGCCTCAGTTTCCTCATCTGTAAAATGAGCTGGAGAAGGAAATGGCAAACCGCTCCCGTATCTTTGCCAAGAAAACACTAAATGGGGTCACAACTGAAACAACTCAACAATAGCATGTAGCTACACTGGTAAATTTCTATTTTTTCAGTAAGTTTTTATTGATGTCTTTTTAAAATATTTATAATTTTCCCCAGTATCTCCCATATACCAAATAGCATTTTAAGAGAAAAATGAAAAATGAGAGAAAAATCATTGAAAAAGTCCAAAAACATATTCAATGTGCGATCTCTCACTTCCATGAAGAGTTATTTTAGGTGTCGCTCTGATGTCTCTTTTTTTGAACCATCCTTGATCTTTATCATCTTGCAACATTCACTTTTGATTTTGTGTGTTTGTGCGTGAGGCTGTTCTTTCCATTTATATTGTTGTAGTCTGTATATATTATTTTGTTGGTTCTGCTAGCTTCATTCTGCATCAAGTCATGTAGATCCGTCCATGCTTCTTTGTATCTATCTCTTTAATAATTTCTTACAGCATGATAATATTCCATTACATTCACATACCACAATCTGTTTAGACATTCCCCAATCAATGGTCATGTACTTTGTTTCCAGTTCTTTCCTATCCCCCAAAGTGCTGCTGCAAATATTTTGAGGTCTATGAGGACTTTCTTCATTTCCTTTGCCTTCTTAGGGTATAAGCTCAGGATTGAAGTCTCTAGTCAAAGAGTATGGTCATTTTAGTCACTTGATTTGCTTAATTCCAAATTGCTTTCCAAAATGGTTGTAGCAATTCATAGCTTCACCACCATGCATCAGTTTGACTATCTTCCCACAACCCTACTCACATTGACTGTTGCCATGGTTGGCAACTTTTCATTCTCATCTTCCCTTCCTCACAGGAGATATATTCCTCAAGGGGACATCCTTCCAGGATGATCATCTTCCGAGTAGACAGAAAAGGGGAGACAAGAAAGGTTTTCAACCCCACATCTATCAGACCTTCCCACAGAGACTGAAGTCCGCCATCTTCCCTGCCCTTTGTATAATGGAGAAAGGACTGGGGAGCAGTCCTGTGGTAGCTAAGTGATACAACAGATCGATCACAGACCTGGAGTTGGGAAGACCTATGTTCAAATCTGGCCTCAGACACTTATTACCTGGGTTGTTGTGGTTACTGTTGTCCAGTTGTTTTTCAGTCATGTCTGACTCTTTATGACCCTGTCTGTGGTTTTCTTGGTAGAGATACTAGAGTGGTTTGCCATTTCCTTCTCCAACTCATTTGACTGATGAGGAAACTGAGGCAAACAGAGTTAAGTGACTTACCCAGGTTCATATAGCTAGTAAGTGTCTGAGGCTGGATTTGAACTGTTGACTTCCTGGCTCTATCCACTGTGCCACCTAGCTGCCTCAGAACCAATCCCCAGTTTGGGTGATGATGGGCAAGTTACTCTCTCTGCTTAGATTTCCTCAACTGTACAAAGGTACCATCAACTTCCCAGGTTATTGGAAGGATCAAATGAGGTAATGTTCGTGAACAGCTTAGCACATGCCTAACACACAGTAGGTGCTCAATAGATGTTTGTTTCCTTCTTTTTCGTGTGACTTTAAGCAAATCCCTTTTCCTCCTTGTCATTCATGGTTCTCAGTGGTTCTGTGAGCTACTGGGCATGTGACCCTGGGCAAGTTATATCTTGGTTTTCACATGTGTGAAATAAAGGGGCTGAACTTAATGACCTCCATGTTTCCTTCCAGTTCTCCATTAGACCTACAATCTGACAATGCCATGGAAATGACCCACAGTGTCAAGCTCACAGGATTTTTGACTGCTGAGCTCTTTCTAAGAGCCATGAAGTCACAATGGAGCCATGGACAGATTTTTCTCTCTTTTTAATCTCCCTCTGCACTTTGGGTTGGTATTGGAGGCCTTGGATTTCCCAAGTGTTGATGTGAGCCCTGGAGCACTTCTCTCCTGGGATAACTGGGTCACTGGAGAAAGCTGCCCTTGCAGACTCCACCCACGGAGCTGGCTGAGGATGAGTCATGGCCCTGGGAACCTCACCCAGCCATGCTGAAGCGGGGAGGGAGAAATCAATTTCCATAGGTCTGTTGCCTTTATTTATCTAGCTGAAATACCTCTACCTCCTTAGCTCTTGCCCCATCATACCCTTTGAGCTTGGCAGAGGAGAGGGGTCGAGCATATGTATCCTTGGCCTCCTGCCTCACCTCCTACCTCCAAACACACCCAGACTATATGATTGGGTGCTGAAGAATGCCTGTCTTATCTTGCCAGCTGCTGCTTAAATGCTCTCACTCACACATTTGTGCAAGGAAGATGCCGGCATCTGCGAGGGCTGGTGGTGACCTGGAACAGTCTTTGAAAGGATCCAGCCAACTGAATTTAATTAAGCTACAGTTCCAGAAGCCAAAACTATTTTCCTAAGAAAGTGAGAGAACCAGGGAAAAAAGTCCCCTGCTGAGGGAGCCCCATACACTCAACTGAGCAGCATTTCCTGTGTCAGAGACTGTCCTGAAGCTGCCAGTGGGGCCCTTTTCTCTGAGAGTTGATTGGATTGAGAAAGCATTGATCCCAACTAGAAATGATGGGGATATGGCAAAGATGATGACAAGGCCCGTGGTGAATTTCTGCCTCTGACTATACCGCTTTGTGACCTCAGGCGAGTTACTTAACCCCTCAGTGGATGAGGCCATGGGGATATGGTGTTGGGGAAATCTGAAAGACTGTATATTCCAGACAAGGTGATAACCTGCATTGGGAGAAGTAGTTTTTTAACCATTAATTGTCTATACCAATTAATTTACCAGTCCAAGTCCATGTCCCTGTTTATTTCCATCTCTCTGTATCTATTCATTCTTTCATCTATCATCTATCTATCTACCCATTCCTATACCTACCTACCTGCCTACCTACCTATCCATTTATTCCTTCATCTATCTATTCACCTACCTACTTATCTACCCATTCTTCTATCTATCCATCTATCCATCCATCCTATCTATCCATTTCTTTATCATTCTTCATCTGTCTATCCATCTGTCTGTCTGCCTATCCATCCATTCCTCTATCTCTCTATCTATCCATTCATTCCTTTATCACTCTATCTCTTCATCTACTTAGGTCTCTATCTTTATTGTTGTTTTATGGCTGTGTGACCTCAGGCAAGTCACTTACACCCTCAGTTTAAGTAATTGAAGGCAGCTAGGTGGTGCAGTGGATAGAGTGTTGGGTCAGGAATCAGGAAGACCCAAGTTAAAATCCAGCCTCATATACTTACTAACTGGATGACTTTGGGTGAGTCATTTCTCTGTCTCCCTTAGCTTTCCCATCTGTAAAATGGGGATAAAAATAGCACCTACCTTCCAGGTTTGTTGTGAGGACTGTAATGCACTTAGTACACTCTCTGCTACAAAGCAGGTTCTGCCTAAAAGCTTATTCCTTTCAGTTTCCCAGGCAACTCTCTGAAACTCTCTCTATAAAGTTGCATAGAAGGTACCGATTTGCCTTGGCAGAATAAGTATCCTCACCCAGGAAGTCCCCTCTCAATCAATGAAGTTCCCAGGTCCTGTCTCTATCCCTTGTTATTATTACAGCCATAAATACCACTTGCTCTCCCACTGAGAAGCTACAAAGCTGCTGGGAGAGCCATCTTTGTGGCACCAGAACTGGAGAATGATTTGGGCCTTGCCTTTCCTTACACTTTCTAACTCTCCGTAACAGGTATGATAAGGGTATGGTTCCTTTTCTTATTTATTTTAAACTCTTTTTTTTTTTTTTTTTGCAGCAACATAAATCTCTTTAACAGAGATTGTCAGGGCGAGGAAGGGACCTTAGAACAGAGGGTGTCGGAGCTGGGAGGCTTCCTGCCTAAAGGATATCACATTTCGCCGCCTCTTTTTACTGATTCAACAACTGAGGTCCAGAGAGAAGGGAGGTGGAAGGGGAGCAAATGCTTATTAAAAGCCTACTAGGTGCCAGGCACCGAACTAAATGCTTGACAGATATGATTTCAAACAATCCTTTGAGGCAGGGGCTATTAGGATCACTGGAACAGGTCTTCCTAACTCCAAGGCCAGGTCTGTGTCCAGTGGGCCACCAAAAGCTTCTAAGTGACCTGCTTATGACAAATTCCAGACTTCCCTGATCTCTGTCACAATATAAAAAACTAACTGAATACATAGTGAGATTAATCATATAACCGTATCTTATCTGTCTCACAGAGTTAGAAAATATGAGGAAAGACAAAGTCTAAATCTCCTGAAGCTTTTAGAATAATTCTATTTCTCAATGGGATAGCAATTGATTTATATTACATTATATTATCTTGTCATGTCACATATGATCGTATCATGTTATTTTACATTACATTGCATTATATATTATATTAATTATATTATGTCATGTTGCATTATATTATGTTACGTTATGTTCAGATAAGAAAGCTAAGGCAAGCAGGTTAGGTGATTTATCCAGGGTCACACAGTCAGAGTTTGAGGCCAGATTGGAACTCAGGTTTTCCTGACTCCTGGGAAGCTAAGTGGCACAGTAAACAGAGGACTGGACCTGGAGTCAGGAAGGCTCATCTTCCTGAGTTCCAGTGTGGCCTCAGACTCCTCCCAGCTGTGTGACCCTGGGAAAGTCACTTAACCCTGTCTCCCTCAGTTTCCTCATCTGTAAAATGAGCTGGAGAAGGAAATGGCATACTACTCCAGTATCTCTGCCAAGAAAGTCCCAAATAGGGTTACAGAGAGTCAGATATGACTGAAAATGACTGATCCACAAACTTCCGGGCTCCAGGTCCAGTGCTCTATCTATTATATCACTTATACTTCTGTATAACTATATACATATATATACACAAATATACATACACACACACATATATGTATAAGAGGCATTCACTGTGCTCCAAAGCAGCTCATTCCCCTTTTGGACACCTCTATTTGTTCAGAAGCCTTTTTATTTCTTAGTACTTCATTGACTGGATCTGGGATCTCTCTGGAAGGGATAACCCATCCAGTAACACAGGTTGCAATCCAGTTGCCCCTTCTCATTCCTCATAGTTCTTGTCTGTGTCCTTGCCTAGTCCTTCATGAAAGGTTTAGCAAGTCTCTTGATTACTTTCTTTTTGATCTTTCAATATGCGTGCCGACCAGCCATTATTTGCCTATCCTTAGTGATCATACGTTCTAGTGACATGTTGTCTAAAGGACATCTTCAACCATGTTTCCTAAATACGGACCATTATTAGAAGGATGCTGCAGCCCTATTTTCATCTATAAGTCACCATTCTGTTGTTTTTCGTGTCTCCTGTTATTTCAGAACTTCAGAGTGCATGGGTGGTGTTTCTTTGATAGTCAGCAGGCATGTCCTTCTCTCCTTGCATTTGACCTGATAGACTTGCATACTATTCCTCTGTGGCCTCCTCACCCTACCACATCGCTTTGCCCTTCTCCCATTGGAGAGATCCTATTTTGTCCAGGAGCCCAGACTGGCTATCTCCCATTCCCATACTGCTTCTGCTTTTAACTTTCAGAACTTTGACCATACCCCCTTGCAGCTACCACTGCTCCCCCTTGCTTTTCATCTCCATTTTGAGTGTTCGATTCTCCTGTTTTCCCCATTACAACATAAGCTTTTTGTTTTTCTTTGTATCCACATTATTTAGTATAGTGTCCGGTACACAGTTAGCACTTAATAAATGCATGGTGCTTGCCATTAAGTATCTACTGTGTGGCAGGCACCATGTTAGTCACTGGAGATATGATTCACAACCTTACCAGGAAACCATAGATATTTAAAAAAAAAAAAATGGACTGGCTGTCTTCAAGATTAGCCTTAGATTTTTAGATGAAATTTTTTCTTAGACTGAGATAAAATCTTCCTCTTGGCAACTTCCCCATTGTTCTGTCCTCTGGGGACAAGCAGGACAAGCTTAATTCTTGCACTGCCTGACAATCCTTCAGATATAATCAGAGTTATCACCTCCCTCTTGTCCCTGTCCCCACTCCCAACCAAGCCTTCTGTTCTCCGTACTCAACATTTGGAATTCCTTCCACCAGTCCTTACATGGCATGATCTCCATTTCTCTATAAAGTCAATTTGCCCTTGACTGGGGACTTCTAGCTCATCAACGTCCTTTCTAAAATGAGATACCCAAAGCTTGTTGGGGGATTCCTAACGTATGTGATGTTCACCAGGGTAGAAAACACAAGGGGCAGAACATAAGCTCCCTGAGGTTGAGGACTATTCCATTTTTTTACTTGATATCTCCAGCATCTAACACAAAACCTGGTATATAGTAGGTATTCAATAAATGCTTGATTGTTGATTTTTTTGAGCACTTTACTTCTCTGAATTCAGCTCAGGATCACATTAGGTTTGGGGGAGGTCGTTATATTACACGCTGAAAGGTAAATTGGTGGGTAGATAATGGCAGCCTTAGGATCTAGAAGACTTGGAGTCTTGCCTCCAACATCCACTGGTTGTGTGACTCGGGGCAAATCACTTAACCAGCAACTTAGAAAACTCTCCAAGACTTTAAGTGGTAGAACAGGTACCAACCTGCACTGGTAAAGGGAGTTTCCTTCCGGTCTCTTGCCTACACCAATGAAATCATACGTTTGATACCAAAAAAAAAAAAAAATCACACTTTTACCTCCCAGGTAACTATATGCTGTATGCCTTAACCCAATTAAAGTGCATAGCTTCTTAAAGAAGTCCTGTGTGTTAGATGGAAATTTGGCATACTGGGTGGGGACAGGAGGCATTTTTCTTTGGGAGTGGAGATAGAAAGGGAGTTGGGAGTGGGGGTGGGAAAGAGAATTTTATTTGAGATGTAGAGATGGGAAGCAAGCTTCTGGCCTCTCTTAGCAGCCATGGTAGTACGGATTAGTGGAAAGAACACTGGATTTGGAGTTAGAAGTTCTGGGTTCTAACCCCACCTGTGATACTTGTGACCTGTGTGACAGATCCCTTAACCTCCCCAGGGTTTCAGTTTTCTCATCTGTAAAATGAGAGAATTGAATGAGATGGAATCTGAAATCTTTTCTAACTCACAGTCCATAATTCTAGCATCCTATTCCACCTCTCTGGGCCTCAGTTTCCTTTTTTGTAAAAGCAGAGACTTGGATAAGTGACTTCTGAGGTCCATCCTAGCACCAAAACCATGAATAAATAGCATACGTCTGGATAAGACAGGTACTTAGGGCACCACAGACATTTATCAAAAGCAAGAATAAATGCGGAGATCTTTGACTCCGTGTGCCCACCTCCCTGCTGGGGATCAGTTAAGGCCAACCCATCTTCTCTCAGATCCCCTAACCGGTTTTCCCACCTCTTTCTAGCTGCCAAGTAATGTTGTAATCATACTCAGTATTTATTTTGCACGTTCTCAGGAACTTTAAGAACTTCACAGAGATTATCTCATCCCTTCTCACCTCTGAGGATGCCCCACCCAGGACGGATGGTCTAACATTCCAGCCTTGGAGAAGCTTCCTGGCTTGGACCCCCTTCCATGTTCTAATGCCCATCCAAGCTCTGACAATCTCTGTTCTAAAACCTCTCCCTCCCATTTTTGCTATTCTGTGTTCTGAAGGGCTTAGTAGCACAGTGCCTGGCACATAGGCACTATATAGACACTGATTCCTAAGGCTCCTCCTATTTAAGGAGCAGCTGAAGGGCTTAGTGGATGGAGTGCTGGGCTGGAGTCTAGAAGTTGATGTTCAGTCATTTTTCAGTTGTGTCCAACTCTTGGGACCCCATTTGGATTTTTCTTGGCAGAGATACTGGAATGGTTTGTCATTTCCTTCTCCAGCTTACTTTACAGATGAAGAAACTGAGGCAAATAGGGTGAAGTGACTTGCCCAGGGTCACACAGCTAGAAAGTATCTGAGGCCAGATTTGAACTCATGAAGATGAATCTTTCTAATTCCAAGCTGTGCTCTATTCACTGTACCACCTAGCTGTCCTTCCAGTCAGGAAGACCTGAGTTCAAATCCAGCCTCAGGCACTTCCTAGCTGTGTGATCCTCGGCAAGTCACTTAATCTCTGTCTGGTACCATTTCCCTAACTGTAAAATGAAAACAATTATACCACCCAGGGTTGTAGTGAGGGTCAAATTATATAGCACAATGCCTGGCACATAGTAGGTACTTAATAAAGGCTGATTTTCTTCCTTCTTTTGTCCCAGCCCTGGTATTCTGGGATCTTAGGTCCCCTTCCAGCTATGACATTCCATGTTCTCATGTTCCTCCCAATTCTGACATTCTCTTTTGAGGTTAAGGAGTGATGATTAGGGAGGATTAATTCAATTTGCCCAGGGACACTCAACGAGTCAGAAGTAGAAGAACATGGACCTAGAACCCACACCACTGGACACTCAGCTCTATATTTTATCCCTCTTTGGATACTCCAAGCCTCTTCTGGTTAGGAGTCCAAGGACATCCCTTGCTCGCTGGGGTCAGGGTTTTTGTCCAACTTTACCTTGCTGGCAATGGGGCCACCTTGGTAACTTAGGCTCTGATCTGCTGCTAATTTATAGAAAATTCTCTGAACAGATGCTCCCTGAGAGGGATGAGTCAGAGAGCTCCCACTGGGCATGTAGTTGCTTCAACTTGTCGTTTTGCCTTGGGCTCTGGATCAAAGATGAAGGTGACTGAAGGTTGCCCAGCAGAAGACAGTGAGATCTATACCGGACAAAATCAGACCTTGAGTCAGGAGACCTGGCTTCTAATCCCAGCTTTGCAGGAGCTAACTATGCAACCTCTGGGGCTCTTTCTGCCTCTGTAAAAGCTGGCTAATGACACCTGCCTTCCTCCCTCCCAGGAAGGCTGGGAGGATAAAAGGAGATAACACCATATAAAAAGTAAAAGTTTAAACTTCCATCCCATAGCTAGGTTTTATTACTAAGTAGGCTTCTCTAGAGAGGGATAGAGGCTTATCTTGATTGAGAAAGGAGAAATAAATCAGGGGGATTTTATCCTCATAATGAATTAGCATGGTAGAGAGAGGACAGTTGACCTGAGTTCAATTCCTGCCTCAGACACTACTGACTTGTTGGCCTTGAACAAATCACTTAAGCTCTCTAGGGATCAAGTTCTCATCTGTGACTGGCACATACTACTCAATTCATTTTAATTACTATTTCAAAAATTAATAAATCCTTTATGTATATAAAATGAGGGGATCAGACTCAATGACCTCGAGATCTTGGATCTCATAGTTCCTCATGTCTCTTAAATGTAGGTTAAAAAAGGGGTGGGGGAAGGGCTCTGACCGGAAGTTGGGAAGATCGGTCACATCCCACCTCCCTCTGACAGCTAATCATGGGCCTTGCCTCTAACACAATGATACTTCTCCTTTTAGCTGCTAACCAATAATTTGTCACTCTACTTCTCCCCTTCTACACCAGGCGTCACTTTTCATACTGTTGTCGAATTATTTCAGTCACATCAGACTCTTCATGACCCCATTTGGGGTTTTCTTGGCAGAGATACTGGAGTGGTTTGCTATTTCCTTCTCCAGATCATTTGACAGAAGAGGAAACTGAGGCAAACAGAATTAAGTGACTTGCCCAGGGTCACATAACTAGGAAGTATGGATTTGATTAAGTTGGATTTGAACTCCAAGACTGGTGCTTTATCCACTGCATTACCTAGGTGCCTACAATCTGACTGTCATTGGAGAACCCTAACCAGCAAAATTCTTTTCCTATGAATCAGTTGGTGCATCTATTAAGTACGTACTATATGCCAAGCATTGTACTAAGCTCTGGAGATACAAAAGAAGACAAAAATAGCTCCTTCTCTCCAGGACCTCACAGTCGAATGGGGAAAGAAAATATACAAAAAAACTATGTATATATAAGATCTATCCACTGGAAATACCGTGGGAGGTAATCTTAGAAGGAGGGCACAAGCATAGAAGGGGACTTTTTATGCGGAAGGGCTTTTTGTAGAAGGTGAGGTTTCACCTTTCACCTTCACCAAGGGAAGCCCTACATAAAACACCCGGTCCCCCAAATGTCCTCTAAGATGTAGTAGGAGCCTGTTGGAAAGAGTGGGCTTATCAAGCTTCCAACTTTTTCATGCAGCTGTTTTCAGAGCTGGTTCTGGGGGAGTCTGAAAGTTTTTGATGCTTCCAGTGTAGTATGATGCAAGGAGAAGTATGGTCACAGTCTGAAGCTTGGGAAGACTGAACTGCTCCACCCCAGTGACAGAGCACAATTTTAATTTAAAGTCAAGAAATAGACTGGGAAAATGAACAAACAACAGAAAATAATTTCACCACAAAAGATTCCCATAGTGATAAGGATGATCAAGTCACAGGCTCAGAAGAAGACAGCAATGTGAAAGCAGCTATAAGCAAAGCCTCAAAGGGAAAAAAAATGCAAAATGAACATAAGCCCAACAAGAACTCCTGGAAGAATTAAAGAAAGAGATAATAGTGGTAGAGGGAAAAAAGGGGGGAAAGCAATGAGAGTGATGCAAGAAAAATATGAAAAGAGGATTAACACCTTGGTAAAAAAGGCACAAAAATATTGAAGAAAAAATACCTTAAAAGAAAAAGAATTGGCCAAATGATAAAAGAGGCACCAAAGTTCACTGAAGAAAATTAAAATTGGGGACATGGAAGCTAATGACTCCATGAGACATCAAGAAAAAATAAAATAAAGTCAAAAGAATTAAAAATAGAAGAAAATGTGAAATATCTCATCAGAAAGACAACTGACCTGGAAAACAGATTGAGGGGAGATACGTGAAAGCCATAATAAAAAAAGAGCCTAAACATCATATTTTAAGAAATTATAAAGGAAAATTGCCCCCAAATCTTAGATCTAGAGGGTAAAATAGAAATTGAAAGAATCCGCCAATCACCTCCTGAAAGGGATCCCAAAATGAAAACTCCCAGGAATATTATAGGCAAATTTCAGAGCTCTCAGATCAAGCAGAAAATATTGCAAGCAGCCAGAAAGAAACAATTCAAATTTCACGGAGTCATACTCAGTATCAGATGAGATTTAGCAGCTTCCACATTAAAGGAGCAGAGGGCTTGGAATATGATATTATAGAAGGTAAAGGAGCTAGGATTATAACCAAGAAAAACATATCCAGTAAAACTGAATATAATCCTTCAGGGGGAAAAGTGTGTATTTAATGAAATAGAGGACTTTCAAGCAATTCTGATGAAAAGATCAGAGCTGAATAGAAATTTGACATTCAAACACAAAACTCGAGGGAAGTATAAAATGAAAGAGAGATCATAAGGGATTCAATAAGGTTGAACTCTTCACATTCCTATATGGGAAGATGATACTTGTAATTCCTAAGAACTGTAAATTATTAGGGTGGTTAGAAGAAATATATATATAGATAGACAGAGAGCACAGGTGGGTTGATAATGTTGAGATGATCTCCAAAAAAACCCCGAAAAACAACTAAGGGGTGAGAAAGAGATTGCTAGGAGAAGGGGAAGCGAGAGGAAGAATAAGAAAAACTAGCCTTTAACTCAACAATACCACTATTAGGGCTGTATCCCAAAAAGAGATCAAAGAAAAAAGACCTATATGTACGTACGAAAATATTTTTGTGACGGCAAAGAATTGGACATTAAGGGGATGCTGTTAATTGGGGAATGACTGAAGGAGTTATCGTATATGATTGTGATAGAATGTTATTGTACTATAAGAAATGACAAAGGGAACAGTTTCAGGAAAACCTGGAAAGACTTATATGAACTCAGGTGAAGTGAGCAGAACCAGGTGATTGTACATGGTAACAGTAATATTGTAACACGATTCACCTGTGAAAGACTTGGCTATAATGATCCAAGATAATTTCAAAGGACTCATGATGAAAAATGCCATCCACCTCCAGAGAGAACTGATGAACTCTGAGTGTAAATTGAAGTATAATTTTGCCACTTCCTTTTTTTTCTTATTTTTTTGTGACATGGCTAATATGGAAATATGTTTTACATGATTTTACATGCATAATTGATATGTTGATTGCCTTCTAAGCAGATTGGAGAGGAGCAGGAGAGAGGAAGAGAATTGGAAACACACAAAAAAAATTTGTAAACAAATAGTCAGAATAATTTTTTTAAATTAAAAATAAAAGACAGATAATGGAATAATGGGAGAAAAAAAGAAAAAATAAATACAAAATAGTTAGAAGGAAAAGAGCACTGACCAAATGAGGGATCAGGCCAGCCTCAGTGGCCCCTACACTGAGTCTTGAAAGAAGTTTGGGATTTGAATGAGTCAGAGTGAAGAGGAAATGTAAGCCTGGAAGAGAAGCCAGTTTGTACAAAGGTCCAGTGGTGGGAAATGACATGCCAAGTTCAGAAAAATTTATAATCTCTCTTGTTTGGCTAAGACAGAGGATATAGGAAGGGCTATAATAGGAACCAAAATTAGAAGGCAAGTGGGACAGCAGAGGGCTTTAAATGCCTTTCAGTCTGCAGTTAGTATTTTTTCCTAGGGGCAATAGGGAGCTACAGTAGATCAGCATTGACCTTGGGTGAGCCAGTGAACTCTTGGATGAGCTACTTTGAAAAGGTGTTTACATCTCAGCCTGGCTACCACCTCCAAGACTAAGCACAAAGGCAAAAAAGGCTGCAGTCTCCCAAGATCCACCTTGCAAAATTAATGGGTGGGAAAAAGGGAGGGGAAGACTTTAGATTCAAGGAAAAGCAGCTTATGCATGAATCAGCTATTATTGGAATGCACTCACGTCTCAGAGAGCAAGCCAGACTCACAGTAGCATGCCCCAGTGATTGAGTGAGGGGTTTAGCTACCATCCTCCCAGTCTCAGGAGGGCCCTCCCATCCCACCACAGTACTTCATCCCAAACAGCTGGATGGATATATATTCAGAGATGATGCTGGCTGGCAAGGGTGCCTGTCATCCTCTGTGCCCAAGACAAAAACTGGATTGTGTTTCATTCTTGTTGCACTTAGAGCCCGTTGGGTAATGTGTAAGGATAGACTGTGTTTGGGGGCTTGGAAGATTGATTTGTACACGGCAAAGAGCTGAATTTGCAGGGGACCAACAGAGATGATCCTCTTAGTTCCGGCCTCTCTCAGCAGCTATGAACCAACGGCTCGAAGCATCTGGCAGAGGAGCATTCTTGCTGAGATCCTTGAATCTCACACCTTAGTCCCAGAGGCTTCACTGAGAGCCGGCCCAGCTTAGGAAGCCCAGAAGCAGTCATGCCTCATCAGAACCGAATGGGACATGGGAGCCACTAGTGCCCTGATGGGGAATCAGTGTCCCTCTTCTGGGGGGAGGGGGAATCCTCAGAGCAGAGCTGACAGCTTGGACATTGAGCTGGGCATCAGTGGGTTCTTTCTTCAGTTTCCTGAAAATAGCAGTCAGCTCTGGACTCACCACAGCTCACGGGAATGAGCTTTTCTGTCTGTATGAATATAGAGGGAGTATGAGGTGAGGGATAGAAAAATAGTCTTAGAAGTCTAAGAAGACCTCGATTGAATGCTACCCTTGACCTTTACAGTCTACACGAAGTAGCTTGGGCTATAAGGAAAAGAGTTCTCTATCTTCAGAGGTCAGGAAGACCTGAGTTCAAATCCTGATTTAGACACTTCATAGTTCTGAAAAGTTACTTATCAGACTGTTTCCTCATCTACAAAATGGGGATAACTATCCACATACCTCACAGAGTGAATCAGACGAGATAACATAAACCATGCTTTATAAACCTTAAAACCCTGTATAAATGACAGTTAAATGAGATGATATCTGCTTTGCAAACCTTAAAGCACAATATGTCTTAGCTAGTTTTATTATTATCTGTGTCACCCTGGGTGAGTCACTTAACAGGCAGTCAATCAACAAGCACTTATTAAGCACCTACTATGTGCCAGTCAGTTAAGTGCTGCGGGCAGTCTGCGACTCAGACAACTTTCTAGGATCATAGATTTAGAGCTAGGAGTCTTAGAGGTCACCTAGTTGAATTCCCTCATTTTCTGGAGGAGAAATATGAGGTTCAGTCACTTCACATAGTGTCAGGACTTCTTTGCTTTGTCTCTGTCTTCTCAGGTGTCTAATATAGTGTTTAGCACATAGTAGGTGCTTAGGACCACATATCCAGAACTGGAAAGATCCCAAAAGACCATCTGGTCCAGCTCTATCACTTTGAAACCATGGCCCAGATTTGTCCAAAGTTACACAGATATAAACCTCAGAGACAAGATTTGAACCTAAGCCTCATGGCTCCAAATTCAGCATTCTTTCTTATCTGTTAAGTCACAGATGGGTTACAATCTGCATTAGAGGAATGAGTTTCCACACTGGGACGTTCCCCAAGCTGACAAGATTGTGATTCCTTTGAGTATCTAGCTAAAGATGGTACCACAGACTCTCCATCAGTAGGGTAAATGTTTTGTGATATCCCTCCAGTAATTTGTGGATTCATTTCTCTCCTTCCTGGTCCCCTTTGAGGCCAATGGCTTTGATTTGTAAGTAGGCTGGTCCGAGTTCAGGGTGCAGTCTGTGGTAATAGAACTTACTTATTCAGTTAATGACTTGAACCCCAACTCCCACTCAGCAACTCCGCTTGGCAACAGCCACTGTCCACTCATCCTTGGGTCATTGGATCATGGATATAGAGCTGGAAAGGACCTCGGAGGCCAATTAGTCCAACTCCCTCATATTACAGAGGAGGCAACTGAGGCCCAGAAGGGTTAAGTGGTCTACCCAAGCAAGGTTGCATGGGTAATAAAGTATTGTGAGGTGGAATCCAGATCTTCATGACTTTAAGTCAGCATTCTTTCTATTTAATGGAACCTCCAGACTTGCACAGGACTGGGAGGGAGGATGTATGGGACAATGAAGCCTGCTATGGGTCAGGCTCTGAGCTAAGCACTTGGGAATAAGGACAAAGACAAAGCCATTCCTGCCTGTCCCTCGAGGACTTTACATTCCAAGGAGAGCATTTTAAAGTTTATAAATCACTTTCCATACATGAGCTCATTTAAACCTGTTACTGATCATGTGAGAAAGACTCTAGAAGCATTATTATGTTCATTTTTCAGATGGGGAAATTATAACCTAGAATGGTAAAGGGATTTGTCCCTTTACCTTTAAAGTCATACAGCTAGTCATGTTTCAGAGCTGGCATTCGAGAAGAGGTTCATTTTAACTTCTAGGAGCCTCAGTTTCTTCATCTGTAAGATGGAGGGGTAGAACTGGAATTAATGTCTAAGGACTCTTAGATCCTTCCACTTCTAAATCTATAATCTTGTATAAAGCACTTTGCAGATTTAAAGTGCCACACAGATGTGAACTGTTGCTAGGTTAAGCACTCTGCACACTTTGAAACTCCATGAGTGTCAGCTCCTCTCCGCATTCCCCAGGTCCTAGTGGTTTCAATCCATCTGCCTGGCCCACCTTGCCCCTAGCTCTCTTTCCTTAGCTCCTGAAGGAATTTCAGGCAGGCCTGGAGGCGGCTAGTGCCAAGGGAAATGGGGCCTGCCCTCTGGGAGTGAGCTGGTGGATCAGTTGGCAGCGGATAAGGTGGCACAGACTGTCTCCTGGGGTCCCTTGAAGATGGGAACCCCAAGTAGGGGCACCCGCTGTCAGCGCACCCGCTAATTACAGCCCGCTCTGCCTCTGCCGCCTGGAAAAGTCCTTGGAGGGAGAGCCGTTTCATTTAAAGAAAGCTGTTGGTAATAAGCAGAATTGGGTTTTAATGGGGTTCGTACTGATAGAACAGAAATCAAATTAGAGCCTAATTGGCATGCACAAGACAGCCAAAGTCGCCGACGCGGCAACCTGGCAGCCGCTGACTCGTGCTGGGAGCCTCAGCAGCCCTTGCTCGCAGCCTACCTCCATTAAGGCCGGATCCATAATGTATGAGGCCTGGAAGCCCAAGGGATTGCCCAGCAGAGGGGGGAGCAGCCTCCAAACAACCCTTAGGAAGCTGATGCTCTCTGGCCTGGGAGGGGCTGGCTCTGGAGAATACTTTGGCTAAGTGATGTGGTCCCTTTGGCAGGGGGATGGAGGTGGGAGGGGAGAGGAGATCTAATATGTTCCAAAGCCAAGGGGTGGCTTCCTGGGCTTGGGGCACTCAGTGGCTGCGCAGTGAGCTCTTCAGAAGCAGCAGAAGAGGTACAGGGGAATTTTCCTCCAAATAAGCATCTTGACAAAACCCCAGCCCTTGCTTGTTATGAAGGGGTGAGCAGCCAGGTAAGCACAATGAGACCTGACCTGCCTTTCCAGGGAGAATGCTGGAATGTAGAGGCCTGGAAAATAACAATATCTGGCATCTAGATAATGTTTGGAGGAAGGAAGGAAAGAATGAAAGAAGGAAGGAAGGAAGGAAAGAAAGAATGAAAACACCTTTATTCAACACTTACTATGCCAGGCACTGTGCCAGTCACTAAGAAGACAAATTTAAAAGGCCCCTAGCCTCCCAAGAGAATTGACTCTAATTGGGGCAATAGAGAGCTTTTGCCAATATTGTCCCATTGGAACTTCACAACAGCCTTGGGAGTTAGGGTTATTACCCCCATTTTACAGAGAAGGAAACTGAGGTTCAGAAAAGTACAATGGTGCTCCCAAGGTCACAGACCTAGTATGAGTCAGAAATAGAATAGGAACTGAGGTCTTACTGCCTGTGAGTTCAGGACTCGGCCAATCCATACCAGACTGTCCAGGAGTTTTGTGGCATAATCCCCTTAGACAACCTGGGGAAGTCTACAGATTTCTTTCTCAAAATCATGTTGTTGTTTTGGTTTTTTTTTTTTTTTGTAAAAATACGTAAAATACATGGGATTACAAAGGAAATCAATTATGACAAATTCAGTCATCAAAATATTTTTTTAAAATATCTTCATAGATTGCAGATTAAGAACTCCTGAATTAAATAATCTCTGCGGTTCTTGTCTGCTCCAAACCTATGGGACCTATGCTATAAGGATTACAAAGTAGTAAAATGAACCCTTTTTCCAGATGGGCAAATGGAGGCTCAGAGGCCTCAAAACCCTTGAGAAATAGAGGCTTTAAGTTATTGCTGTCATTCCTTATATATGTATCCAATCACTGGGGTCCTAAACTATGGCACCCAGAGTAACACAACACTCCAGTCGTGGGCTGACCAGGGCACAGGAAGATGAGGCAATCATTATTTATTAATTAAGAGCTATGCACCAAGCACTGTGCTGAGCCCTAGGAGTACAAATACCTGCCAGAAAGGATCATCTTTGCCCTGAAGGAGCTTACATTTTAATGAGGGGATATAACACACCAAAGGAAGCTGAGGGGGGTGGAGTTGGAAGGTCCCCACAAAGAGGCATCGGGTCAAAATATAGCTAAGAAGGGAATGCAGGTTCACTGACCTGAGCCTGTCCTCCAAATGAAGCCTCCATGAAGAGTTCCCCAATGGGAGAATCTTTCAGGGTGAGATGGATGTATGACAGACAGAAGTATGATAGTCAAGTCTAGGAAAAGGCATCATATAGCATGACCACCTTCCTCAACGTTGATGTTAACCATATTTGCTGTTGTTCAGTCACGTCCAGCTCTCCATGATCCCATTTCGGGTTTTCTTGGCAGAGATACTGGAGTGGTTTGCCACTTCCTTCTCCAGCTCATCTGACAGATGAGGAAACCGAGGCAAAGAAGATGAAGTGACTTGTCCAGGGTCACACAACTAGTAAGTGTCTGAGGCCAGATTTGAACTCAGGAAGATGAGTCTTCTGAACCCCAAGACTGGTATTTTATCCACTGTACCACTCAGCTGCCCCTGTCAACGGTCTAGGTCAGCTAGTCTTGCATTGTTTGCTATTAGCTGTGCATTATTTATTTGTCTCCTGCTGTTTTATTCTTCATTGGCATTGTGCTAAGGGTACACATTCACAATCACTATTTGCACTTGTGATCACTAAAGCAGCTGTCAAGTGATGCTTTGCATTGTGTTATGTCTAGTGCATGTAATGTCGATATGAACAGGATAATATTAACTATAATGAAGGGATAATCATCTTGAATGGACTAGAGGCTGTGGTTTATTATAACACTTATAAGTGCTGGGGATCCAAAAAGAGGCAAAAGATGGTCCCTGCCCTCAGGTTGCTTACAATCTGATGGGGGAGATGGCAATTATGTACAAAGCTCTGTACAGAATGAATAGCCAATCACGAACAGAACACTAGAATTAAGAAGGGTTGGGAAATCCCTCTTCCTGCAGAAGATGGGGTCTTAATTGAGACTTGAAGGAAGCCAGGGATGCCAGTAGACAGAGATGAGAAGGGAGAGCATCCCAGACCTTAGGGACAGACAGCCAGAGATAATTCCTGGAGGGCTGTAAGAATTATCTAGTGGCTGCTGTGAAGTTTCAACGGTTAGAGAGATGGCTGGCCAGTCGGGCATCTCCCACCCCTCTGCACCCCTGACCTGCAACATACTCTGAGCCATTGACATTGTCCTCCTTGCTGCACCACAAACCAACGCACTCCGTTTCTTCTGTCCAGGCTTAGGTCTCTCTCTTTACTTCCCTTACCTTTATTCTCCTTCTGCTTGGCTTATAAAAGCACATCTAGGCAGATCTTAGGCAGGCAACCTGTGCACCTAATATTCCCCATGATCATCCTCAACTAGTGACCATGTGACTTTGTAGGAAGGAAAGAAGGAAGCAAGGAAGGAAGGAAGGGAGCAAGGAAGGAAGGAAGGAAGGAAGGAAGGAAGGAAGGAAGGAAGGAAGGAAGGAAGGAAGGAAGGAAAGAAAGGAGAGAAAAAGAAGAGAAAGAAAGGGAAGGAGGGACTAAGCATTTATTAAAAGGTTTACTATGATCCAGGTGCCATGCTAAGGACTGAGCATGCCAATGTAAGCAAAAAGATCCGGTACCTATGCCACTTTTATACCTGATGTGTCTCTTCTTTCCTGCTTTTAGGTGAAAGAGTATGGGCTACAACTTTACAAACTTCAAAAAGATGGAAGACTGAGCCACCAGAAGTACAGAAACTGGAGTCTACGTGAGAGTTTGGCAGCAGCCAGACCCAGTATACCTGAGAAGACCTTGAGAAACAGTCTGTTTGACTGAATCCAAAAGTAGATGGATTTCAAGGTCTGTATCCTGCATACAACCTTGTCCATTGTCTCTGTCAAGTTCAGAAGTGAATTTTGTGGGGACAAACATTCTATAGCAGCCGCTGTAAGTTTTATATCACTGTCTCTGGGGACTGAGGTAGTAAAGGAGATACCCCTGGTGAGGTTGGGGGAGAGGGGTAGGAAAGGCAGAAAGCCTTTTCACTTCTGTTATTGAAACTTTATAAAAGCTATTTGATGTTAATTGATTAAATGATGCTACTGTGTTTTAACCAATTGACATCAAATAACTTTGACAAAGTTACAATAATAGAATTTTGTGTCTGATCCTAGAGGTGATAAGGAGTATGAGGGTGACCTGGTTGGACCACCCACTCTGGTGGCATTAATCAAGGATATCAGTGAACTGAAGACAAACTAATTATTCATCGGTATCAGAAAGAATATACCTGAACAGGGGATTGAGCTGATAGTGTTAGAAAGATTTCCCAATAGGTCCCATCCTGGAATCTTGAGGGGAAAATGTAGGTAGCTGGGTTCTGGGGATTCAACTTGCCAGTGGGAGTGGAAGTTGTGTTAAGAAAATCCAGTCTCTGTTTCAGTACATAAATACAGTCTATTCCAAAAGACTTAATGCTGTTTTAAACTTTAATAACTTAATTGTTTTAAGCTCTAATTTGATTAAGCTTTCAAGGTTTTAATAGCTTAGAACTGCACTGAGACTTTTGGGAGGAGGTTCCCCTCATTCCCAGAATTGGGGAATGGATGTGGCAAATCATAGAGGCCATCTTAATAGCTTTCCAAAAATTCAGAGCAGTATTCTGTTTTGTTTTGGTTTTTTTCCATACCCCTAGAATACAGAACCCAGTCTGTGAAGATTTCCTTCTTACTCTGCCTGCGCGTTGGTAGATCTGGGAGGCTCATGCATGAGCATAGAAAAGATCTCCCTTACTAGATAATTAAAGTGACGACTTGTTTTCTCCAGGCTTTCAGAAAGTAGGACAGGAGCTGGAGTGACTTCCATAGCATCAATGTCACCTGGGAAACCATCCAAGGGCAGCTGCAGTTTGGACCCACCATCCCAGATGAACAAATGATTTCTCAAATCAAACAATCTCAAAGCCTTTCACCATCTTGATTTGGATTTGGATTTTCTTCATTTCTTTATTATATTTCTAAAACATGGCACCCTAGAAATTTCCCCTCTCTGAGTCTCAGTTTCCTCATCTGTAAAGGGAGGGTTAATTCTTCTTGTCCTGTGCTCCCCCTGTGCCCCAGACTCCTTTGAGGATCCTTTGAGAGAATGTTTAGGAGAGAGATTTGCACCAGGTAAAGTTCAATCAAATACAGTACATGCTATCAATATTAGCCAAGGACAAACAGAAGAACGCTGAAGGGACTTTCCCATTACATCCCAATTTCCCCCACCAGCCACCATCAACACAAAAGGACTAATTAATTAAGTGCTTACCAAAGCATTGCCCTGAGCCCGACCAGGAGTCTACAGGAAGGCAGAGATGACTCCTACCTTTCCTTGGGGGCTAATCCTACTTGTACAAAATTCCTAACAAAACTGTTGTGAGGAAAACACTTGAAACTGTTGTAAGAAAAAAAAAAAAGCTTCAGGGATAGGAGCTAAAGCATCTCTGTCTACTAGACTATACTGTAGTTATTTGATTATTTGCCCTGGCATCAGGCTCAGGAGTAAGAAAGGACCTTGGAGGCATCAAGTCTGACTTTGAGAGGTCCAGCTTTGAGAGATGGCATCGCTAGACTTGGAATCAGGAAGACTTGGCTTTGAATCCTGTCTCAGACTCTCACAGATGTGTGGAGGACCCTGGACAAGCTACTTCACCCCCTCTGGGCCTCAGTTTCCCTATCTGTAAAAATAAAAGGATTAGATCTGCAACTCTCAATCTATAATCCTATGATCCATACATGACATTTTATTCAGTCATGTCCACCTCTTTGTGACCCTGTTTGCATGTTTTTTTAATGTATGGAATAATACGGGTATTTCTATAACAGTATAATAAAAAAGATGATTACTCATGAAACTGCAAATTGTTTATGTACAACTTGCTGTTTCTTTTAAATATGTGATAAAGTTATTGTGTAAATTTCTTTTTTTTCCCTCCCCCCCACCCTGGAGATAGCTACCACTAGACACAAACAGGAAAATATAAGTAAAATTATTCTAAACATACTTCTACTTATCAGTTCTGTTCGCAGATAACGTTTGTCTTCATATTTAATTTGGATATTTACAATGGTGAAAATGACTTATTCACTCAAAGTCATTCTTAAAACAATATTACTGTTAACATATACAGTATTCTCTTGGTTGGCTCATTTCACTCTTTTGGCAAAGATAATGGACTGGCTTGCCATTTCCTTCTCCAGCTTATTTTACAGATGAGGAAATCGAGGCAGACAGGGTGAAATGACTTGTCCAGGGTTGCCCAGCTTGTAAGTGCCTAAGGCTGTATTTGAACTTATGAAGATGAGTCTTCCTGACTCCAGACCCAGAGCTCTGTGCACTGTGGTACCACCTCCCTGCCCCAACATTTTAATTTCTACTATGGTAGAATATCAATATAATCTAAATAAACAAAAAATCTTGGAGGGAGTGGGGAAGGGGTCCTAAATAACTTTTAAGAGAAGGGGCCCTGAAACCAAAAATTGGAGAAGCATTGCTTTAGTAGACTTGAATACAAACACAGCTCTGCTACTCAATATCCGTGTGACCTTGATTAAGTTTCTTTCCTTCTCTGCGCCTTGGTTTCCTCCTCTATAAAATGCCAGGGTTGGATCAGTTGGCTTTTGAGGTCCATCCCATTTCTATATCCATGATGCTAAGAACCTACAATATTCAGGGTACCATGCTGCTTTTAATCTTATAACCAGGTGCACAGGAAATCTTCAGTGGGTCAGTTTCATAATTCAGCACCATGTCTCTTTGTCCTTGGACAAGCCAAGGGTATCATTTACTTAGAAGGACACAGTTGGGCCTCAGATATATGCCAGAAATGAATGACTTAAACATGTTACCAGTCACTTGCCCCATTATTTTACAGACTCGAGAGGTCACTTGGGTGTGCAATTAGCTGGTTAACTAGCATGTGCTAGGCTCTTAATAGACAATAAAATGTAGGACTAGAGATTGTAGTGGCATTCACCATAATTGCAAGGGCAAATATTTGCCCATATGGAGTAGGATGGTGGATCTGGAGCTCCTTGCAGGGTTTCCTTGGGAAGCCACGAGGTGTTGGAAAGTGATTGAAATTATCTTCCACATTAACACCCCATTGGGATGAATAAGAGTTTGTCCCTATCTTGTTTCTGTCCTCGATGCACACTCAACATCTCCTCGTTTTGCATTTCAGTGGTTTCCCACAAGGAGGCTTGGAGACTTTATTAAAATAAAATCCAAATTACTTAGATTCTTTAGGATCAGCAAAAGTGCAAAAAGACCTTCAATTAGCAGAATTGGGATGGGGGAGGGGTGTTTTGGTGCCTGACAGCCATGTTCTCTAGGGGAGCGGCCCCACTTTCACAAGTGGACTTTCACAGACTGCATGAAATCTTTCATTTGTCATAGATGTGCTGGACATTGGGCCCATCAATCATAATTTAATCCTGACAAATCACATAATCTCAGAATGAACCTCGGAGATCACAGATCACAGGATTTTAGAGGCCCTCTGCATCTGACCCTTTTATCTTATTAATGTGGAAACTGAAGCCTTGAAGGCATCTTAGTATCCTAGGGGTTTTGCAGGAGTGGGGAACCTGCAGCCTCAAGGCCATATGTGACCTTCTAGGCCCTCAAGTGCGACCTTTTGACCAAGTCCAAGTTTTACAGAACAAATCTTTTTATTAAGGGGATTTCTTCTGTAAAGTTTGGATTCAGTCAAAAGACCACACTTGAGGATCTAGATAGCCATGTGTGAGTTGGAGGATGTAGGTTCCCCACCCCTGGTTTAGAGCATTGGGCCTGATGTCAAGCAGATCTGAATTCAAATCCAACCTCACATACTTACTGGCTGAGTGATCCTGGCCTAATCACTTCATCTCTGTTTGTCTCAGTTTTCCCATCTGTAAAATGTGGACAATAATAGAACCTACCTTCTGGGGTTGTTGTGAGGATAAAATGAGAATAATTACAACACATTTAGCACAGTGCCTGGCACAGAGTAAAAGTAATATAAATCTTAACTACAATTATTAGCTCCTATTCCTAGAATCACAGGTCTAGAGTCAGAAGAGACCTTACAGGTCATCCAGTCCAACCACCTCATTTTGCAGAAGAGGAAACTGAGGTCCAGGAAAGTCACTGAAGCATAGATCTAGAGTTGGAAGGGAATCTCAGAGGTCATTCAACCCAATCTTCACATTTTATGAATGAAGAAAGAGAAGTGAAAGTCAGAGATAGCAAGTGTCAGAGCTGGAATTTGAACTCCGGTCCTCTGACTCAAGAGCCAAGGCTCTTTTCCACTGTATAATGCTGCCTTGCATAGTCAGTTCACTTTCCTATCTTATGTAGAAATTCCCTCTAAGATGGAGCAGTGGTTAGAGCACCTGTCCTGGAGTCAGGAAGATTCTGAGTTCAAATTCCAGACTCAGACATTCCCTAGCTGTGTGACCCTGGGCAAGTCCCTTCACTCTGTTTGCCTCAGTTTCCTTGTCTGTGAAATGAACTGGAGAAGGAGGCAAACCACTCCAGTATTTCTGCCAAAAAAACCCCAAACGGAGTCCTCAAGAGTTGGACATGACTGAAAAACAACTAACAATAATAACAGAAATCATAAAATCACAGAACTGAAGAATTTCTGGATGGTAAGGGAGCACAGACACCACCTATTCCAACTGGTATCCATATAGCAATGCCCTCCATAACATAAAGAGACGATGGTCACGTGAGCTTCAAGGGTTCCTGTGAAAGGCGTTGAGTCCAACCTTCCTTAGAAACGCCTTCTGTGACAATCCTCAAATTCTACCTCTGGAAGGGATCTCAGAGGTGACCTTGACCCCTCTTGGGCTAAATAGCTGGGTCTGGGAACATGGAATAAACTGTGGCCCTCCGAGCTGTAAAATTCTGTCTCTCTGTCCCTTCTACTTGAATTGTATAACTATCAATCAGTCGATTAACAAACAGGTGCCAATTATGTGCCAGACCATGGAGATACAAAGACAAAAGTGAACCAGTGCCTTTAAGGAATTTATAATCTACCATTGGAAAAAAATTAAAAAACAGGTTCATATGGAAGTATTTGCAAAAACAAGATTACTTCTAGGAAAGAGCTGGAAGAGAATTTGAAAGCTCTTAGGTCCATCTGCCTCACTTTACAGTTGTGGAAACTGAGGCTAAGAGACTTGTCCAGGGCCACTTAGTTTAATGTATCTGAAGTAGCATTTGAACTCAACTCTCCCTGTCTCCATGCCTAGCACTCTGTGTACTGAGCCTCCCTGTTTGGACTACCACTTGGAGGAGAGGGATGGGGGATCCAGAAATGCTTCTTGTAGGAATCGAGGTCAGAGACAATATCTGCAGAAAGAGGGGATTCTTAGAAGTGATGAGGGACTAAAATAGTGGTGTCCTTGTGAGGAAAGAGGAGGGAACATAGGGGAGAGATATTTGGAGGTAAGAATTACAAAGTTTGACAATGGATTAGATATAGGGGAGAGAGAGAGTGAGGAGGAAAGTATGACTCTGATTTTTCAAACCTGAGAACAGTGGTTCCCTGAAATAAATTAAATTAAGAATTAAATTATTATAAAGAATTAAATTAAATAATATCAAATTAAACAGTAACAGAAATAAATTAAAGAAAGGGTTGGGTATAGGTGGAGGGAAAGGAGATCATGAATTCTCTACTGGACATATTGAGTTTGAGATACCTATATGATATCCAGTTGGACACATCCAATATGCAGTTGGTGATACGGAACTGGAGCTCAGGAGAAAGGCTAGGACTGGATATATAAATCTAGGAGTTTTCTGCTTAGAATTGAGAATTGGACCAGTGGAATTTGATGGGGTCACTGAAAGAGAAGGTATAGAGAGAGAAGTTGACCAAGAATAGGGCCATGGGAAGTATCTACAGTTATGGCATGGGATATGCTTGGTAGTGCGGTAAAGAAGGAGCAGCCAGGCAATTGCGGTAGTTCTTCAGGTCATAGACTTGGGTGCCCTAACTTCGAAACAGATAAGATTGTGTTCCTCCTTCATCCTGTTCCCATTTCTCTGACCTCGAAATTTTTGTTTTTGTTAGATATCACTGCTCATGACCCAACTTGACTATATCAATCTCTTCATGCAGAATGAGACAAACATTTCTAGACATGGCTAATAATGGGAATTTGTTTTCTTTGTCATGGAGGGCATGGAACTCTCACATGGAGAAGGGGGACAGGCTAGATTACCTCCAGAAAAAAACTAAAATCCTCTATTGGCCTTTTTTTTTTAATTTTTACTTCCAAATTCTCTCTTTCCATCCTCCCCTTCCCCACTTATTAAGAAAGCCAGAAATACAATACTCATTCTCCTTTTGATTTTTAAAGCTCTTTCTACATCAGTCCTCTTCCCACATTTCTAGTTTTCTTACATTTTGCTCCCTTCCACCTTCTCTTTGATCCAGACATCTTGGCCTACTCACTGTTCCTTTTGCGTTCAATAACACTGTTTCTCTCCCTCTGTGCTTTAACACGGCTATACCCCCCTCCTCACTTCCCTAGCTTCTTTCAAGAATCATTTCCAATCCTGCCTTCTACCTTTGCCTGTCTTTGTAACATCAGTCCTTTAGCACAGGGCCTTATGACATAGTAAACATTTAATAAATACCAATTGACTGACTGAGTGATCTTATAACCTCAATGCTATGTCAATGTGAGCTCTGATTATTCCTTTTTTTTTGAGAAGCACAAAGTCTCACTACTTCCTATCCAATGGGAGTTGTTTTTCAGTATCACCCACTGCAAGACCTAACAGCATCAAAGGGCAGTATGACATGTGTCTAGTGGTCTGTGGCACATCCTCAGGGGATGGGAATTTTCCTCCCTTATTTTCTGGATGAAAAAAAGGTAGAAGTCTCTGGTACTGAAATTGTTGCATCACAGCATTTGATGCTACCAGCTTTGGAGAGATTGTCTTGGCTCTAAGAGTTATTAGAGAACCACAGGACCATGGATTAAGAGATGGACAAGATCTCAGAGGCCATTGAGTTTAGACTTCTTGCTTTTCAGAGGAGAAAATCAATACCTAGACAGGTGACATGACTTTGGATCATAGATTTACAATAGGATGGGACATTAGAATGCATTCTGTCCAGCCCCAGCCCTCCCATTTTATAGATGAGGAAATTGAGGTCTAGAGAGGAGAAATAACTTGCCCAAGGTCATATAGGAATTAAGCGGCAGAATCAGGATTTGAATTTGGGTCCTTTGGCTCTATGGCCACCCTGGGATGACACATGGAATATTCCTAGGTTTATCCACTACTCTAAGGATGGGCAAGGTGTCACAACATCAAGTTTCTCCACTTGACTTTTCAGTGATCCTGATTCATTATTATAGCATCTCTAAGCAGGAATTTGGATTTGGTGTCACCAGGTCAGCAATGACTACTGTCAGTTTCAGGCTGATGATTGGAATCAACCAGGATCCAGCTGGAGATAGGATGCTTCCAACAATGCTGGATATAGGCTGGATTCTGGAGAGCACTCTTGCCTGTGTTTGAGAACTGGAGGGAAGGTACACAGACAAGATCTGCCCCAGAATGCCTGTGGCTCTCCTAGAGTCTGTCAGGGCACTACCAGTGCCAGTCAGTTCTCAGCAACCACTGGTACTACATTCATGAACAACAAGGCTTTCCCTCTTCTTATAATCCACCCACACTTCCTCTTCTACTGTACTCCAAGCTTTCAGGACTTACTAAGGAAGGGGACTATGCAGGACTATTTATGACCATTTAGATATTAGAACAATCTCAGAAAAAGGAAGATGTAGGTTCAAGAGCTACCTCTCACAGGTATAGTTATGTGGCGAGTCTCTTAACCTCCCTGTGCCCTACTATGTTGGTACAGGGTTCAAAGGAGTTCTGTGGCCTGACCTCATTAAGCACACTCAGGATTTTGTGGCTAGAAAAGGCTTTATTGAAGAGTATATGGAGAGAGAAAAGTTGGTAGTGTCTAGAAGACCTAGAGGGTCACATGTGGCCTCAATGCCTCAGGTTCCCCACCCCTGCTCTAGATGTCGTTAGGGATTGCACAGAAGAGAAGTGGATTTCTCCATTTATCAACATCATCATCATCTTCATTATCACCCTCACCATCATCATTATCCTCATAATCATCATCTCACCATTATCACCATCCACATCATCACCATTATCATCACCACCATTATCTTCATCTTCACCCATACATACCACCATCATCTTCATCATTTTCACCACCACCATTATCTTCATCACCCAAACCACCATCATCTTCATCATTATCACCACCACCATCACCATTATCACCACCACCATTATCTTCATCATCACCCATACCATCATCTTCATCATTATCACCACCATCATCACCATTATTATCACCACCATTATCCTCATCATCGCCAATACCACCATCGTTATGTTCATCATTATTACCATGATCACCTCCACATCATCACCACCTTCATCATTATCAACACCTCCACCACCATCACCACATTCATCATTGCCCTCATTACCCTCATCATCGCCACTACCATTATCTTTGTCATTATCATTGTGATCCCCATCACCATCATCACCACTTTCATCATTGCCATTATCTTCATCATCACCCATACCATCATCATCTTCATCATTATCACCACCATCATCACCATTATCATCACCACCATTATCTTCATCATCACCCATACCATCATCATCTTCATCATCACCACCACCATCACCACTTTCATCATTGCCATTATTATCTTTACCATCATCACCATTAAATGTCTACTCCTCATTAAATACCAAGGAGAGGAAGCTGAAAATATGTAGGTCTCTGTATATATGCATATATAAGTATTTACATATGTGTACATAAGCATGTCTGTGTATATATATGCACATTTAATTATCTAAACATCTATATGCTGTTTCTTGCTTATGGCGTATTTAGCTTCCCCAGCTCATCACTGTAACTTTTCTCCTTTTAAAAAATGGCTTGGGGGTTTGGAGCACTTTTTTGTTCAGCCACATGGGAAAATGTTTAATGAATCTTCGTGCATATTCATTAAACACTGTTCACATTTTCTGGTAGGGGAGGCAGACCTGCCCATCTGCAGAGTCTCCATATTATGGAGGAAATACTTTCCTCCAATCTCTACAGGTCTCCTTGGCTGTCCCTGAAAATTGCCCTATGTCACAAACCTCTAAAGGGTGTTCAGAAAGTGCCATCAAGTCTTTGCTGGGAGTATTAAGATGAGTTGAAGTTCCCTGACCTCCCCTCCAGATTCCTTGGTCCATGGACCAAGTTACTCACACCTGGTTGTGAGTAACATAGAATCTATAGAAAAATAAAGGGATAACATACTCTAAAAAACCTGTTACATAAAAACTGCAAAGACTCTTAGGGCTATAGAATCATAGATTTAGAACTGTAAGGGACATTAGAAGGTCCACTCCCCTCATTTTGCAGAGCTCTTGGTCACCCTATTTGGGATTTTCTTGGCAGAGATACTGGAGTTTTACAGATCATTTTACAGATGAGGAAACTGAGGCAAATAGGGTTAAGTGACTTGCCCAGGGACACACAGTTTAAAAAAGTGTGAGGTTGGATTTGAACTCAGGTCATCCTATCTCCAAGCCTAACCCTCTTTCCACTGTGCACCTAGATGCCTTTAACAGCTGCCTTTAAATAGCAGAGTCCTCCAGAGTAATTAAAATTGGACTCCACTTAAAAAAAATTAACTCACACAACTTTTCAGGAGCACATGGGTACACACACTTCACGAAATGCAGCAGCCTGTTATATAAATGTGCAAGTACGCCTGAGAGGAGAGTTTTAAAGGAATCTGGTTCCTTTGTAAAATGAAGAATCCCCTTTTCCAAAGTGAGTAACTGACTCTGACTGTGACCTTGGGCCAGACACTTAGTTTTCCTGGGCCTCTCTTACTTCATCTGTAAAATGGGTGACTTGATGCCCCTTCCAATTCTACATCTGAAGTCCTGTGATTCTTTTGGCCTCTCTGGGTCAGTCTTTTTTCAATGACAACCCTTCAAAAACTTTCAATCAATCGAAAGAGCAGGCGTTTAGTGCTTACTATAAGCCAAGTACCATCTTGGGCGCTGGAGACAAAAATAGAAACGGTATCTTTGTCACCACTCTGGATGAGTCTGGGGGAGGTCAAGCATCTCCAGTTCAGTCAATGGAGCCCAATTTAGCAAAACCTCTGATCTTCTTGCCATCTGGGATGCCGTTCTCTGAATGTGCATCAATCAGCTTTTCATTCAGGAGGTCATTGATTAATTAATTAATTCAGATCATTCAGCAAATATTTACTGAGTGTCAACATCAAGTAGAAACTGTATGAACTGTGGAGGGAGTTGTTGTAAAAGGGGATTCTTGTTTGTGCATGTGCTAGACCTTGGAGGTCTCTTCTGACTCTGACAAGCTGTGGTTCTATGGTACTATATACTCAGGGCTGGGTCCTTCCGATGCTTTCACAACAATGCTAGAAGACCAAAATTCCAACGTCTTCTGTACCCAGAAATGGAGGTGTTTTGCATGTTACCTGAAACTGTTGCTGTCCAATGCAAATACTGAAGGATCAAGTTGAGTGGCAATTGTTTAGGAGATAATAGGGAAATTTGACCTGATATCCTTCCCTTTCCTCTTCATACCCTCAAGAAAAGTGGTATAATTTGGTGCTGTTGTTTTGTATCTGACTCTTTGTGACCCCATTTGGGATTTTCTTGACAGAGATACTAAAGTGATTTGCTATTTCCTTCTCCAGCTCATTTTCCAGATGAGAAAACTGAGGCAAACATGGTGAAGTGACTTGCCCAGGGTCACATAGCTGGGAAGTGTCTGAGACCAGATTTGAACTCAGAAAGATGAATCTTTCCTGACTCCAGGTCCTGCCCTCTATCCACTGAGTCACCTAGCTGCCCCTCTCAAGAAAAGTATATTTTCCTAATTCTATGGGATCGAGCTCAATCTAAAATTATGTGGAATGGAATCTGTGGATGGTTTCTTGGGGAAAGGTGAAGCATGAGCTATACCATGAAAGATGGTTAGAATCAGAGTTTTCAAGCAGGAACGGACCTTAGGGGTCATTTTAAGTTCATCTCCTCCCTCATTTTATAGAAAAGGAAGCTGAGAGCTAGAAAGATGAGGTAACTTACCCAAGGTCATACAGGTGGCAAAGCTAGAAATTAAATCCAGGTGCTCTGAGTTCAAATTCCCCATTTTTTCCACTGTGCATTGCTGCCTAGGATTTGGCTATAGAAACTTGAGTTCTAGGACATTGCATGCAGAGTCTGGGATTCACATGGCATGCCGTGGCAATTAATTAATTAATCAATCAACTTATTCATGAACAAATGAATGAATGAGCAAAATAGTATTTATTAAGTGCTTATTATGTTCCAGGCACTATGCTAAGCACTGGAGATACAAAAATAAGCAACAAAATGAGCTTGTCCTTCAAAGATCTTACATGAAATAATATATAAAAGAAAATTAGAAAGAAGGGAAGAGGAACGGGGCAGGGGGGGGGGAAGGGGAGCATGGCTTCACCAGGAAGTGGGTAGAGACTTATTTCTGGGCAAGATAAGGCCACAGCTTACCTCTCAGAGCTCAGGGTTCCAGGAGCAGAGTCTAGATTTCAGTTGGAAAAGGTCCAAGAGGAGAAGGAATGGCTTGGAAATGCCTGAGAAGTAAGGACAATGAAAATTCAGAGTCAGTTGGAATAGAAGGAATAGAGGAATGTGGAAAATCATAAAATTGTAAGATTTTTAATCTGGAAACGACTTTTGAAATTAGTCCAATCCCATCTTTTTGTGGATGAGGAAACTGAAGCTTGGATTGACTTGTCTGATGGAGTAAATAGAACAGCAGAGAGTCAAACCCTGGTCCTCTGATTCCAAATCCATCATTCTTTTCACAACTCCATACTCCAATGACCAGATTCTAGAGAGCCCTGAGTACTGGACTGAGGAACTGACCTCTTTGTGTGTAGGCAATGAGAAGCCTTTGGAGATCTTGGCATTAGGATATACAACAGAACAAAAAAGACTCCAGGGGAGGCAGCAAGGGAAAATGGAAAGAGGAACCTAAGTTCGAATTCCCAGTCTGTCATTTACCAGTTGTGTGACCTTGAGTTAGTCATTTAACCTTTGAGCTCAATGATCTCAACTATAAAATGAACATTTGGACCTGATATCTCGCCAGTTTCGTATGCTCCAAGGTCTCTCCCATTTCTGACATTCTGTCTTCTAAGTTTCTTCCCTTCTTAGAATTCAGTTCTAAAACCCCTTCCGTCTTTGACATTCTCTGTTCTGAAGACATTCCCAACTCTGACACTTTACATTCTAAGGTCTCTCCCAGCTCTGACATTCTAGGTTCTAAAGGCCTCCCTAACTCAGATGTTTCATGTTCTAAGGTCCCTACCAGCTCTGATATTCTTTGGTCTAAGTCTTTTCCCAGCTTTGACATTCTTTGATTCTCTGAAAGTCTTTCCCAAGCTTCCATTAAAAGAGGGTAAACAGTGGTCGACTGGAGGGTGGGGAATCCCCTAGGGTGCATTCCCAGGACCTCTTGCTATCCAAATCAGGCAGATAATTTAACTGAGAACAAATGATTCAATCGGGATTCCCAGAGTAAATAATTTCCATCCCCAGCCCTGGCCGTTGCTGAATTTTTTGGACACTGATGAAGCTGAGACATCATCCCCAGGAGCCAAGAAAGGGGGTGCAAATGATTCCACAGAGCTGCAGCTAAGGACCAGATGTTGCCTTCTGGAAAGGGAGGAATGGACATCCTCCTCTTAATCTAGCTTCCCGCAACAGCAGCTACTCTCCTTCCAAACCCCAAAAGACATCAGTCCACACACACCCGACTCTCCACGCCTAAGTGAGATGTTAACAAGAGCCGTTAGAAATGAAGGAGGATCTGGTTTCTGAAAGGTGTTTTGTAAGACTGCACAAACAGCTTAACTCAACAGTGACTGACAGAAGCTGTGGACTAGGTGAGCATTTCCATGGAAGGTGGAAACTGGGTAGAATCCTACTGAGTTTCAGTACAGTTGACTGGGGCCATTTTGCCTGTTAATCCATGAGCACCCCTCAGGAAAATGACATTGCCCCATTTTGAATCGGGCCACTGCTGCCATTCTGGCAAGTTCTAATCGGTCAGCCTTCACATGGAGGAGCAGAGGGCTGCCAGCATGCCAGCCTCTGGGCAAAACAGTCAGACTCAATCTCCTTTGTAGTATTGGGCTTACAGGGAGCGAGTTTGAAAGACTGCTGGATGCTGAGAAGGGGCTGTAAGGTGGTTAGGAAGCAGGAATAAGGAAGTGGATATAAAGAGAATTCGGCCCAGGGCCATGAATGAATAAATGAAAGAATGAATGGGAAAAAAAAGCAAAAAGTTATTGAGCTCTTACCATATGCCAAGTACTGTGCTAAGGGGTAGGAATAAAAACACAAAAGCCAAAACAGTTCTTCCCTCAAAGAGTTTCCATTTTAATTGAGAAAACAATACTTCTGGGGGAATGGTGGCCAAGGAAAGATGTTTTGGTTAGCAAAGTTCTAGGGATGGCAACTGGAGCCAAAGGAGGATAGATTCACACACACACACACACACACACACACACACACACACACACACACTTTGCAATAGCGATGGCAACCTTGATTTAATTATGATTCCAAACTGGAGAGAGAAGGGGAATAGTGGAGGATATTGTAAAAACATCTGGAGTAAATCACTTCCCTTAAAGTCTGAAATGCTTTCCCTCTAGGGTGTACAGAGCCTAGGAAGAAGTGGGCTCAGGCTTGAATGTCCATGTGACAAAGGTGTAAGTGACTCCAAGTTCCCAAAAGGCACTTTGCTGGAGTCCTCAAGATGTTATCCCTTCCACATTGAGACATTCCCCTTCGTGGTTGTGATACATTGTGAGTCAGCATAAGAAATTAAATGGGAATTTGGGGGGAATCTTGTGGAAGCCACGGATGACACGTGAAGATCCACAGATGACACAGAAAAAGTTTTGGAACTCAGAAATCTATAAAATATTTGCATAGTATTGCATAATATCAACCCAAGTTTTACAGTAAGGTACTAGAATGAAAGAAAAAGAAGAAATTCAGACTTCTTCTCTGGGACAAAGGGAGGATCAAAACACTTTACATGGATTTTCCAGATTGCAGGGGTGCCATACCTCTAACTCTCCCACCCCCCACAATGTGGAAAGGATAGATATGGTATCTTTTCAGCTGGGCTCTTCAGAAAGCCTGGAATCTGCTTTCCTCATCTTGCCTTGTCTGCCCCTGGTTCCCAATGGGTTCATTGCTGTTGCTATTTGCAGATATGCTATGGAGGCAATCCATGGGAAGTCCCAGTTCCTCCAGACCCATCAAAGCTCATCAAGTCTTCCTCTGACCAAGGAATGAGGAAGAAAGCTAAGGCCACATCACTCTTCTCCTCTTCTCCCCACCAACTCCACAGACTCACTTCTCCCAATTTTGACTGGGAATTTCTTTCTTGCCTCTTGGAATCTCTTTTGGTTCTGACCACATCCACGGTTTTTAGGCCCAGAGTACCAAGTTTCTCGGTCAATCTGAATAGATTTCCTGTTGTACCTAGGGAGGTACCCAAGCTTATTCACATCTAGTGAGTAATCAAGGCATGTTCTCAGCTAATAAGTATATCATGACCTCATGGGGTTGGGTGATTTAGATCTAACCCTTAGAATTAGATCCATCCTTCTCAGATTAGAAGTTTTTAAAAGGATGCTGGGAAGAAGATGGAAGTGAAGACGAAGGCTGATGGAGGAAGCTTCCTTGTCATAGTTCCCCAATAGTGAAGGAATCTTTGTTTTCTCTTATTGAAGCAGATAATTGAGTTAGCAGCCATGTCCAGCATTGCCTCTGTGGGACTTGATGTACCTATCCATGACAGCAGTGATGGCTGATTTCTGATCTCTCTCTCTCTCAATGATTACGAAGGGAGCAGTATGCATGATGGAGACACCAGGACAAAACCCCTTTTGTTTTCATCTGTGGCAAGTCTTATGCCTTATCCTTTCTTTTCTCCTGTTTCCCTTTATAATGAGGTGGCATGGGGGGAGTGAGAGCAAAGGATTAGTGACCTGAGGGAGCTTGGACATGGAAACAGGGGAGAATGGGGATTTGGGATGATAAATTGGATCTGTTGGATTTTGCATTCTTTATCCTTTGATGTTTCCTTGATACCCCCAATGTTTGCCATTTTAAGTAAATGTTCCTGTCTTATGTGCAATAATGTCATATAATTAGGAGAAAAACTCCTTGACCATCCTAGAAGGTAGGATTCATAGTGGGAGTGGGGACTCAGAGTATGTTATACATGCTTCGAATCCAAAGCCAATTAGATTCTTATGGGGGGCAGTCATATATGTGTGTCTGGTTGTAAATGTAAGAAGGAGGGTGGATGCTCACCTTTCTTCTTCCTCTGGGATCCTGCTCTGTGAAACACAACACAGAGTTTACTATGACAGTGTAGTGACAGAAAAGTAGCTCCATCTCCAGACTGGGTAGAAATCAAAATAGCATGTGTATATATTGAGGCACTTAAGTGATAAGGGCTATTTGTGAATGACCAAAACATAGAGAGTGGGATCACGTCTATTGTAGATCCCTTTACCTGAATTCTATCCATACTGTAAGGTATGGACTCAAGTGCCACTTCTATGCAGACTTTCATGACTCTTCCAGGTCTATACTATGTAGTGATCAGTTGGAGGGGCTGGGGATGTTACCCCACATTCAGGGAGGATGTGATGCATGTCCTCAAGTACTTGGAAGACTTCTGGAAGGGCTTCAGACCCAGCATGCTTGGCTCCAGATCAGGGGCATACTGATGCTGGTCCTCAAGGATCTAACCTTTTAATGGCAGGGGGTGGGGGGTGGTGAGCCCACCAGCACAGGGATGTAAATTCTAAGTATATTCAAAGTAAATACTGACTTATGTAATGAGTAAGGAGAGGCATTAGCAGCCAGGGAGATCAGGGAAGGCCTCATGGAGGAGGCAGTAAATAAGCTGAGATTTGATGGGAGCTAAGAATTCTGTTATAATTCACCCTTAAGGAAGCTCCAGAACCCCTTTCCAGGATTACACTGGAGTTGACTCAAACTAGCCTGGAGACATTGTTAAATTTTCAGTGTAAACATGTATACCTCAGAAATCAGCAATACTACAGATCATGCCTTGGTTCATTGTTTTGTTCATTGTCTAGTCTTAATAAAATGTTAATAATATAGATTATTAAAAGTGTGCACATATATTCTGCTGCCCTCCCTCACCCAAAGTCTGGTTGTTAAACATTTACCAGCACACCCCCATCTCTTTCCACTGTGTCTTTCTGCCATCTTGTACTTGTGAAATTGATTTCTTGAACTCGAGGGTAAAACTTTACGTTTATGCCTAGTAAAAGTCATACCCCAACCCATAGAGAATCACAAAATGTCAGTATTGTAATGGACTCCAGGAGCCATTGCCTTAAACCTGAACTATGAAAAACATGTGTTGAATTGAATTTTAAGGTTCTAATTCTTTCATTAGGATTGAATCTAAGTAACAGACATCCTTTCCCCTGGACCATTCCCACAAAGCCCTGATCAGAGTTTCCCTGTCAGGCCTCCTTAGCTTCCCCCAGCCACACAATGACCATACTCAAAATCATTTTTAGGTTCGTAGAATTTAGAGTTGCAGAGGGCTTTGGGGATCTTTCAGTCCAACCCACTTATTTTACAGAGTATGTATCTAAAGTCCAGAGAATTGACATGACTTGCCTCCAAGACCAACTATAAAATCCTCTGTGTGATTCCAAAGTCCTTTATAACCTGACACCTCTTATTTCTAGTGCCTTCTCCCAAATGATTATCTCCAGTTTATCTTGTATATAGCTTGTTCCTACTTGTTTGAATGTTCTCTCCTCTATTAGACTACGAGTTCCTTGAGAGCAGGGACTTTCTTTTGCCTTCCTTTGTATCCCTGGAGCTTAGCACAGTGCCCAGAACATAGTAGTTTCTTCATAAATGGTAATTAATTGATGTCTTTACTCTGAAGCTAACTCTTATTCTACTATGTCACATATAGTAGGTGCTTAATAAATGCTTTTTCATTCATTCATTCATTCACTCATTTAATAATGCCTAGAGGTAAGCAGCTAAATAAGATGACTTTTTACTGTCCTATTCAACCCCATGATCTTATGGTACTGTTGGCCTCTTGACCATGGTGGAGCTGTATTAACTCTTTCAGACTAGTCAGGTAGCCACTAGGAAGGATATTTCTACAGCCCCAAAGCCTTAATGGCCTCCCCAATTTAGGGCCACTAGGCCCCTGGCAGGCATGGGGTCCCTAGTGAAAAAAAGGAAGCTCTTTGAAAGAAAGGAGCTATAAAAGCAAAGGGTGTTATTAGTGTGGAAGGCTACATCCTGTCCCAGTTAAATGAATCAATTAGATGAGATAATGGGAGCTCTCTTTGTCCTCTGGAAATTATATGACGCTCTGAGTCTGCCTCTCATTATGTATCCTTGATGATGATAATAATAATGTTTTCTCCAAGGGACACTTCACAAACTATAATTAGCTTTCCTTATAGTCTCTGTGTTAATGAGCCTATGCCCATTTTACAGCTAAGTAGATGAAGGCAAAGAAAGTCGAGTGACAACTGTCTCACCATTCCTTAGCTGGGTCACAGGATGATAAAATACCAGAGCTGAAAGAGACCTCAGAAAGCCTTGAGTCCAGCTCATTTCTGAATAAGACCCCACCCCCCCGCCCCCCATCACACAAATGGTTATCTAGTTTCTTCATGGAGCTCTCTTGAGTGGAGAAGCCTTCCATGGGCAGCTCGTTCAATCCACTCTGAGATAGCTATATTTCTTGGCAAGTGTCTCCCTATGTCAAGACTAAGTACATTTCTTTGCAGATGCTCCCCATACTGTTGATTCTCCCCTTAATGGCCAAGTAGAGCAAGGCTAATCACTCTTCCAGAGGAGAGCCAGTGTGGTATACGGAGAGAGCGCTAGATTTGAAGTCACAGCCCTTTTGGTTCAAATTCATCTCTGCCACTCATTAGCTCGTAGGATCCAAATAAGTAAGTTACTTAAACTCTCTGGGTTTCAATTTCCTCATCTGTAAAATGAGCTGGAGAAGGAAATGAAAAATCGCTCTTGTACCTTTGCCACAAAAACCCAAATGGGGTCACAAAGAGTCGGACATGGCTGAAACTCAACAACAACTCCATACTGCCTCTTGAATTAAGCTTAAAATCTTTTGCCTGGCATTTGAGGCCCTGTACAATCTGTCTTCTCCTTACCTTTCCAAGCTTTTCTCAAAGTCATGAAACTAACTTGCAGCTCCAGAACTCCCATTCTGGAGTCCTACTATCCTGATTGGTGAATGTCCACTATGTATAGGCGAATTCCTATCCAGGCCTGTCTTCACTCTCTTTCTGACTTGCCTTAACTAGTTGATGAATGCCTCAGGGCTACATCCAGACATGCTTCATTTTGCTTCCTGGCCATCTTCCTGCCAGCTGCCTTGCTTCTCAAACCAGAGACCATGCCCTGGAGGACTTAGCTCTTTCAGGTCTAGAATGCCTACTCTGGGGCCCACATTGTACTGAATGATGAGCACTTCACATGGCCCATCATGCCTAAACTAGCTTCACTTTATTTTGGACCATCTTCTCACCAGACCTGCCATGCTCCTTCCCCCAACTCTAATGTGTCAGTCCTGGAATCATAACTAAGTAAATACTGCCATTGCTACTGAAAGAGGTATGCCAATCTACTTACCATTTACTTACCTCTGTAACTTTCCAAACCAAAACATTCCTCCCTGGCCACTATTGCTCTGAGTGGTCTGCCCCTACCAGAAGGAACTTATATCACAATCCACCAAGGAGGGCTGCAGGATGCACAATTGGGAAACAGTCCCTGAACTTTCGGTGAGAGATGTTTTTCTTCAATCATAAGTGCCTCAAGGCTTACAAAAGTCCCCTTGGACTTTTGTAGTCCAAGGAAAATGTCTTTCTACTGGATTGCCAAGATTCCCTCTCCAGTACCCTCCAAAGGATCTGTGATCTTATTAAGTAATCTCAATTGATGCAGATTGGAATCCACACCTGCCCATCCTGTGCAACGTTCACCACAAGAATTCTTGACTTAAAGCTGGGAAAGACCTCACCAGCCATCTAGTCCAAGCCCATCAATTTACAGATGAGGAAACTGAGGCCCATGGAAGGGATTTTTCCAAGGTCACACCTGATGGAACCTTTATTAACATTTTCTTGGTATTATAGGGATACCAATGGAGAACTTCAACTAGAAAGAAAACTGCATCGGCATTAGAAGACTTGAGTTCAAAGCCAGCTTTTACTACTTGCTATCTATAAGCAGGGGACCTTAGGCAAGTCTGCTACTTACTATCAGCAATTAGAAGATCTTGAGAAAATCCCTTCCATGGGCCTCAGTTTCCTCATCTGTAAATTGATAGGGTTGGACTAGATGGCTTGTGAGGTCCTTTCCAATTTTAAGTCTAGAATTCTATGATCTTTCCTCTTGTTTTACTGGCCCATCCTTTCTTCTGGCCATGTTTCTCTGGTGACATCATTCATATAGACCCTCCTGAATAGTAATATGTCTCCATCTGAGGACACCTACCTTGTTTATAGAATTACAACTGAAATTGCTCCAACCCTAAATGTATTTAATGATAATTTAGAACGGGGAATCCTTGCCTCTGTGGATCTAGTAAACAGTGACCTGACCATATGGCACTATCATTCAGCAAAGGATATGCTAGCATCTTTAGCACAGAAACATGACAACATATTCTCACTTTGGAAACCAGTAACACATCTTACCAAATAGAGTCATCAGCCATCCAAACCCTCCAAATGGTATCACTATTCACGAAGACAAAAGCCTTAAATTCTATGATAATAGAATCAAAACACGGGTAAATCCTTTGAGTGATTTTCAACTTCAATTTGTCAACAATTATAATATTCCATGCATATTTCCAAATGGAGGAGGGAAAAAAATACCTGACCATTTAACAGCCTTCTGGCTCCTAAAAGGCACAGTGGACTTTGACTTAGGAAGACCCCAGTTCAAATCTTCCCTCAGATACTTACTAGCTATGTGACCTTGGAAAAGTCATTTAACCTTTGCTGGCCTCCAGTTTTCACATCTGTAAAATGGAGATAGCACCTCCCTCACAGAGGTTATTGAGAGGATCAGATGGACTATATATGTAAACCATTTTAAAGAATTATAAAATAGTAGCAACTGCTATTCTCTACCTCCCCCCAAACCACAGCTCTGCTCCCACAATGAACTGCCTGCTCAGTCCCTGGGTGAACCTGATATTCAATCAGGTTATTTGCAGACAGAGAAGGAATGAAAATTTCAGCTTTCCCTAGAAGGAATGTACATCATTCCCTGTTCTTTTATTACTTTTTGATTTAAAAAAAAATTCAGATCATTTGAAAAATATCTGCTATTTCTCCTCTGTTCTAACGGAGATGAAGAATTCTTTAAAAAGCCAAATTGAGGTGAACTCATCCCCTTGGAGTAGTTTTGGTGGTAGCATAATATCTTTTGCAAAATAAGAAATAAAGAGTTTCATTAAGAGTGAAGAAGGCATGGCCATTTGATGAAAAGCTGTGTGATAGAGTGGAAAAATTGTTGAAACAAGTAAGAAGAGTAGACATGGGTTCATATTCCGCTCTGGGTCTCACTAGTTGTGTGACCCTCTCTGAACCTCAGTCCCCATCTGTAAAATGGAGGTTGTAATATCTCCCTCATGGGTGTGGTTATGAGAAGCAAGTGAGAATGAGTCAGTTAGCCAAGAAGCATTTATTAAGTGCCAAGTATTATCCTAAGGGCTAGAAAAGCAGTTTTCAAAGTGTGATTTAGGGATCCCTGGGGGTAGCTAAGTCCCTTTCAGGGGGTCCAAAAGGTCAAAACTTTTCATAATAACACTAGAATATTTTAATTTCTTATACACTAAGTATTAGTAGATATAACCCACATTAACAAGAGTCCGTTGTGGGTGTGGGGGGGAGTCCTCAATGAATTTTAAGAGTATAAAGTGGTCCACTATCCCAAAGGGATCATAAAAAAGGAAAAAGGACCCACATGTATAAAAGTATTTATAGCAGCTCTTTTTGTGGTGGCAAAGAATTGGAAACTGAGGGGATGCCCATCAATTGGGAAATGACTGAACATATGAATGTGAAGAAATACTATAGTCCCATAAGAAATGATGAGCAAGTAGATTTCAGAAAAACCTGGAAAGACTTACATTAACTGATGCTGAGGGAAGTGAGCAGAACCAGGAGCACATTGTACTCAGTAACAGCAACATTATGCATAGATCAACTTTGATAGACTTAACTCTTCTCAGCCATACAATGATCTAAGATAATTCCAAAACACTCATGATGGAAAATGCTGTCTGCATCCAGAGAAAGAAGCATGGAGTCTGAATGAAGATCGAAGCATACTATTATCACTTTTTGGCTGCTTTTTCTTTCTTGTGGTTTTTCGCTTTCGTTCTAATTTTTCTTTCACAACATGACTAATGTGGAAATATATTTAATATGGTTGTACATGGATAGCCTATATCAGATTGCATACCATCCTAGGGAGAGGTGAGGGAATGAAGGAGGAAAAATTTAGAACTCCAAATCTTATAAAAGTGAAAGCTGAAAACTAAAAATAAGTATTTTTTTAGAGTATAAAGTGGTCCTTTATAGAGAGCAGAGGACAAAAGGAGACCAAAAAGTTTGAGAGGCCCCTAGGTTTCGCAATGGATAGAGTGCCTAGCCTGAAGTCAGGAAACTCATCTTTCTGAGTTCAAATCCAGCCTTAGACACTTACTGGCCACGTGACCCCGGGCAAGTCACTTAACCTTACCTCAGTTCCTCATCTATAAAATGAGCTAGAGAAGGAAATGGCAAACCACTCCAGTCTCTTTGCCGAGAAAACCCCAAATGGGGTCACACAGAATCAGACATGACTGAAAGAATTAAAGAATAACCACAAAAAGTTTGAGAATTGTTGAGTTAGAGCTACAAAGAGAAAAATAACCCATACCCTCAAGGAGCTTCCATTCTAATTGTGGAGACAAAAGCAAAAATAACTAGGGACACAGAAGATGTGGAAAACACTTGCATGCAGTTATGTCAATGTCAGCCAACACTATTGTGCTCATTTCACAGATAGATATAGATACAGACATAGACTTAGATATACATATAGACATAGATATTGAGTGCCTTTTACATTCATAGTTCTGTGCTAGGTGCTAGGAGAAGTGAGATAACGTCTTTAGCCTTAGAGAAATTACAATCTAGCAAGGGATCATGGGATCATTGGAGCACAGATTTAGAGCAGGAAAAGGACTTTTGGGGCTATTAGAGGCAACCCACTGATTTTACAGATGAGGAAACTGAGGCACAGAAAGATGAGTTGCCCAAAGTCACACAGTCTAACCAGAGTCAGGGGTAAGGTCTTTCTGATTCCAAGTCAGACAACTAAAGAGCAGTGGAAAGAACTATGAGAGTGTGAGGTACCATCCAGTGGTGGGGATGGTCCTCAGGGAAGGTTTCATGAAAGAGGCAGCTTTTGAGAGAGGCCTTGACAGATGGGTAGGAAGGATATCAATAGGAGGAACTAGCTGGGGGAGAAGCTTTTAGGATCAGCACTCATAGGTGGTAGGGGCAGCTAGGTGGAGCAGTGGATAGAGCACCAGTGCAGGAGTCAGGAGGACCTGAGTTCAAATCTCACCTCAGACATTTCACACTCACTAGCTATGTGACTTTGGGCAAGTCACTTAACCCCAATTGCCTCATCCTGGGTCATCTCCAGTCATCCTGATGAATATCTGGTCACTGGATTCAGATGGCTCTGAAGGAGAAGTGAGGCTGGTGACCTGCACAGTCCTCTCTCACTCAAAGCAAAGTCAAGTGCAAGTCATGTCATCATTTCTCTGATGGCATGGTCTTATTAGGCAACAAAGGACAAGCACACACGCGTGTGCACACACACACACACACACACACACTCACATAGGTGGTTGATTGAGAACAAAGTTCTCACCAGGGGGCTTAAAAGCCAGGGTGCTTCTCTCCTGTCTTCCCAGCCTGGTATCTTTGAAGTCCCTTTCACTTACACTAGCCAGAGTGCTGCCCTGCATACGACATTGCATTGTGTGTATCTGCTCCCCGGGATAAGATAGCTAACCCACAGGTCTAGGAGTCTCCTCACCTAATTCAGGGGTGAATCCTCCCTTTCTGTCAAGGATCAGCTCAGGATCCACTTCCTACAAGAAGCCTTCCTTTATCCCCCCTCCTCCCTCTCAGAGTCACATCCTTCCTCTTGAAATTAGAGCTGAAAGGACTTCAGAAATCAGCAAATGGGTAACCCAGGGCAAGTCACATCATCTCTGTTTGCCTCAATTTCCTTAACTGTAAAATGGGGGTACCTACCTGTTATAAGACTTAGCATAGTGCCTGACACATAGCCGGCACTTAAAAATAATCATTAATAAATGTTTATTGACTGATGAAATTAGATAATATTTATAAAGCTCTTAACAAAATGGCACAGAATAGGTACTATACAAATCCTAGCTATTAGGAAAAAGACAAAAAATGAAATATTCACTCACAGTCAAGGAATAGCAGAAAGATGGTCACTTGTCCTAAGACTGTTTCAATCTGAACGCCAGTACAAAAAAATGAGAAGATTAATGAAAATAATGGATAAGTCTACATCAATACAGTTATTCTGTAGGGCAATCCTTCAAAGAGATTACCTGTTACTGCGGAAAGGGGAGGGAAAGGCATACAGACTAAACCTTATAGGAGATGGGAGGGGGATCCCAAGATGTTAGAGCTGAACCTTTAAAGCTCAAAGGCCCCAGTGAGAAAACAGGCTTCGAGGGGAAGCATCTGAATCAAGGTTACATAGAGAGTAAGTATCAGAACTGGTATTGGAACCCAGGTCCACTGAGGCCAGATCCAGCACTGAAAGGTTCATTACTGGTTGGAGATCGGGGAAAACTTTGGAGAGGAAGTGGAATTTGAGCTGGCCCTCGGAGGTAGGGTAGGATTTCACCAGGCAGAAGGTGGAAGAAGGTGTTCCAAGCAGAGAGAGCTATTCAGGCACAGGGGAAACCAGGCCCTACGTTCAGGACAGGGATGGTCTTTTCTGACTGAGACCTAGGGGACATGGATGGGACCAGTAGGAGATAATGGAATTGGTGAGGGTCTTGAATGCCATGCCAAGAAGGTGAAACCTTATATTGTACTAGTGAGTCATTGGAGAGTTTTGAGCAGAGGAATGATATGATCCGATCTCTGTATGAAAAAGATCTTTCTGGCAGTCATATGCAGGATATATTAGAGGAAACAGAATATGGGTAGCCCTGATTGAGAAGGGAAGGGAATGAAAATTTACACAGTGCCTACTATGTGCCAGGCATATGTCACTCGATCTTTACAACAACATTACGAGGTAGATATTATCATCACCTCCTTTTTTACAGATGAGGAAACTGAGGCCCAGAGAGTCACAAAAAGGCAAAGGTCACAAGTTGTAAGGAGTAGTGCAAAGACTCAGACCCATGTCTGAACTATTGCATCAGACCTATTCCTCTTTTTGCAGCACCCTTGGATCCTTTTATACCTGCCTTTGTTTATTGGTGGTAGGGGAACTCCTGAAAGGCAGATCTGCCCAGAACCGTGGATTAGAAGCCAGAAGGTCTGGTTCCAACCTTAACACCTATGTGACCCAGCTGATAAGTCATTGCACTTTTGAGTCTCAGTCTTCTCACCTGTAAATCGGGTAAGTAAATCCCCACCCTCAGCTCAAAGACAAGCGTGTGGACCAAATGACAGAACAGATATAAAGTGTTCCGTAAACCATCCGGGGCTATAAAATGCCAGCTTTTGTATTTTGATTATCTCCTCATCTTGTTTGATGAAGTTCAGGGAGAAATGGTCCAGGGACACGTTGCCCTCCTCCCATTATGCTTTTATGTTTAATGTACTGAGGACTGTTGAGCCAGTGGATAAAACGAAAAAGGACTGCTCTTTGTAACAGAAAGACAGTGCTGATGCAAACTCATCTATTACTTTCATTAATCTTATCCTCTTCATCTATTCTGTTCAGATTGCAACAGTCTTGGGACAAGTTACCGTCTTTGATTATGATCAATATTATCGTCACTGTTGGTGTTTGATGTTACTCCCATTGAGGTGAAGGCTAACCCAGCTATGAGGATGAAGACTTTCCATCAGCACCTTGTCCTGGTTTACTTAATTCTAACTTCCCTAGACCATGATTCCAGTGCCAATGCCCTTTATATATAGTAAGACAAGTGTATTTTAAACGATCTCATTAGTCATTCAGTCATGGACTAAGTTATGATAGCCTTTTTTAACAAATGGCAGTAAAAATTTTACAGCCCCCAACAATTCCCTCATTTTCTCTCCCCCCACTCCCACATACTGCTATTTACTTGACTTAGGCTTGGGTTAGATTTAGGGGCATTTCCCTTTTTCTTGTCTTTTTCCTTCTCCTTGTACTTTCTCTCATGTTAATTACATCGGTTGCCATGGTGATGGTGATGTCATGGGCATGGGGAGAGCTCAATGACATCCCCAAAGCATAGTTTATTGCATGGCTTAGAATGTATTCCATGGCTCCCAGAATGGAAGCCAATATGACCATTACCATATGACCCCCTCCTAGCATCGGCCACAGAAGCAGGAGTTGGGGGAGGTGGGGGGAAACGTGGGCTGGAGCTGGTGGGTGCTCCAGTCTCTACTCAGCCCATGATGCCAGCACCTTCTTTGAAGGTTAAATAATGACAGCATAGAGTTCCTGAGATCACTGAGAGTGATCTCCTCCCTCCCCCTCCACCCCTCAGCTGGAACGCCCAAGGGCTAGCAATGCCCTTGCCTCAAACACTCCCTCCCTCCCCTCCCCACCCCAGGATTTCTAGACCCTGTATGCAGTGAGACTGAAAAGTGCTTCATCAGCAGGAGTGTGTGTGTATGTTTACCCACTGAAACAATTTCGTTAGCATGGAAATGTGATCTGTAGCATGCATAGAAGACATTTGTGTGCACACGCGCACATGCGCGCGCACACACACACATACTTGCCCATCTGTACATCATCCCATCAAGGCTTGATTGCATCAACACCAGCAATTTCCACACCCTCTTTCCCCCTCCCCCTGGCTTATTTATTTATTATTTTTTAGCTAAATGTACCCTGCATTGCCTTCCTCAGGTGCATTCAAACCTATCTGGGAGCAGCAGGGAGCTGGGGAAGAAGGTGACAGAATGGAGAGACCATTATCTTTGGGTACTGGTTGAATGACTCTCTCCTTATGGTAGAGATTTGCTGCTATGGGATTGGGGCAGGTGGGTGACGAGGATGCCCACCTTGTACCTTGACTGTGTGGCTTGGTGAGTTGGACCAGAAAAAGACAATGAGCCTCTGTGGTAGGCAGTAGATAGCCCCAAGGTGGCAACCACCTAATCTGTTATTCCTGAGTGTCCACTGAGGTATTTTCAGTTCCTCCATCAAGGCTGCCATGACCTCAGCAAAATCAGTTGTGGGGGATGGGTCCTTTGGAGGTTCTTGGTACCTGGTGCTTTCTTTATCAACTGAAGAACATTTGTCTGAGATCAGAAAGTTGATATAACACCCAAAAGAGCAGAATTGGATCGAGTCCCTACCCCTGTTCAACAGAAGTCAATAGAACATGGATATATGGTTATTTTTTTCCATGAATGGAAAAGAGTGGCAGGGTTCCATTCACATTCTTTCCTCTAGATCTCTACCCAGAAATTTATGGGGAAATTGCTTTGTTTCAAAGAACATAAAACAAGAAACAATATGGATATGGAATCAGACAACAACATGGTGGGGATTTACTTTGACACTGACTACCTGTATGACCTTGGGTCGGTCGCTGACTCTCATTTCTCTCAGATAAAAAATGAGGGAATTAGATCAAAAGGCCACTGAGGTCTTTTCCAGCTTTCAATCTATTATCCTAAGTTATCAAATGTAAATTAATAAGATCATAATTGGTCATAGGATCAGAGATTGAGAGCTGGAAGAGACTGTAGGATCTATCTAGTCCATGCCCATTTTATAGCTCATGAGGCCCCAGAGAATTCAAGTGATTTCATTAAGGTTATATGAATAGTAAGAAGAGGCCAGGATTTGAAATCAAGTGCCAGATTCTCAAGGCCAGCTCTTTTTCTATTGGGCTACCTTGTCCCACATTTCTTCCCAAAGATCACCTTTGGACCTCAGAATCACAAAAGCTCAACATCAACCAAGTCACCTAGTCCAAGCCATATGCAAAAAACAATGCCATCTATAACACTCCCAATAAGTCATCATCCAGTCTTTGCTGGAAATCCTCCAACAATGAGGAACTCACCATTTTTCCACTTTTGGACAGCACTCAGCTTTAGGAAGTTTTCCCTTATCCTCAGCCTAACTTTGCTTTTCCATACCCATTTCCGCCCATTGACTCTGATTCGCCGCTCTGGGGTCTAATCTTTTCCCACAGAGGAACCCTTTAAATGCTTGAAGATTCCGCTCTTGAAGATTCTCTCCCATTTTCTTCCACCACTCTTCATACGATACCAAGTCAAGGCACATTACCATCCCAGTTGTCCTCCTCCAATCATTCTCCAACTTATGGAGAAAGGGAAGGATTTATTAAGCTCTTACTATGTGCCAATCACTGTGCTACGTGCTTTGCAAATATTATCTCATTTGATCTCACTGTTTTATCAATGTTCTTCTTAAATTTTGGTGGTCAGAAATGAATACAACATTTCATGCTGTTCTGATCAGGGAAGAGGATGGTAGGATTGTCACTTCCTGTACCTGGAAGCTGAGACTCCAGTAGGGAAAGTAGATATTGAAGTGGATAGAGTGTCAGGACTGGAGTGAGGAAGACCTGAGTTCAAATAAGGCCTCAGATTCTTACTAACTTTGTAACACCTACCCACCTGAGCAAGTCACTTAATCCTATTTGCCTCAGTTTCCTCATCTGTCAAATGAGCTGGAGAAGGAAATGGCAAACCACTCCAGTATCTTTGCCAAGAAAACTCCAAATGGGATCACGAAAAGTTCAGTGCAACTGAAATGAATGAACAACCAACAGGACACTCTTAATGTAACCCAAAATCACATTAGCCTTTTTGGCCAACATATCACACTATTAACTCATATTGAGCTTGTGGTCTACTAAGACCTCTGGATCTTTTTTCTTTTCTGTTTAAATATACTCTAATTCTTTTTGAATCACACTCTCTCTTTCTTGGCTTCAATTTCTTCTGGTGTCTCATTCAAGCAAAGAGTTACAGGGCATTTGCCCAATGGGTAGTGAGACAAACAACACTGACTTCCTATGCTTTTGGAGGAAGGAGAAACATCAGCATAGCCTTAGCTCCTGGCAGCTTTTTCTCATTGCCCAACATTCTAATAAGGATAGCCAAGAAGATAGGCTGCAAGTGAGAGCTCTCTAGTGTCTTAGACTAAAGCTGTGATGGCTTTCCTGTCCAGATGTGAGCAGCCCGCATCTGGTTTGGAAGAAGCCTGAGATAAGCTGGAGGGAGTCCAAAGGAAGGAGATCAAGATGGCAAAGGACTTTGAGTTTATGCTATGGGGAAATCTTGAGGAAGGAACTGTGAATGTTGTTGAGGAAGAGTCAAGGGAGCCAAGAGAACAGTCTTTAAGTATGTGAAGGGTGGCCACGGAGAAAATGGATTGGACTTTTCTGCTTGATAGCTGAGGGCAGGATGGGAAATGATTGATGTTTGGAAGGTACAGAGAGGTAGATTCAGTTTGGGGTAAGGAAAAATTCCCTAACAATTAGTTTCTAATATGGAAACTGAATCATATTAGAGGGCACTGTATGTACCTTCCCTTTACTGGGGGCTAAAAATGAAAGACAGAGGACCATTATTTGGAGATAATAAGAGCCAGCACTTTATAAATATTATCTCTTTTTATCCTTATAAGAACCCTGAGAGATAAGTACCATTATTGTCCCATTTTACAGCTGAGGAAACTGAGGCAGGCAAAGGTAAGTGACTTGCTCAGGGGCACATAACTGGTAAGTGTTTGGGGCTAGATTTGAACTCAGGCTTTCTGGATTCCAGGTCTAGCACCTTAACTGCCTAGAAGCTACAGGTGTAAGTTGAAATGAATGACCCCTGAACTGCCTTCCAGCTGTGAGAGTCTTTGAATTTTTCTGGTCTCCTTCATATAGGCCATCCCTCTCTTGACTGGGATCTACCCACCTGCCCAAGGGAGGAGGCTACTTGAACCCCAGAATTCCAAAAGTCAGGAGAGACTCAATGAGGGCTCAGGATCTCCTCTTTTCAAAGGCTGAAGAGAATGAACAAACTTTGAGATTTAGGTAATTACTGCATCCACCTCTCCTGTCATTTTAAAGATGAAGAAACTGAGACCCCAGATGGCAGGATTAGGAGGAAAGAGGGTTTAAATCCTGACTCTGCCTCTTGCTCACTGTGTGACCTCCGATAAGTGTGTCTCTGTCTCCATCTCTCTGTTTCTGTCTCTATCTCTGTATCTCTCTTTCTCTGTCTCTGTCTCTCTCTGCCTCACTTTTCTCAATTTTAAAAGGAGGGACAGTTAAACCAGATGATCTTAAAGACCTCTTCCAACCCTAAAGTTATGAACCTATAAAGCTACAGAGAATACAATACAGCTTTGAGGATGGGCAAAACTGCTTGCTGGTGAGAGCTATCCTTGGAAAGTAATTGATTCTATCTCTCTAGGGATCTCATGGTAGCATTTGGAGGACCATGTCACAGACAGCATCCAAACATTCAAGGTCAGGTATGAGTTGGACTAGATACCCCTCTGAGATTGCTTCCAGCTCTGAGATTCTTTGTAAGTCCCAGAGGTTGAATGGCTACCCCCCTATGCCAAAGTATGCCCTTGGGAGGCGGGGATGATTTCCTTTTGTCTTTGTTTGTCCAGACTTTGTCTGGTATACAGTAGGTGCCTAATAAATACTTCTCAAATGACTGATTGTTGTCAGTCACCTTAGAAAAGTGTTTCCACCATTGTCCTAATATTCCAGGATGTCTGAGGCTGCAGGCAAATCTAGGGGGAGAATAGTTACCACATTAGCAAAAAGTCAGGATGAGCCTAGAGGCTACCAAATCTGCTTGCTAGTGGACAATGGCAACTCTTATGATTAGAATATTGGACTGCAGCCAGAAAGATCAGAATTCAAACCTGGCCTCAGACACTTCCTACCTGTGTGGCTTTGGAGAAAGTCATTCAACCTCTGTCTGCCTCAGTCTCATTATCTGTAAAATGGGGATAATAATAACCCCTACCTTCCTGGGTTGTTCTGAGGATAAAAGATGATATTTGTAAAACACTGTAGAAATTTTAGAGCTCTATATGAGTACTATTGGTCAGTCATCTCAGTTTTATCTGACTCTCTGTGACCTCATTTGTTTTTTTCTTGGCAGAGATACTAGAGTGGCTTGCCATTTCCTTCTCCAGCTCATTTGATAGATGAAGAAACTGAGGCAAACAGGGTGAGATGATTTGCCCAGGGTCACCTAGCTAGTACATGTCTGAGGGTGGATTTGAACTCAGGTAGATGAGTCTTCCTGACTCCAGGTCTGGTGCTCTATCCACTATGGCAGCACCTAGCTGCCCTGTACAAATGCTAACTATTATTAGAAAGAGGATCATGTGTGTGTGTGTGTGTGTGTGTGTGTGTGTGTGTGTGTGTGTGTGTGTGTGTGTGTGTCTGTGTGTGTGTGTGTGTGTGTACTCAGTCCACCTTCCTAAAATATCTCTCTCACTCTCCAGTCACCTTCTGTCTCTCTCACCATCTAACCACCAATATACCTTCATTTCACCTTTAGCCCTATAGGTCTACAGTAAGAAGCTGTAGCAATGCCAGAGCTAGTAGGGTCATGGGGTCAGAGCTTTACAACTGTCAGGAGCTATCTGGTAAATAACTGCCATTTTCTAAGCATCCTATTTCACAGAGTTGGAAACTGATGCCTAGAGGTGGGCAGTAACTTCCTAGACATCACCCAGTGGGTTAACAGCAAAACTAGAGCTAGAGCCCAGGTGTCCAGACTGCTAGTCTAGTAGCTTCATCTTCAGATGGTCAAAACTTGAGGATGGGTCACACATGCAGAACTGGGAGGGACCACAGAGGACTCTGAGTTCAACCCTTCATTTATACAGATGAGGAAAGTAATTGGGGTTCAAGAGATTTGACTGAGATTATATGGTAAGTAGGGAAGCCAGGAGACGCAGTGGATAGAACCCTAGGCCTGGAGTCAGGGAGATTTGAATTCAAACCCTTCTTACACACTTACTAACTGTGTGACCTTGGGCAAATCACTTCACCTTGTTTGCCCCAGTTTCCTAATCTGTAAAATGAGCTGCAGGAGGAAACAGCAAAACACTCCAGTATGTTTGCTAAGAAAAACCCTAAAGGGATCATGAAGAACTTCAAACAAGACTGAAAAATTCAAATCCAAGTTCTCTCTCATATAAAGTTGGGCTCTTTCCACTATACTATTCTAGAGTTAGCCTTTGTGGTCTCTTCTAGGTTTAAACCTAGGATCTAGCACTTAGCACAGTGTCTGGTACACAGTAAGTGATGAATAAATGCCTGTTGACTTGATTCCATGAATCCATTCAATTTTCCTTCCATCATATGATGCTTCCTTTCAACTCCTCCATGTCTTCCAAGGTAGTCCTCATGAGGAGCAGTGGTCACAAACCTGGCACCCACCCACCACCCCTTTGGCCTGGCCAGACTTAAGTGGGCTCATCCTTAGAGTAGGTACAGAATCTATCACTGGACCTCCATTCAAAGTGCAGATGAATTTGGAATGAAGGGGAAGGAGAAGGAGAAAAAGACCTGGGATCAAAGACTAGACCTGAAAGAGACATTAGAGATCATTCCCTCCATGTCCCAACCCCTTCTCAAAGTTAGGGCAACCACAGCCTTGCTCTAGGTCATACTTCAGCCAAGAAATAGGAGGATGTGGGGAGTTTGTTTGTAACAGGTCTAGGAGGAAATAACATTGTTTGAAATCCTGCTGGCATCCTCTGCCTACTGGACATTGGCCAATGGCACATGACAGGGCCAAGATTCAAACCCAGGTTCTTGGATTCCAGGACTCTTCTCATTATACAGACTGTCTTCACCAAGAATACTGAAGACCTGGGGGATGCTGAAGTAGGGGCCTTGGTCAGCCAAGGGCAGTCCAACCTGACTGCCAAATCTGAGGAAGAGAGGGAGCTCTGCCACCAAAGACAAAAGTCTCCTCCTTTCCAATTTGCCTGGGGCCAACCACGGCAATGGGTAAGTGCCTGGCAGGGGAGAAGTAATGTATCTCTAGAAATGCAGCCAGAGGGCCTGGCAGATGGTTGGCCACTGTGACCCTTCTCTCCAACCGTGAGGACAATGACTACAGTCATTGGCCCAACGAGTTCCTAGAATGGATGTGGAGGTCCCACAGCCCCGCTCCATTTGCAGCTCAGAGCCCCCAGCCAGCAAATGAGTCCATCTCTCCAGTCCATCTTGGCATCTCAGACTTTGGGCAATGGGCCTGCCCTTCAGTCCTCCCAATCAGAATGTTTACTTTTCTGAAAGTGAGCATGGCCCACAGAGCCAGCATAGCAAAAGCAGCAGCTTTGGAGTTGGATATCTTGGGTTTGAATTCCAGCTCTGGCACTTATTACAGTGTGACCTTGGGCAGATAACCAAACTCTGTGGACCTCAGTTTCTTTCTCTGTAAAATGAGGTCTACAAGGACTTCTAAGGTCCTGTCCAGTAAGGATCTTGTGACCCTGGGTAGTCAAGCTAAGTGCTCAGGCTATATAAAGGTGGTGTAGAGGTGGCAAGAGGGCAAAGGTTAGAGGAGGGGTTGAAGAGAGAGAGAAAGAAGGAGAGAAGAGGGGGAGGTAGGGAGAGAAAGAAGGGACAGGGGAAGGGCAGAGTGGGGGTGGGGACAGACAAGGGGAAAGCACAGAGACAGAGGGAGACAAGAGGGCAAAGCAAACATTCCCATGTAGACATCAGGGTCCCAAGCCCTGTAACCTCTCCACAGTCTGTCATATTTCAGCTAATAAAGAGGGGGATTTGGGAAGTTTCCTTGTAACCCGGCCAAGAGGAGCTAACATTGTTCGAAGTACTGCTGGCATCCTCTGCCTACTGGACATTGGCCAACAGGAAATTCCTGGGACAAATCTTTCCACTCAAGAGGCTTCGAATTATTTATTTGTTTTTAATTTTAAAGAGCAAAAGAAAAAATTAAACTAAACAAGCTACCTGATTGAGTGAAAACCATTCATAATATATCATAACGACGACGATGACGATGATAACGTAGTTCCCAGCTCCCCTTGTCCTTCTCAGCTGCCCTAAGCCTAATGGGGAAGCTTTGGAATCCATTGTATCCGGGAGGACCTGGGCCTTATTCTTGTCTTGGAACGATTTATGACCTCACAGTGCCATGATGTCATGATGTGTTGCCATGGGGACCGGTTTGTTACTCCCCAGCAAAGGCCACCGGTGGCTCTCTCTGGGTTCTCAGCCGAGTCGGGGTCGCAGCTCCCAGGCTGGGGGGAGGAGGAGATGCAGCCCCAGGGCCCTCAGGGTGGGGGACCAGGGAACAAAGGCAGCCCCCCAAACCCACGCAGGCCTGGCAGAGCAGACGCTGCATGTGGGCTTGGCAAGAGCCCCTGCCAAGGCCTAAGCAGACTCGTTTCATCTCTGCAAAGTTTCTGCAGGGCCCAGTCCTGTCTGGGGGAAGGGCCAGGGACATCCTCCACCTCCTACTGTGGGGTTTGGGGTTTCGTTTTGTTAGTAATAGTATTTGTGAACAGCTGCTTAAAATAAATTCACTGGGGGTGGGAGGGTGCTGAGAAGGGAGAATGTCGGAGATCTCGGCTCGGATTCAGCGAACTTGGACCTTGGTCCTGCCCTCATCCCTCTGCAAGGCACAGCCCGAACTTGGAGGGGCATCACTCGGCCTGGGGAGCAAGCCATGGTAGACACCGGTGAGCTCCTCCAGCCCGAACAGAGCTCCGCATTTATGCACATAAAGATATGAGGAACTTGAGGGGGGAAAGGGGAGGGGAGAGGGAGGAAAGGGGAGGGGAAAGGAGAGGAGATGAGATGAGAGAGGGGAAGGGAGAAAGAGGGGAGAGGAGAGGAGAGAGGGGAGAGAGGAGGGGAAGGGAGAGGAGGAAGCCCAGGGTGGGTACAAGGTGGGGAAGGGGCAGGGGGCCGCTGGTGGAGCAGAGTATCTTGAGGTTTTATAGGCTTAAGGGAACTTGGGGATCCCTACCACACCCCCTTTTATAGAAGAGAAGCCAGTGAGTGCAAAAGTCAGGTCTGCTGCCCATTTCACATGGCCACTGGCAAGAAACAGCTGGCTGGGGAAGAAGCCTTCCAGAGGCTTGCAGGTGGGGGTAGGCAAAGAATTCCCAAATGTCGGAACTGGGAGGGGCCTATAGAGTGGAGGCCCACAGTCTACAAGCACTTATTAAGCTCGTGCTCTGTTCCATGTAGTTCACAAAACACAATCCCTAGCCCTCAACAATCCTGCCGTCTAATGGAGGAGACAAGCAACCTGCACATAACTAGGAACGCAGCAGATATGGACACAGTTGACGGAATGTCTCTCCAAGGAGCTGGGGAGGCTGGGAAGGGGAGGGGGTGCAGGAGCAGCCTCCCAAACAAGGTGGACCTGATGTCCTGAAAAAGGCCAGGGAAGCCAGGAATCAGAGGTGAGGAGGGAGATGAGCAGTGGACTCACAGCCAGAAGGGACTTTTTGAGACTGGCCATATTTTAGAGATGTGGGGGAAAATGAAGGCCCATCTGACAGAAAGGATCCACTGAACATGCCATGGCTGGGGAATGACAGGGGCAAACGGGGCCCCTTTTCTCAGCCTGTGCCTTTTCATTGAACCAGACTTGATGTGGTTTTTTTTTTTTTTCCTGGGAGCGAGCTAGGCCTTGGTGAGTTACCAGCTTGGCATCTCACCCTTATCATGAACTAAAGTGGTCTAAGATTCAGATCTTGTGTTTAAAATGAGCATAATGCCTGTGATAATAACACTTTGTACTTAGATCAAGTTTCTTTCTTTTGCTTAAATGCTTCCCCATACATTACCTCATGCACAAGCCCTCTCTCCAGTCTGGATGCTGGGTGTGTTTGGAGAGGGGCAGGCCAAGAGGTTTTCATCCTTTCCATATCCTCTGGCCTGCCATTGTTAGTGCTGTTTTACAGCCCAATTATTACACTTTGAAGATCAGTAGATAATTCAAGGCTTCAAAATATGAAAGGATAGCCCTGGCATGAATCAGGAGACCTCTGTTCTAGCCCCTGCTGCTATGCTAAAAAGTCACTGTCTTCTCAGGGACTCAGTTTCCCCCTCTGTAAGATGAAAGGGTTAAACAGATGCGTTCCAAGGTCTTTTTTAATTCTGATATTTTTTGTACAGAAGATCATAGATTTAGGCTTGGAGGGAAGTCAGACTCTGCTAGGATTGAATCCAGCCATCATGAGTACTGAGTTGGAGTCCCTTCCTAGGAATGGGAAAGAGTCTAATGAGTCCTTCAATCTTTATACCTTCAGGTCTCAGCCCAGGAGCCAAGGAAATGTTCTCTGTGCTCTCGTTTTTTCAGTAACACTTTGTCTAGTTTTATATATCCATGTTCTGTGTCTCCTGAGGTTCAGCTACCTAATGGACATTTCAAACTGGATATCCCTTAGGTATCTCCAGCTAAATTTGTCCCAAATAGAGTTCATCTCCCCTTCCCCTCAATCCTCCCCTCTTCCAAATTCTTACAATTATTTTCATTTTTTCTTCTCATTTCCATTGAAATGAGAAATCCTTCACCCCCTCTTCATCCACTTAGATGACCTACCTCCAATCAATCACCAAACTTTGTCCTCTCTCCTTCCACAATTTCTCTCCAATCCATCCCCTTCTCACTATTTAATCTCTACCCCAGCTCAGGCCCTCAATGTCACCTGCTTGGGTTAATGCAGAAGTCTTTTCATGCCTCAAGGCTCTCTCTCCCTTCAGACCAATGCCCTCTGCTACCCAAGGGATTTTCCTAAAGCACAGATCCGACCAGGTCACCCTCCTACTCGTTACATTTTCCATTGCCTTTGAGATCCAACATCAATTCCTCTGTTTGGCCTTTAAAACTCCTTGCAGCCTGTCCCCTTTACAACCACCTTAAAGACTGCACCCATTTCTTTCCATACTCCAAGGTCCAACCAGCAGGCCCTTATCACTCCTCAACACAGGACACTCCAACTCATTTTGATGCCTTTGAACCATACCAAGAAAGCTCTCCCTTTCCTCCTCCACACCTTTTATAGCAGGGAGCTTGGGGCAGCTAGTTGATGCCGTGGATAGAGCACCAGTACAGGAGTCAGGAGGACCTGAGTTCAAATCTCACCTCAGACATTTCACACTCACTAGCTGTGTGACCTTGGGCAAGTCACTTAACCCCGGTTGCCTCATCCTGGGTCATCTCCAGTCATCCTGATGAATATCTGGTAACTGGATTCAGATGGCTCTGAAGGAGAAGTGAGACTGGTGACTTGCACAGCCCTCACTCACTCAAAACAAAGTCAAGTGCAAGTCATGTCATCATTTCTCTGATGGCATGGTCTTCTTCAGCAATGAAGCCCAGAGACCCCCTTCTAAGGGACAATGTGTTAAAATACAAAAATACATTGGGTTGCAAAGAAAACCAATTATAAAGCAATATCTTTACCAAAATAGCTTTCAAAACTGGTTAACCAAGTTAAGTACACTTGACCTTTTCCTGATGTTTCCTGGTTGTTAGTACTAGCCTCCTCCCCTCCTCCATTTCCTTCTGCAGTTATCTCTTCCACATCTTGACTTTCCCCATTGAGGTTTTAATATATATCAAGTTGGAATAAGAAATTAAATGGGAATTCTGGGAGGAGTTTTGTGGAAGTCACAGATGACACACAAAGGCCAGCAGCTGACCCAGAAAAAGTTTAGAAACTCATAAATGCATAAAATATATGTATAGTGTTATATAATTTCAGCATATTTTTAAGGTGTTATAAACACCCCATAAAAAAAAGAAGAAAAAAAATTCCGATTTCTTCTCTAGTACAAAGGGAGGACCAAGAAATTTTATGTGTACTTTCCAGATCATGTGGACACCATCTCTAACACCCTCAGTGTGGAAGGGAGAACTGTAGATATTTTGTGTGTACATCGCCTGTTTGAACAAAAGCTTCCAGAGGGAATGAACTGTTTCCCTTATATTCGTGTCATCCTAGCATGGTGTCTCTTTTAAAATTAATTAAATTTATTTAAAATATATATACTATTTTATATTTTATTTATATTAAACCTATTATGTGCCAGGCACTGCAATCAGCACTTTATAAATATGATCTCTGGGAGACAGGTGATATTATTACCCCCTTTTTACAGCTGAGGAAACTGAGGCAGATAGAGGTGAAATGAACTGCCCAGGGTCACAGAGCTAATAAATTCCTGAGCCTGAATTTGAACTCAGACCTTCCTAACTCCAGGTTCAGTGCTCTCTCCACTGGGCCAGCTAGCTGCCTCTGAAGTCCTGTATATATATATAGATATAGATATAGATATAGATATATACATTATATCATCTGGGTCTTACATTTATCGCTATCTTACAGTAAGGAGACTGAGGCTCAGAGATCTTAAGTGATTCACCCCTATCACACAGCTAGGAAACATTCAGTTTGAAACCTGGTCATGTCGTACCACTCCTAAGAGTGGTAGCAGCAGCCCCAGCATCTGTACCAACTCCCTGAAGGCAGGTTTCCCTTTATGAAACAGGTGAAATCAGGCTGTTTCTTAGATGAATGGGTACAAGTGAGAGTGTGTGGGGAACAGCCACACAGCGGTTTCAGGGACCCAGGATTCTTGAGCTTTGGGATCTAGAGCTGCACAGGTGAAGGGCCATTTATAAAGTGCTGATCACAGTGCCTGGCGCATAATAGTGGCTCTTAACTCCTTCTACATGCTGATTCCCTTAGCTGTGTGACTTTAGGCAACTGGTTTAACTGCCCTGTTCACTGAATTAATGTTTATTGAATTAAGACCAAATCCAAACCTGGGGAGAAAAAAAAAGCAAGAGGCAAATGGGCACTTTACACCTCTGTGGAGATTCGGCAATGGCTAAGCTCTCACTGATTTACAACAGACCTCCTTGTCTGTCTGTGTGTCTCTGTTTCTGTATCTATCTCTCTTATCTCTGGCCCTCTCTGTGTCTCTGTCTCTCTTTCTCTGTGTGTCTCTCTGTCTCTGTCTCTGTCTCATCTCTGTCCTCTGTTTATCTCTCTGTCTCTCTGTGTCTCTGTCTCTCTCTCTGTGTCTCTCTGTGTCTCTCTCTCTGTGTCTCTCTCTGTCTCTCTGTCTCTCTCTGTCTCTCTCTGTCTCTGTCTCTGTCTCTCTCTCTCTCTCTCTCTCTCTCTCTCTCTCTCTGTCTCTGTCTCTCTCTCTCTCTCTCTCTCTCTCTCTCTCTCTCTCTCTCTCTCTTTTTCTCTCTCTCTGCCATTAAGAAAAGACCCAGGAGCCAAGGACAGGGAGCACAGATGATCTACCTTCCAGTGTCTGTCATTGGTTTGTTCCCTAACCTGTGCTGGCACCAACTGAAACTGTCTCAAGAAAGAGCCGATTGTTAAAATTCCAGCATGAGCATTGATACTCAGAAGTCAGAAAAATGTTAACAAAGTGAGGCTTGGTTCATTGTATCATTGATCATGTCTAGACTTAAGAAAGTGATGGAGCAACGTTAGGCATGCCCATCAAACTTCAAATGGGGTCTTACATGCTGCACAGAAAGCAGGTGGTTAAACACTGACCAGGGCATGGCTGTTCACCCTTTTTTTTGCCAGGCTACCTGTGTGGCACATCCTGGCTGGTGAGGCAGCAGTCAGCCTCGTCTCCCTGGCCTTTGGTATCCTCTCTGCCCAGCCCAGCCCCCCGGGAGGTCCACATGCTCACAAAGGTCCCCTGGGGGGTGGGGTCCATGCAGAAGGAGAAGCAGACTTGCAAAATCCCAGCCAAGAGAATGAGGAAAAGTGCTGATTTCCTGGTGGAAGCGAAGCCTGACAGATGTAGTCTCCTTACTCTGGAATGGGCCTGTTGGCACTTGTCAGGGAGCAGCGTGTTTGCAAATGTGGCATTTTCACCAGAGACTCATGCCATCCCAAGCCCCGGCTCATTTTCAGCCCCTTTTTCTTTGCTTCCCTTTCTTTCTCCTCTGCATCTTTCTCTGTCGCCTCTCCCTCCTCCATGCTCTCTACCTCCTTTATCTCTCCGGCTTGCTTCTCTCTCTCTTCTTTCTCTCTCTAGCTCCCTTTACCCCTCTTCATTTACTTGTTTTCCTTCCTTCTTCCCCCTTTCTTTCCCTCCTGCCTTTTACTCTTTCTTTTCTAATATGTTTCTCTTTCTCTTTGTCTTCATTTTAATTTTTCTTCCTTTCTCTTTCCTTTGCTCTTTTGTTTCCTTTTCTTCCATCATCTTACTCACCTTCTCACCTTCCCTTTCTCCTCCTTTTGCTTCCCTCCCTTTACTCCCTTCCTCCCTCCTCCTCTTCCTTTCTTCCTCCCTTCCTATCTTCCTCCTTTCCTCCCTCCCTATTTTCCTCCTCTTTTCCCTCCTCTCCTTCCTTTCCTTCCTTCCTCCTTCCCTCCCTCTTACTCCACCCTCTTCTCTCCCTTTCTATCTTCTTCTTTCCTTCCTTTCTTGCTTTCTCCCTTCTCCTTCTTAGACCAGTACCCTTTGCCTTTGATTTGCCATCAGTAAGTACAGCATTCAATGAAGCCCTGGGCTTTGATGGGCATCCCCATGGACGATTTTGCTCATTCTCGGGCCAAGAACTCTCATTCTGCTCCTGCCGCTTTGTCCTCCCATGTCACCCTTTCCCAGCTGACTTGCAGGGATGGGACCTCTCAGAACTGCTCCTGTTCAATCAGACAGAGGAGGCGGATCAGAAGTTCTCCTCCCCTATGACTGCAGGGCCAGGGCCTCATGGATATGTTGTCTGTCCACACACATCACCTGCTTCTACTCCAGCCTCAGCTACAAAAGCCAGGGCAGTCAGGGAGTCCTTGCAATGAACAGAAGGCTTGCCTTCTACAATCCAAGTCAAGCGTGAGGTTGAGAAAGCCTGAGAATCAGGTTTAGCAAAGAGGAGATTCAAGGAATTTGGGGAGGATATGGAGAGAGAAGAAGAGAAAAGAGAGGTGGGGGAAGGAAAGGGAAAGGGAAAGAAGGAAGGAAAGGAAAGGAAGAAGGAAGGTAAGGAAAGTAGGAAGGAAGGAAGGAAAGAAAAGATGGAAGGAAGGAGGGCTTTAGGGTAGAAGTCTGCAGGGGGATCTATTTCTGACTTCATTCATTTTCAGTTGTGTCAAACTCTTCATGACCCCTTTGGTGTTTCCTAGCAAATATTACTGGAGTGGTTTGCCATTTCTTTCCCCATATGATTTTACAGATGAGGAAACTGAGGCAAACAGGGTTAAGTGACTTGCCCAGAGTCACACAGGTAGGAAGTGTCTGAGGTCAGATTTGAACTCAGGACTCCATGCCTTGCGTTGTATCCATTGCACCACCTGATTGCCCCTGTTCCTGACACGAGTGACTAATAAACAATTGTTGAATTAAATTGAATTGAGGGAAAGAGCAAGAATATGGTCCAGGACCTGCATAGACAACGTTTCAGCTGGCCTGACTTGCATGACCTGCTGTAGGACACCTGTGTAATTCTTCCAGGCCAGCTCCCTGACCATTCCATGTCCCATCCCCATATCCTGCCCTTGCCTTCCTCTAGAAGTGTATTGTGTATTTCAGTAGAGAGTGCACATGAAAAATGCCAAACATGTGGCTTCTGAGCCACATGCAACCCACCAGATTAAAATCAGATTGGGAAATATAAAACAAATAAACACACAGATCCATGAAAAATGCAAAATAAATAAGATACAATAAAGCAGATCATATTATCTTTTCAAATGAAGTCAGTATATACTCAGCAAGGACTTTAGGTACAGATTAGTGGTGCCTGCTTCTATCTGACTTTGTTACACCTGGGATAAATACATGGAAAGGTAAATAACTGTTAATCGAATAGTAAAAGATAATATAATATACACAAACATCATAGCAAACAACAATTCAGGGATGTTCTAAGGCAGAAGTCATGTATTCTATGCCTCACTCACAAACTAAGCTTCTCTCATCTCTTAGGATTCTCATCTCCATTCAAGACTTGGTTCTGGTGTCATCCCTTCCATGAAGTCTTTCCTCATTCACTGCCCCTCCCCAAACGTCCTAGCTCTTCTCCTTCCTCAGTCTTCTTATTCTGTACTTCTCCATGCACATGTTTATCCCACCCCCTCCAAGAATGGAAGGTCCCTGAGGGTAGGCACTCATTTCCACTTACTTCTTTGTCACCCTGGTCACCAGTAAAACACTTCCCACACAATTGTTGTTAAGTTGTGTTAGTCATGTTAGACTCTTCATGACTCTGCTTGGAGTTTTCTTGGCAAAGATACTGGAATTGTTTGTCATTACTTTCTCCAACTCATTTTTACAGATGAGGAAACTGAGGCAAACAGGGTTAAGTGATTTGCCCAGGATCACCCAGATAGTAATTGTCTGACGCCAGATTTAAGTTCAGGAAAATGAGTCTTGGTTCCCAGCTCGGCACGCTATGCACTGTACTACTTAGCTGCTTGCTTTGCCACAAAATAGATACTTAATAAAGGTTTGTTTATTAATTGACTAAAGTTCTTTCCCTAGATATAGAATATGAGCTCCCTGAGGGCAGGTGCCATTTTACTTTTTTCCTTTGTCTCCTCAGTGCCTAACAGAGTGCCTGGCACTGAGCAGGGATTTGAGAAACGCTTGTTGGTTGGAATTTGTTGAAGGCGGCCATGATGAATTGCCACGCCACCCAAGAGGCAATCAGCACTAGGTTCAGAGGGTGTCTGGCTGCGGCAGCAGAGCACATTTGTTAATGAGAAGGAATTCATCATAGGAAAACTGGTAGCACTGAGGGTTAGCAGGCAATTCCCAATTTAGAGTCCCTTTCAGGAGAGTTTGTGGCTCTAGGGGATGCTCAAGAGGTCAACATAACAATCCCCTGCAGCAGCTGTTTTCCCAGACATGACATTTGTCATTGAACCCAGACTACACCAGATTCCTGCGGACAGAAAGCCCAGTTTCCAAGTTAAGCTTGGTCTGTTTGGGGCTGTGAGCTGCACCTAGACAGACTGCTGGGAGAAATATCCTTTCTCCCAGTGCTGAAACCATGCATGCAGACCAGTATCCCAACAGTACCCTGGAGCAAGGAGCAACTTTTTTAAAAGTGCCCTCAATTAAGGGGATAGAGCTCACCCTGGGCCATCTGGTGGCTTTCCATTTTATCTAATTATTCTTGTTAATGAGGTGCTAAGCTTAGTTGGTTCTACCCCTTCAGAAGCACATAAGTGTTCTCTCATTGCCCTCTAAATTTTGCACCCAGAGGCAAAGCCCCAATTGTCCCACCTTAGTGATGACTCTGGTAGAGACTGCTTAATTTCCTAAGTTTGAGGATTTCTATTTGAATCTTGGCTCTGCTACCTGTTACCTGGGGGACTTCAGATAAGTTATTTCCCTTCTCTGGGGCTCCATTCCTCTCTAAAAAGGAGGGAGGAGGAGGGAAGGTGATTAGATATCCTCTAAGGTCCCTTCCTGACCTAATCTATGATCCTGTGCTGACGGGAGAAAAAACTGATATCAGAATTGAAAGCTTTGCAGGGATCTCAGAAATCAATGAATCTAAACTCCTTGGACTCTGCCCCAGAATCTCCCTGAGGTCTAGTAGGTGATTTTTCCCCTTATTTTATTCAGTTTTTGTATCCTTCAATGCCTACTCTGACATTCTAGCAGGCATTCCTTTTTTCTGTCTCTCAGTATTGCTCCAATCATGATGTTAAACCTTCTCTGTCTTAAGTGGCCACAGAATGACAAGTTTAGAGCTGGATGTCGAGAGCTATCATGTTAAGTCCAACCTCCTCACCATACAGGTGACGAAACAGTGACTTGCCCAAAGTCACACAGTAAGGAAATGGTAGAGGCAAGATCTGAACCCAGATCCTCTGACTGCACTGCACCATACTGCCCCTGCACTTCTTAGGGCAAGGGGTGGGGGAATCTCCTGGGAGCACTAAGAGGGGAAGTAAGGTGACCCAGTGGAGAGAGGGCTGGGCTTGGAGGCAGGAAGATCTGAGTTTAGTCTCAGACACTTACTGGCTGTGCAACCCTAAGCAAGTCATTTAACCTCTACCTCAATTTTCTCATCTGTACAATGGGGATAATAATAGCACCTACCTCTCAGGGTTGTTGTGAGCATGGAATGAGATAATAATTGCAAAGCGCTTAGCATAGTACCTGGTACATAGTAAGCACTAAATAAATGTTAACTGATATGTTTGCATTGTTGTAATAGCAACTTATCCAGCCCAGGTCTTCCTGACTCCAAGGCCAGCATTTGATCCATTATGCACCCCCTCTTTTTCTCCCTCCCTCACCTCTTCCTTTTTCTCTCTCCCTCTCTTTGTTTCTCTCCCTCTTTCTGTCTCTCTCCTTTCTCTCTTCTATATCCCTGTATCTTCTCCATCTTCCTCCCCCCTCCTCCTCTCTCTCTTTCTTTCTCTCCTTTCTTTCTTTCTCTCTCTCTCTCTTTCTCTCTCTCAAACACTTTTAAAAAAACACCTCATAAATGTTTTACAGCTTATTTTAAAATTCCATAAATGGAATGGGCTGCCCTAGGGGGTAGTGGACTTCCCCTTACTAGAGGTCTTTGGTCAAAGCCTAAACAACTGTTGCTTGGGCAGGAGGCAGCAAAGGAAAGATCATTGAACTTATAGTCACAGAACCTGATTTTGAATATTGGCTATGCCACTGTGCAACTTGGAACAAGTCACAACCCCTATAGGTCTCAGTTTCCCCATCTGTAAAATGAGAGGCTTGCATTAGATGGAATTTTAGGTCTCTTCCAGCACTCAGCCACTTTAACTTCTCTGCCCTTGGGCTAGATTAGATGACCTGTGAGTTCCCTCCCAGCACTTTGTGACCCTCCATCGTGGAAGATATTTCTTGTCTGAGTACATATTAATTCTTCCCCTGGTACCTGGAAGAAGAAGATAATTTCTGAAAGCCCTTCCAGCCTTCAGTGTCCTCAGATCCTCAGTCTGGGATCCTTTGACTCCAAGACTCTGGTTCGGAGATTCTGTGATTCTTTGTAAGTGGCTGACGCACTTGGCCTTTTGGATCAAATACCTTCACGCCATCTAGGCCAAGGCTTATTGACCTTGTATTCTGACCACAAGCCTGCACTTGGAGATCAATAATAACTACTGTGTTAGAGGACTCCTAGAAGCTCGGCTATGGATTCAACTAAATTAAGGGTAATTACACGTTCGCTTCTGCGTTCTTGCCACTATTTACTGAACCGCCATATAATTAACTGTTTATTAGGGTCTTTCCTGGTTTGGATGAGATTCCAGTCAGCTCATACACCCCAGAGTCACACACAGAGAAAACCACTTGGTCTGCATTTGTTTCTATGGCTTTCTCCTGGGCACAGAGCTCAGACTGGGAAGGCTCCAGCTTAAACAGTCCTAACGTGGCGAATGTGGTTGAAAAAATGCTGGATCTGAAGTCCAAGGACCTGGAGGGATGAGGCCCAGCTCTGTGTCTTATTTATTCCCCATGTGACCTTGGACAAGTCATTTCCACATTCTGGGTCTGAATATCTCCATGTGTGAGATGTGAAAGTTAGACTAGATGTCCTCTCGAGTCTCTTTCCTGGTCTGATTTTTGTTGATGGTGGTGGTGTCCAACTCTCTGGGGTTTTCTTGGTAAAGATACTGGAGTGGTTTGAGATTTCCTTCTTCAACCCATTTTATAGATGAAGAAACTGAGGCAAATAGGGTTAAGTGACTTGCTCAGCGTCACACAACTAGTAAGTGTCTGAGGCTGGATGTGAACTCAGGACGATGAGTCTTCCTCATCCTGGACCTCAGGCCCAGTAATTTATCTGCTGTGCCACCTAGTTGCCCTACTCTATGTTTAGGATCTGAGTATCCTAAATTTGGGATGACAGGACAGAACAAGGCTCTTTTTTCTGATTCCTGGATGTGGGAAGTACTTGACAGTTCATAAAATAGCCCAGAAAACCCTCTCCACATGAATATAATTGGGAGAACATAAAATTAGTCAAATTAAATTAACATTGGACAGCTAGGTGGTGTCATATTGGATAGAGAGCCAGGCCTGCAGTCAGGAAGATCTGAGTTCAAATCCAACTTTAGACACTTACCAGATGTGTGACTGTGGACAGACAAATCACTCCACCCTGGTTGCCTCAGTTTCCTCATCTGTCAAATGAACTGGAGAAGGAAATGGCCAACCACTCCAGTATCTTTGCCAAGAAAACCCCAAATAGGGTCATGAAGAGTCAGACAGGACTGAAAAGTGACTGAACAACGACAAAGTTATGTGTAATAACGTGCAAAAGGCTATTGACTGTGGAGTTGGAGGACCTAGCATCATACCCTATCTTGGCTACTTGTTACCTATGTGACCTTGGGCTCTCCAAATCTCAGTTTCTTTATCTGTATAATGAAGGAGTTGGACTAGGGAACCTCTACAGCCTTTTTCAGCTCTAAATCTCAGATTCTAATGCCTGAGAGTCACAAGTCCTTTATCTGCCTCTAACCTGCTCAGTGACTCTGGTCAAGTCACAGTCTCCCTGGGTTACAGTGACATCTATTCTTCCAACAAGCATTTATTAAGTGTGTTCTCCGTGCCAAGTTCTGTGCTGGGCGCTAGGGTTCAGAAATAAAAACAAAGAGCCCCAGCTTTCAGACTATCTGTTAAATGAGGAAGTTGGACTCAGTGACTGCTAAGCTTCCATTCCAACCCTAAATCTAGTATTCTAGGACAGAGTCCATGTAATAATTAGGCTTCCTTTGCCATGGCTTTTGGCTTTAAAGAATAATTTTTTTGCAGGGATGGGTTCCAGTCCAGTGGAAAATATCCTCAGAGCTTATACTATCACTGACTTCTTTTGTGAGGGAAGGAAAGAGAAGAGAATTAAGTGTTGGTTTCTGCAGAAAAGCCAGATTTATGTTAACCTAGAATTTTACTTAGCCAAAAATCACTCCTTTCTCTGGTCCCAGCCATAGACAGAGTAAACCCCACGGGAGGGACATGTTCTCAGCTAAATGCTTGTTGGCTGGTGAAATCCCTATATGGGGAGTAAAGGTAACTTGATCCAAGTTGGGGTAACTTGACAGCTGGGTGACCTTGGGTAAGCTCCCTTCCCAATTTATAGCTCAGTTTTCTCTTCTGAAAAAATAAATGGGTTCATGGTCTCTAAGGTCCATTCCCAATGGTCCTATTCCAGTAGGCTTCCTCCTTAACTTTCTGTCTTTGTCTGCTCACTATCTAAAGACGCAGTAAGACATAGAGCCTTGGACTTCAGTCAGGATAACCTGGGTTCAAATTTTGCCTCTGACATTTCTTTGCTGTGTGACCTTGGATAAATCACTTAACTTCTCTGAAATGAGTTGCTAAAGCAAGTCTCTAAGACTCAGCTACCAAATTGCCTGGAAAGTAGGAACTTAATAAGTGCTTGTTGATTGAGAGGTGAGTGGTCATTTGAATTGCTGGAGATAATTCCCATACTGGGAGTTTTCCTCAAGCTAATGATTTCACCATTCCTATTCCTGACACTCATCACATAGTAGGTGCTTAGGAAACATTTGTGGAATCAAATTGACTTCATGGGATTTGGCTATCATTAAAAGACACAACTTGCTCTCTTATTATATATGACATCTGGACAATTCTGAAACACAGTTTGAACAGTTCGTGTGGTTCCATGACTAAGCATGCACTCCACAAAGGTCAAAGGCAGAAAGCACTCCACAAAGCTCAAAGGCAGAAAGCACTCCACTATACCAAAATATTCATAGAAGCAGCTATTTGTGGTAGCAAAACAATGGAAACAAAAATAGATGCTTGTGAGTTGGGGAATGACTGAGAAATGGGAATATATGAATATATTCTTGCTATAACTCCCTTTCTGATCAAGCTTGGAGTGGTTTTCCCAAGGGAAAGCCATACGAACTGTGTTGCACATATGTAAGGAGATGTGATCCCTGAGTGGCTGAAAGAACATCGAGCCACAAGGGTGGATGAATGGAGAAGAGATCTATTTCAGTTTGTTGAGACACACTTGGAGAGAGGACCTTCAGAGAGGATGGGTGAAGATACAAGCAGGGTGATGGCAGACTGGATGGAGCCCTGGAGCTGTAGATACGTAAGGAAAGTCAGCTCTCCCCTTGTGTCCCTTGACTTCTAGTGCCTATGGCCCTTGAGAGCAGACTCCCCCTGGGTGAGAACATTCCCTGTCTGTGAGTTTGATCTGAGATCTTATCTCTCTTCCAGCTAAAGAGCTCATTTACCCTTGTGTATTCTTTGTTATAGTCTAATTAGTATAACTTCTCCTATTGATGTTTGCCAGCTTTCTTTGATACAGAAGTTTACTAGCTATTCATGACGGTCTTTTGTATAATCTCTGTTTGATGAGAAGAGGCTGGTTTAGCAGCTGGCAAGTGCTAAGCTAAAGGCAAGCCTCCCTCCTTGTGATTAGGGGGTGGTTTTCATTCTGAACCCAAACTTTTATCTCTATATCAGAGGTATTTAAGTGGTAGCAGAGAGAGAAAATTCTACCCTGACATCCTTTTTAGAAACTACAGGTGATAACACCCAGCCTCAGTGGTCCTGGACCCTGCTTGCCCCTTCCTGCTGGACCACTCTCCACAAGGATGGGGCAGATCCCATGTCATATTTATCTGTGCTACCCACAGACTGCTATCTATATATTCAGACATCCCCACACGATATGTATTTTACACTGCCACATATGAAAAAAAAAAACAATTTGAAGAGTTCAAAGAAATATGGGAAATGTGTACCCACCGAAAGAGTGAATTTAACAGAACTAAGAGAATAATCTACATAATAACTACAATAAAATAAGCAAAAATGAAAAACTACATGGGAGTATGGATGAATTGCAACTACCAGTCTTAGTCTTTGAAAATGGAAAAGGCAAAATTTCTACCACCAGGAGAAAGATGATAATATTAGCTAACATCTACACGGGGTTTATTCTGTGCTGATCACTGAGTGAAGTACTTTTTATAAACATGATCGCATTCGATCCTCTCAACCACCCTGGGAGGTAGGTGCTATTATTACCCCCTCGTTACAGATGAGGAAACTGAGACAAATAGGGCTAAATGATTTGCCCAGAGTTATACAGATAGTAAATGTAAAACAAGGCCAGATTTGATTGCAGATCTTGCTGATACCTGGTCCAGTGCTCTAAAGATGGAGTGCTGTGGAGAAGAAAGAGGGTATGTGGTATCCATTGAAATCTATTAGTCTCTTGGTTGTGCTGAAATTGTATTTCTTTGTTAAAAGTGAATGGATAGGGTGACTAAAGGGAAAAGGTAGTATAAGACAAAGGAAAACAATAAAGCAAAGAAAAAATTGGATACGGATCAGCCAAGGAGCCACGGAAAACCCTTCTAGGAAGAAAGAAGACACGACCTATGGTCTGGTCTCAAGGAAAGGACTCAGAGCCTTTTCCTGGTGAAAAACAAATGTATCATTCAGCCCCTGGAGAATACTGGGAGGGAGCAGCAGAGAGGAGGAGGGGGTAAGACAGAGGGTGATGAGTGTTGAGGTAAAGCTGATCCTTTACAGATGATACACAGCAGGGTTGACTGAACCACGGGCGGGCGGAGAGAGCAAGCAGCTTGACTAGTCCATGACTCTTTTCTCCTACAAATGCCACCAGTTAGGGAGAAAAAAAGGTTAATATTTTTCCTTTCAGAATTAGAGAACAGATGGGGTGATTCTTAACAGTCTTACCCCCCAGGCTTGCCCGCTACGCCCTCTGTTTTCACAAACCACCCTCATGCTGCTATACTTTTAGCAGCTGGAATATTGAAGACAGAATCACTGAAGATCTGCGTTCAAATCCTACCTCCAACCCTTTTTCTGAGCTATGGCAAATCACCTCTCAGCATTACTTATCTATTTAATGAAGGTATTGGACTCAATGACCTCCAAGGTCCCATCCAATTCTAATTTCATGATTTTATGATCGTAGGCATCAACACTTATTAGCTATGTGATCCTCTTTGACACTAGACCTCATGGAGCCTCAGTTTCCCTTTCTTTGAACTATAGATAATAATGCCTGTAGTCCCTCCCTCACAGAGCTGTTGAGGGAGGGGGGACTCAAATGACATAATATAGATAAATCTTAAAACATATATGCATACCATTTATTACAATAGTAATAATAATTATATTACTATTAGTTGCTTTCTTATATGGTTACTCTCTCTGGTAACCCAGATTCCAGCCACTCTGTGATTTAGTATATGGTCTCCCCAAATTACTGTGCTTGAAAATACATCATCCCCCAGCCAACCTAGGGCTGAACTGCTCCAAACTTCTCTAGGCTGGTCCTCGGATGATAGACATGCAATCTGTTGCTCAGCCTATACTAGAAGCCTTTCCAACTTAACAGAACCTGCCAAACCTTCCGCTCCTCTGGCAGAGGCTTCAAGGACTAGGGGTTGTCTCCATACCACAATGAGACACAAAGGGAGGACTTTAGGAGAGGAACAATGTTTTTTTAATTATCCAAAATAAAACTCCAAAGCTCCAGTGCCAAGCTCCCACAATGTCACCCATCCCCAAAGTCAGTCTGCGGGTACACAAGAAAAAAGTATTGAAAAACAACTCAGGGTAGAGAGAATACAGAGAATGTGGAGTCAATCATTCACAGATTTTTAAGGAATGATTCTGGGAAGGGAACCTGATTACAGCTATCCCTTCCACATCATGGGGATTAGGAGCATAGGGTGCCTGAGATCTGTAAAATCCACATAAAATTTTTTACCTTCCTTTCATACCAGAGAAATAGTGTGAATTTTTTCTTTTTCTTTTCTGGGGTGTTTATAGTGCCTTACTGTAAAATTTGGGTCAATAGTATATAATCCTATACATATATTTTATGCATCACATTTTTTGTGTCATCTACTGGACACCAGGTGTCATTTGTGGCTTCTGCAAAACTCCCCTAAAATTCCCATTTAACTCCTTATGCCATCCCATGATACATTGAAACCATGATGGGAATAACTGTATTAACCATTATAAAAATGACTCCTTGATTCTGAGGTTCCATTTTGAAGTGGTAACTCTTAAAACCACTACAAAGCCCCCATCTAATGTGTTACTCTATTGCTAGAAATGCCAAAGACACATAAATCCAGGGACCAAAAAAAGAAAGGGATTTAATTAGCACATAAACCGAACTCACTGAAAAGGAAACAAATGAATTTTGTCAGTCTGTCAATTAGCACTCATTTGGGACTTCCGATGTGCCAGACACTGTGCTAAGCACTAGGACCACAAAGAAAGGTCAATCATCATCCCTGTTCTCAAGGAGCTCACAGTCTATGTAGGAGACAACTCACACATAAGAGAACGAGCAAGATCATGGCCAGGATCAATTGGAGATAATCGACAGAGAGAAAGAAGTGCTCAGGGCGATTGGGAAAGGATTCTTGTAAGAGGAGGGGTTTTCGGTGGGACTAGAAGGAAGACAGAGAAGCCAGGAAGTAGAGATGAGGACAGAGAGCAGTCCAGGTACAAAAGAGAAAGATATTCTGAAAACAAAAGGTGGAATACACCTCCAATCCACCAATAAGTCAATTCCTCTTCCTTCCTTTGGAGTCCTAAGCATATCAGAGAATAGGAGTGAGATGGAGAGAGAGATACACAGTCCTGCAGAACTCAATGCCTCCAGTGGAATAGAAAGTCCTCTAGGGCAGGGACTTGTATGTCACTTTTGTCATTTTATCTCCAGCACGTAACGTGACATGTAGTAGGTGCTTTATTAATGTATGTTGAATTAAGTAAGATCGTTAACAATGTAATGGTGGGCTTCCAGAATTAGTAGTTTCTACGATACTAGCGAAGGCTTGTTGGATTAGATTGGGTGGATGATGGTGGTGGTGGTGATGATGACGATGGGATAGCAACCAGTTCTCGGACCATTTATATCCGAACCCTATTAAAAGAATATGAGAATGGGATAACCATAATGGTGATGATGATGATAAATGGACCATGACAGATTTGGAAAATATCCCAATGAAACCCCATACTATATTAACAGAACATTCTAGCTATATCAGTATAATAAAAATGACAACACTACTGAAGTTCATTTACAGTTTTAAGTCTATGCCAATCAAAGTATCAAAGGGATAGATTAATCAAACTCAATAAAATAGCAACAAAACTCATTTGGAGGAAGAAAAGATCTAGACTGTCAAGGGAATTGGTGTGCGGGGGGTGGGGGGAGAGTAAGAAAGAAGGGAAGTATCCCATCCAGACTTCAAATTATTCTACAAAGCATCCATCATCAGAACAAAACATGGTTCCCATCATCCAAAGGCAGCTACAGAAAATCACCATTTCAGAAAGGAGGAAAAGAATTGTTAGCTGTCCTCACAGGAAATGATAAACAGGTTAAAAACTTACAGAAATATTTTCAGAACAAACAGCTATCATTTTGCCTTCTGGTTGCCTTTACTTCCTTCAAATCCCAGCCAAAATCCACTTTCCACAAGAAGCCTTTTCCAATCCCCCTTAATGCTAACTCCTTCCCTTTCTTAATTATCTCCAATTTATCCTACGTATATCTTGTTTGTCCATAGTTGTTTGCGTGCTGACTCCCCAAACACACACACACACGCACGCACGCACACACATACACTACAATGTAAGCTCCTTGAGGTCAGGGTCTATTTTTCTTCTTTCATCCCCAGAACTTAGAACAACACTTGGCACACAGTGGGCACTTAATAAATGTTTATTGACTGAAGAGTAAAAACTAGTAAAGACTGGCAGGTGTCCACCCCTTTATTTATCTATTAGAACTAAAAGTGCTTAACCTTTGATTGAGCTTATGAGATGGTAAGATCCCAAAGTGGATTTCAAAGGTCCTCCATGGACAACAGTCCCATGAACTTAACCAATAATACGTCAAAAAAGAAACCTCAAACAAATGACTGAATTGGTTGTTTCACAATGGTTTACAGATAAACAGAGGAAAGAAAAGCAGTGTGACAGGATAGCAACTGGTCCCTGGGATCATTTCTATCTGAACTTCATCAAAAAGATAAGAAAACCATAATAATGAGAAGGAGGATGGTAAAGAAGATGATGATGGTGATGATGAGGATGAAGATGGTGATGGTGGGGATAATAATAACAGCATATACTTAGAAAGCATTTTACAAGTATTAAAGTATAATACTCATAAAGTATTTATAAGTATTTCACGGCACATTGTGTTAACTCAGAACAGATATCTTGGAAAGGTGAACGATGAGTTGGGTCTTACATCAGATAGGAAAAAATTGCATCTCATGTAACAAAATACAAAGTGCTCTGAACCATGCTAAGTCCTTCCCTGACTCAAAATCCTATCTTTTTCAAAATTCCAAGAGTTTTAATGCTACAATATTCTTCTGATGAGGCTACTTGGCTGGGAATCATGGAACACTGCATTCTCAGAAGCATCATAAATGCAGGTGATGGAAAGAGAGATGGAAAGGTAGGCGTAAGCAGATGGCCTTCTATACAACGCGCTCCTTCATGGACTTTCTCTCAGCCAAATGGGCCTCCCTGCTGCTGCTCACACACCACACTCTATCTCCTGCTTCCACACCTTTGTACAGGGCATCGTGAAATCACAAAAGCAAAGAGGTGAAAGGAATGTCTAGTATCTTTGTACTCAATGGTTTCTAAGGGTTTTGCTTATTCTGCAGTTCATGATCTACTGTCTAAGGTGCCTTCTAGACGATGATTATGTCTCTTCTAGAGAGATTTTAAAATGTTAGTTCTAGAAGTCACTGGAAGAAAATGACCATTACCACAGCCCTTGCTTGTGACCACCCGATCCTGCCTCATTCCTGGGATATGTTGTCTCTCCACACTTCTGGACTTATTGAGTGTGATCGACTGGTGGGACTTCTAAGAGAAGATCACCTATAGGCAGTGGGTCAGTGGGAGCCTTGGGTCCGGAACTCAGGAGAGAGGTTAGGGTTGAATATAGAGATCTGGGAATCATCTGCATATCAACTGAAAGCAAGGGAGTAAGGAACAATGCCCAGGGAAAGAGAGAGGTGGAAGGGGAAGGGAACGAGAGAAGGGGAAGGGAGAAAAGGAGGAAGAGAAGAAATGGGAGGGGGAGAGAGGAAGACAGGGAAGGAGAGGAGAAAATGGCAGGGGAAGAGAAGAGGAAAGGAAAAAAGGAAAGGAAAGGAAAGGAAAGGAAAGGAAAGGAAAGGAAAGGAAAGGAAAGGAAAGGAAAGGAAAGGAAAGGAAAGGAAAGGAAAGGAAAGGAAAGAGGAGAGGGGAGAAGAGAGCATGGGGAAGAGAGGAGAGGAAAGGAGAGAAATGAAGAGAAAAAAGGAGAGGGGAAGGGAAGAGAAGACAGGAGAGGAGAACCGAAAGGAAAAAGAGATTGGGGAGGGAAAATGAGTCAAAACCTTGGGGAGCATTCACTTTAAGGAGTTAGGGAGAGAATGAAGGAAAATTGAACGGAGCAGTTAAGAAAAGCAAGAGGGAACATGTAGGCTGGGAACCAGAAATAATGCTTCTCTGAAACTAAGGGAGAAAAGGCTATCCAGTAGGGAGTGATGACCAGTAGTGTCAAATGATGCAGGGAAGTTTTAATAGGGCAGCCAGGTGTCGAAGTCGATAGAATGCCTGGCCAAAAGTCGAGAAGACCTGAATTCAAATCCAACCTCAGACATTTTCTAGCTGTGTGACCCTAAGCAAGTCATTTCACCCTGTTTGCCTCAGTTTCCCCATCTGTAAAATGAGCTGGAAGAAGAAATGGCAAGCCATCAGATTTGGCATTTGGGAGGCCCACAATAAAGCAGATACCAATAACACAAAAATGCAGTCAAAAGCATTTTCATTGCAATGAACAAATTGAATCCTAGAGAAGAGGTGATACAACACATTTCCCTCCTCTCAGTAAAGAGATGGGGAACTACGGAGACTGAATGTCACACATACTATCACTTCTGTTCATTTGGTACATCAGTTTTATTTAACTATGCCTCTTTGTTACACAAGGGAAGGTTTAAACCCTGGCAGAGTGGGGGTAGGACTATTGTGAATCAATCAAGGTATAAAAAGGCATTAATAAAGTATAAAAATAGAAATAGTAGTACGTCCTATATGTTGCAATAAGGAAGGTGTTTTATGAACCTTAGAGGTGGCATTTCTCAAATACTTAAAGATTTGCCAAGTGCTTTCATCCTTCTGGTCCTCCCAACAATACTGGGAGGTGAGTGCTATTATTATCCCCATTTTAAAGATGAGGAAACTAAGGAAGACAGAGGCTAAATGACTCGCTCGGAGTCACACAACTGGTGTCTCAGGCTGAATTTGAATTCAGGTCTTTCTGACTATAGAAATATCATCTGCCTTTTTTTTTTTTTAACTAATTACCTTTATCTTCCACATGAGACTTGGTGCCAAAGGCCTGTCTCCAAAAATCCAGTCCAACCAGAGTGGATGAACATTTCCAGTCATCACAGACTGATAGAGATGGTGTCCCATTGGAACCTGAAAGAGATCTGCCTGGGAGGACAATGCGTTAACTGCATGCAGAGTTTTCCCAAACAGGACATCTATGAATTAGACAGTGTAGGAAGAGACAGACATGGAAAGATTGGTAGTAACAAAGAGATTTAGATGAGGGAGTGGAGTGTGTGTGTGTCTGTGTGTGTGTCTGTGTGTGTGTGTCTGTGTGTGTCTGTGTGTGTGTGTGTGTCTGTGTATGTGCGTAGGTGGAATGGGGGTGGGGGACTCTTCTCCTGTGCCCATATTCTGCACCTGTGCTGGTAACAAGCCCCAGAAAGCTACCACCTCAAAAAACATTTTTAAAAGGGGATTTCCAAAAATGTTTTGCGGAATAGAAAGATCATTAAAGTAACTGTACTATATCCTAAGGTGACTACTTTGAAGAACAAATAATCATATGATGTATATGTTTTGATGTATTTTTAAAAACAATTTAAATTTTTTAAAAATTCCTTTTTAGTATTAACTTATATCACTTGTTTGAAGGTCTGGAAAGCTGGGGGAAAATGTGTTGGACTTGTTTGGAATGTCCTTTCTTTCTCAGAGGCAGTTAAAATTGTTGAGACACATCCTTTGTGTTATTTTTTCACTAGTGGGGATGGATTTGGGCTGATCCATCCATGATCTCCACCCCCACCTCAGTGGCCCCTCTTGTAACTAATGTCACCCATTTGTAAGTTGACTGGCCAGTGCTCAGGATGCCATCTGTGCCCATGTAACAAAGCAGAGCTAACTAGCCCAAGTGGGAATTGAACCCATGTGAGCCAATCTCATTAGCACTGTGCCCTAATGAGCAACCACGCTGCCTTTCAACCCACCCCCTTTTGGACATCTTAATTCCATAGTGTTTACTGTTTTATCAAATCTTTGTTCTAGATGGTTTCTAAGGGCTTTGTTCATTCTATATTTCAGGTTCTATTGTGCAAGATGCCTGCTAGAGCAAACATTCTATAATGTAAGGTTAGTTTTGATATACTCTGTTCTAGAACCCTTTCCAGCTCTGCCTCTCTGCATCCCCAAACTCCTCTCAGCCCTGACAATCCATGTTCTAAGGGCCCTCCCAACTCTGACACCCCCTGTTCTAAGGCCCCTCCCAGCTTTCGCATCCCATTTTTCTACTGGAACTATATAGCATTAGCTATGTGTCCTAATGGTTTTGACATGGGCACTATGTTCAGTAACGGCTGATGGCGTCTTTTTAGAAGACACTTCTTAGTAATGAAATCAAGACACTTCTCAGTCAGAATCAAGAGAGATGACCACCGACTAAAATAAGCACTGAAGAACAGGACTCAAGAATTCATTCACCAAGAGTGAACAAGGGCATCTGTGATTCCTAAGCAAGGGATATTTATGCTTCATTAGTCCAGACTCAGGATTTCACTGGCGTAAGGAACCTCCCCAGAGGCTGTCCCTCCATCAGTGGACGTAAGCACTTTCCAGGGATGTGCTGGAGGCAGCTTGAACCAGCTCCCAAGAGCTGCTAAATTTGTTAAACTGTTTCATTTTCAGCGTGCCCATTTACATCTTAGACATCAAGAATGCTACAAATCAAGACTTGTTTTGATTGTTTAGGCTTAAGGAGATCATAGAGAAAACATTAATAACAGATTAAGCTCCAAAGTGTGTTGTATATACTTTGGGGAAATTAATAAAAGCACCTTCCTTCCGAGGTTGTTGTAAAGATCGCATGAGATAATATTTATAAGGGGTTTAGTGCACTGCCCAGCACATAGTAGGAGCTATGTTCCTTTTTGTCGTTCAGTCACACCCTACTCTTCGTGACTCCATTTGGGGTTTTCTTGGCAAAGATACAGGAGTGCTTTGCCATTTCCTTCTCCAGCCCATTTTATAGATAAACAAACTGAGGCAAACCGGATTAAGTGACTTGTCCAGGGTCACACAGCTAGGAAGTGTGTGAGGTCAGCTTTGAACTTAGGTCTTCTTGACTCCAGACCTGGTGTTCCATCCACTGCAGCCCTGTACAAATATTAGATGCTAGCTATTTTTTTCCTGGAGAACCTGCTGTTATTAAACATTTACCAGTAAACCTTTGGTACTTTCTCTACAATTTATAATCTTAGAGTTGTCTAGGGCATGGAGAAGTTAAATGTCCTGCCTAGTTTGTGGCAGAGGCTGATCTTCACCTCTGACCCTAAGACTCTATCTCCTTTCTCACTCCATCACCACATAGATATACTGATCCCATGAACCAAAGTGAGCAGATAACATTAACCTCCCTAGCTCTCTCACTTTGAGGCCTTTCACTGGATGGAATTGGGAGTCATGGACTCCATGAATAGCACAGAGTGAATAGCGCGCTTACTGCAGAGCCAACAAGACCCAGGTTTGAATTCTGACTCTCCTACTTACTAGCTCTGTGACCCTTGGCAAATCTCTCAGTTGTCCTCATTTGTAAAATAAGGATAAAAAAAAATCTGCAGTGCCTACCTCCAAAGGTTATCCCGAACCTTGGATGAAATAACAGACAGAAGGTATTTATAAACTTTCAAGATAGCATATGACTAACAATATATTACAGATATCTCAGGAAAAGATTTGCTATGGGATTATCTGAAAACAAAGAATGATGAGAAGAATTCTGAATGTTATGTAGCTGAAGCATATTGGTGCTTTGGATGGAATGTTGAATTCAGAGTCAAAGGATTTGGGTTCAAATCCTGGTGGTGCTACCCACCATTCGTGGGACCTGGGACTAGTCACTTAATCTTTGGGGGTATCAGTTTCCTCTTCTATAAATGAAAGGATTTGACAAGATGGCTCCCAAGATCCCTTCCAACTCTGTACCTATGATTTTATGAACTTACAGGGCCTCAGTTTCTCTACCTGTGAAATGAAGGGAATACACTTCTGAGATCCCTTCCAGCCTGATATGAACAATCCTATAGAACCCTGCAGATTTACTGATCCCATGAACCAAGGTTAAACTAAAATGTTAATTTCTCTGCATCTCAGTTTCCTCATCTGCACAATGGGCACCTAGAACACGTGACCACTAAGGTTCCGTTCAGTTCTAAGTGTCTATTCCTGGAATCTTATACATAAACCTAGAGTCTGCTTTGTATTGTGACTCATGTCTAGGAGCATGAGTGTCAGGTGTGCCCCTAAAAATTTCCCTTCATGGTTTTCCATGGAAGAAACAAGCCTTTCTGGGTTTGGATCAGATAGTTGGCAAAATCAAGGCATGGTGGCTGGGGGTTGGGGAAAGGCAGACATTCTCACCTTGATAGGAGGAAAGTCGAGGACTTTCACCGTGGGTGCTGACAGATTTACCATTAGTGGGACATGTGGAGAGTCCTCTGCTCCTAGTTTCAAGAAGAGAGATTTATAATGCCTGCACATCTGTTTGAGCTCAATTCCAGCCAGCTCCTTGCCATGTTTTGAGGAGTTAGTCTTCCTGTTTTATGGCGGACCCTCAAGTCTCTGCTTCTTCCTCCCCATTGTGATCAACCCACCCACTTCTCACCCCCTTTCACTGCAAACCCGTTCATTCTCAGCCTTAGATTCCAGGGCTGGTAGGAGAAAAGGGGATGGGGGGATCATGTATGCATGCTTTTCTGGAACTGGTCCACATCTGCTCATTTTTTGAACTTGTTCCTTCCTGGGCCAGCAGTAGATAAGGGAGAGTATCCCTCCCTGCCAGCTTCCTAAAAGATGGACCACTCTGCCACTGCCCTCAGAGGAGACAGAGGGCAGATGGGATGCCAGATCTTGGCTTACTATGTGCTCTCCTGGCCCCTCCAGAACTGGAGGCTGCTCTGCTATTGGGGAGAAGGACCCCCTAGAGTTCGGTATCTTTGTTCCTCTTAGTTCAGGAGGAAAGCCCGGAAAAAGGACTTTTTTAGCCTTCGAGGGCTAAATAACTCACCCAAGGAAACAAAAGCAGAAAGTGACAGAAACAGACTTTGGACCTGAATCCTTTGTCTTTGGAGGCACAGGAGCCGATTCAAATTCAGCCTCAGTCACGTACTGCCTCTGTGACCCTGGCAATAAGCGAATGAATTAATAAAAAGAATTTATTAAGCCCTTATAATATACAAAATTGTGCTAAGCACTGGAAATACAAATTAAAAAGCCCAACTGCCCCTGCTTTTAAGGAGTTTGCATTATAACAGGGAGAGACGATTCATATTGGGACAGGTGCAAGTCATTTCTTCTCTGTGGGACTCCGTTTCCTTTTCTGTATAATGAGGTTAAACTAGATGTCTTCTGAGGTCTCTTCTAGCTACCATCAATCAAATGACAAGCATTAATTCTACACCTACTGCACTTCAGGAACAGGCTAGACGCTGGCATACAAAGTATAAGCACGAAACATTACCTGCCCTCAACAAGCTTACATTGTATCAGAAGATAGCTGGCACACAAATACGATAAACATAGGAGTGTATGATGTCCCAGAAGTCTGCACTAAGATTTTTGGGACACTTCATCTATCAAGGTGGGTTGGTCACAATGATCATAATAACTAATAATAAAATAATATATATAGAATTAATCTTTGTATTATTTAATAATATAAAATATATTATTTAAATATAATATTACCTGTGACCTTATGATCAATTTATTTCAAGACCATTCCATAGGTACTAGTACCTGTCAGACGCTACTCTGAGCTCTGTGTATACAAAACTGGAAAAGAAAACAGTCCCTGCCTGTAAGGCGCTTTCGTTCAAAGGGAGAAAAAGAAGTAACAGATACGAAGAATGAAAAACAAAATGGATGCAAAGTAAATCTAAAATCATTTCCAGTCAATAACACAACAGAGAGGATCTAGAAAGGTCTCATCTTGGTTGGAGATGACATTCGAGTTGAGCCTTGAAAGGAGCTGGGGCAGGGGTGGGGAAGCTGCGGCCTCAAGGCCACATGTGGTCTTCTAGGTCCTTGGGTGCGGCCTTTTGATTGAGTCCAAGTTTTACAGAACAAATTCTTTAAGGATCCCTGTGAAGTTTAGATTCAGTCAAAGGGCTGCACTTGAGGACCTAGAGGACCACATGTGGCTTCGAGGCTGCAGGTTCCCCACCCCTGGCTGGGGTCTCAGAGAAGTGGAAGTTGGGAGGCATCCCTTGCACATAGTAGGAGCTTAATAAAAGCTTGCTGAATTGAACTGATCTTTGCCCAGGTGGCAGCCTCACCCCAATGCCTTACAAGGGATTAGGAAGCAGCCTTCTCCCTTAGGAGGAATTGTAGCACTTCCACAGTCAAAAAGCTTTTATTAATTACGCACCTAGCATGCACCAGACATTGTGACCTCTGTGAAGAAGTCTGCCTCTTCCCAGGGCAGGAGCTCTCACACTGTGGGAGGGATGTGGCATGCCTGCCTCCCCACCTTGGCCCACCAGGTCTCTCAGAATGGATGGGCCTCTCTCCCCATAAATAAATGACCTTGTTGCAATGGGGCATCCTGCTGGCTTTGACTTCCCTTGCGGTGTCTGTGTTCTCTCTCTCCTCCCTTTCCCCCCTTTTCTTCTGCCAGCTTCACACAGCAATGCCTACCCCAGGCATCCTCCCCAGCCCCAATTACTGTCCCAGAAGTGGAGCTTACAGGAAAGTTCACTTGCCCTGGACAGCGAGGTAAGAGTGGTCAGCTCCTCCTCCTTCCCCAGTTCCCCCAGCCCCCTCTGCTTTGGCCTCTGCTGCCTTGTCTGCAGGAGTCACTCCATGAGCCTCCTTAGTTTGAGGTTAGAGGCAGGAAAAATGGCCCCTTTTTGTCAGTAAATAGCACTCCTGAGGCTTTCTCAGCTGGTAATTCCAGACCCCTGCAGCGCCGCTATTGATTGGACACAATGTAAGGAGGGTAATTTTTACCCGGGAGAGGACACAGAGCTACATGTACCCCTTGGGCACCAAAGGAGTCAGCCCTGCTTCAGTCTGGCAAAATGCTACCTACCCCCTTTCCAGGGACGGGCAGCTCTGGCAAGCTTCTAGGCTGATGGATGGAAAAGTTTTCTTTTCCTTTCCCTCTCATTCTTTATGTTTCTTTCCTTCTTTCTCTGTCTTCTTCCTATCTTTTCCCTTTTTTCTCTTTCTCTCTCTTCCCTCCTCCCTTCCTTCTTTCTTTCCTTCCTTCTTTTTCTCTTTCTTTCCTTCCTTTCTTCTTTCTTTTTTACTCTTTCTCTTTCCCCCTTTCTTCTTTCCTTTTTTCTGTTCTTTTCTTTAGTTCCTTCTTTCATCCTCTCCCTTCTTTATTTCCTTCTTTCTTTTTCCCTTCCTTTTTTCATACTTTCTTTTTCTTTCACTCTTTTTCCTTCCTTTTTTCCTTTCCTTCTTTTCTCATTTTCTTTTTCTCTCTTTTTTCCTTCTTCCTTCCTCTTCCTCCCTCCCTCTCTTCCTTCCTTTCTCCTATTCCTCCTTCATCCTCTTATTTCTTTTCTTTCATGTCATGGTGTGTGTATGTGTGTGTGTGTGTGTGTGTGTGTGTGTGTGTGTGTGTGTGTGTAAAAACTCAAGGATCTATTTCTACTTGTGAATTTCTGATGCACATTTTTATGGAAGTGACTGACCCTACTGAGGCAGCAGCACAGCTTTGTCTTCCAGTATGCTGGTGGTACCCTCCCCTTGCCTCCCAATACTATGTGCTGTATGATCAGATAATAAAGAAAGTTGGATTTGGAAAAAACAAGACCTGGGTTTGAATCCTAATTCACCACTTACTCCCTATGTGAGTCTGGGCAAGTCACTCCTCCTCATTGCAAAAGTGATAGGAGAGGGCAGGAAAGCACTTGGAACCCTTGAAAGCAAGGCAGAGTTCCTCTAATCAGAGAACAGCATGAGCCAAGGCATAGGGGCCAAGAGTGCAGGATGGATCCAGGAGAATCTGTGTTCAAATTCTATGTTTGATACTTTATGACCTTAGGTGATTTATTTGGGTCTCAGTTTCCTCACCTGTAAAATGAGGGAGCTGGACTACATGGCATCTAAGGTCCTTGCTTGATGCAGTCTCATGATCCCATATTCTTAGTCCTGTTTGAAGACACAGATGAAAGATTGTAAATGATCAAGTCAACCAATTATTTTGACATGTATATATATAGCCTTAGATGAATAGGTTGATTCAATGTAAGGGATCTGGACTTGGAGTCAGGAAGACCTGAGTTCAAATCCAACCATACTTACTAGCTGGGTGACCCTGGACTGGTCACTTAACCTCAGTCTACCTCAGTTTCCTCATCTGTAAGATAGAGATAATAATAGCACCTCCCTCCTAGGGTTGTTGTGAGGATCAAAGGACTTAACATGAATGCAATGCTTGGCAAACCCCAAAATGCTATACAAATGCTAGCTGTCTATTACTCAGTCAGTCCCGTGTCCCAAAGGAAAAAGTGCAGACCTGGATTTGAATCCCACCCCTGACGTTTACTAGTTGTGCGCCCACATACAAGGGACTTCCCCTCTCTGTGCCTCAGTTTACTCGTCTGTTAAATGGTGATACTAATAAGCCTACCATGGGGTTGTTGTGAGAGGATAGAATGAAATGTCTGTAGAGTGATTTGCAAATTTTGAAGTGATTGGTAAATGTCCACTCTTCTTAGCCCCAAAGCTCAGTTTCTTCACCAGGAAGTCCCATGGTGGCCCCCGGAAATCTTGACTCATCCTGCCAGTCTTGGAGACTTTGGCCATTAAGGAATAGGAAAGATAAAACTGGCCTAGTCTTTCAAGGCTGCTCAGCTTTGGAAATTTGCCGGGTCTCCCCTAGACCCCTGATCCTCATCGTGGATATAGAAGTGATAAAAGCCCTAGTTGAACAGGGAACCACATCACAAACGCCGTAGCCAATTAGGACTCAAGGGACCTTAACCTTGTGCTCTTTGGCTCCAGGGGCAGAACTAGGTACAAAAGGCCAAAGTTACAGGGAGGTAGATTTGGATTCCTTCATAAGGAAAAACTTCCTAAAAATGAAAGGAATGGAAGAGACTTCCTTAGGAAGTAATAAGCGTAATATCTGAAATGTATTCAGTGTTTTAGGGGTTTTGAAAAACACTTTATATCCATTATCTCATTTGACCTTCACAACAACTTTATAATAAGTACCTTTCTTATACCCATTTTACAGATGAGGATGAGGAAACTAAGTTTGAGAGACTTGCCTCCACTCACTCAGCTAATAAGTGACAGAAATGAGATTCAAATTTAGTTCTTCTTAACTCCAATGCTATCTCAACGCCCATGAAGCCCCATTACCTATGGCTAAAGAGCTGCCTACTTCTCACTAGAGATCTTCAGGCAAAGGGTGAGTGACTACTTGCCAGGTATGTTGTAGATGGGATTCACTGCTCTGCTCTGGATTGGTCTGAATTCAGGAGATCATAATAAGGTCATAGATTTAGGGCTGGAGGCACCCCAGAAGTCATCTATTGCAATCTCATCATTTTTATTTAAAATGTGTTTTCAACCCTCTCATTCTGACAAAGGAGGAAACTGAGACCTGGAGAGGTGAAGCAGACTTGCCCAGGGTGACAGTACAACTACAAAGTTGGGCCTCTCTAACACTGAGTCCAAAGCTCTAACCATTAAACAGCACTGCCTCCCCTCCATGTTGCATCTCTCCACTAGAATGGAGGTTTCTCTAAGACAGGAACTATTTTTCTTTTTGTCTCTTTATCCTCAAAGCCTGGCACATAGTAGATATTTAATAAATGTCCGTTGACTGATTGATTGCTATCGATGAGACATAAACAAGGACCAGACTGGTTTCAGTAAGTAGCCTGTGAAACAGAGAGCATTTGACCCTGATTGGATTCCCAGGCTGCCTTTCCAGGGAGGCCCCAAGCTCCTTTTAACTCCCTAGAGAAGTTCCTTAAAGTCATCCTCTGTTTTTCTGTCTCTAAAAAAGAAACTAATCACAGGTTAACAATACCTCTGTGGTTGGAAGTGCGAGCTTGAAAAAGCCAGGGGGTGAGGGGGAGGGGGGTGGCATTTTCAGGGCCTCCCAAAACCATGGGTTTCTCATGCAAATTGGGTTTCAAGAGGCCTGCCAGCATTTCTGGATTTCCCAGTCACCCACAGAGCAAGGCAGACCCCAGGGGGGACTGCTGCCTCAGGCTCAGACTTTCCGCTCATCAAGACAAAACCCAGATACAGGGATTTTTCTTCTCTCCCTTTCAGACCCCACCCAACAGAAAGCCCCCACCATCCAGCTGGAATGTGCAGCCGGGACACCAGCCCTAGGAACATTCCCAGATCCTCACAGCGTGTAGGGGCCTTGTCTCCCCTCTGTCTCTCCCCTCCCTCGGTGGGGTTTTTATCCTCTCTCTGTCAATTTCTAGTTCCATCAGTTCTTCCCTATTAGCCCTCCCCCCCTTCTCTCTCTCTCCCTCTACCTCCCTCTCTCTCTCTCTTTCTCCCTCTCTCTCTCCCTCCCTCTCCCTCCTCTCCCCTCCTCAACCCAATTGGTGCCTGTCACTGTCAATCAGCCCATCTTCATTCACCCTAGGGGCTCTACCTTGAGTCAGAGATTCTCAGCAGAGATGTGGACATCCCTCCCAAGTGCAACCCTCTGATAAGGAAGGCTAGATCCAGACACAGAGAAGCTTCCCCTTCTGAGAAGCCTATCTCACTTTTTCTCCCCAGTAATAGGGCATGCTCCTTTGGGACCAGGATCAGGGCACTTTGTTTAGAGAAGGATACAGTAATATGTGAAAAAAGGCATGAAACCTGTCAACCCTTTCATTCAGTTGCTAGGACTTTATTCTAAAGATATCAGGGAAAAGAGGGAAAAAAGACCTATCTATACAAAGATATTCATAGTTGCTCTATTTATAAAAGCAAAAAAAAATTGGAAAGAACCTACATGTCCAACAACTGGAGAACGGCTGAATAAATCATGGTATCTTCGTGCAACAGAATATTATGGTGCCATAAAAAATGACAAACAGGAAACACAGAAGCAAATAGGGAAAGATCAGTATGAAATGATGCAGAGTGATATTAGCAAGAGCAGAATATGTCCACATTAAGTACAATTATATGAGAAAGGGAAGGAAGGGAGAAAGGAAGGAAGAAAGAAGAGAGGGGAGGGAGAAAGGAAGGAAGAGAGAAGGAAGATAGGAAGAAAGAAAAAAAGAAGGAAGGGAGGGAAAGAAAGAGAGAGGGAGAGAGGAAAGAAGGAAGGAAGGAAAGAGGGAAGGGAGGGAGGGAAAGAGAGGGAGGGAAGGTAGAAATTCAGAGAAATCTAGAAGGGGACAAAGGACCTAAGAATTTTTTCTTCTTCTTTGTTACATCATTTAGTACTACCTTGTTAAATATGGAGGGATTTATACAGGCATACCTTGTTTTATTGCACTTTTACTTTATTGTATTTCACAGATATTGGTTTTTTTTAAAACAAATTGCAGATTTGTGGCAACCCTTTGCCCAGCAAGTCTATCAGCATCATTTTCCCAGCTTGTGCTCACTTCATGTCTCTGGGTCACATTTTGGCAATTCTCACAAGATTTCCAACTTTTTCATTCTTATTATATCTGTTATGGTGATGTATGATCAGTGATCTTTGATGTTCTGTTCTGATTGTTTTGGGGCACCGGGAACTGCACCTATATAAGAAGCACACTTAATCAATAAATGTTGTGAATGCTGTGACTGCTCCACCTACTGCCGTTCCCTATCTCTCTCCCTCTCCTTGGGCCTCCCTATGGAGACACAACAATATTGAAATTAGGTCAGTTAATAACCCTACAATGGTTTCTAAGTGTTCAAGAGAAGGGAAGAATCCATCGATGTGGCAAACATCATTGTTGTCTTACTTTAAGAAATTGCCACAGCCTCTCCAACCTTCAGTGACCGCCATCTTGATCAGTCAGCAGCAGTCAACATCAAGGCAAGACCCTCCACCAGCAAAAAGATTACAGTTCACTGAAGGCACAGATGATGGTTAGCATTTTTTATCACTGAAGTATTTTTAATGAAGGTATGTACATTTTTTATGACATAATACTGTGGCACACTTAATAGACTACAGTATAGCATAAACAGTTTTTATATGCACTAGAAAACAAAAAACAAATTGTGTGAGTCTCTTTATTGCAATATTTGCTTTATTGTGGTGGTCTGGAACCAAACCCACAATATCTCCAAAGTATGCCTGTATAAGATTTTATTCTATTTTTTATGCTTATTTGATCATGTTTGTGGATGCTAAGTTTTTTACACACATACATGTTAAGGAGAGGGAGTGGACCTGTGAGTTCATTGGTATTGGGAGCTCCCAAGGGAAGAAATCCCTTCTGCCAACTAAGTCAGCATCTACTCTGAAACTTATAGTCTCAGAGAATTAGTTGCCTGGAGCACTGAGTGGTCTGGATGTGTCACAAGTGGGATTTAAATTCAGATCTTCCTGGTTCTTAGGACACCATTCCTCCTGGGTCAGATACTTAACTTCAGCTTTCACATCTGTAAAATGGGTATCATAATATTTTCACTTCCTTTCCTCACCAGATTCTTGTGAGGAAGTATTTAGCAAGCCTTCGAGAACTCCAGATGTTTAAGTGATTATTAACATTATATAATTACTGGCTATAATTAGCAGCAATGATTATCCTGACTACATTACTGGTTTAGTGGGTGATCTTAGGCAAATCGTATCAACTCTGCCTCTCTGCCTCTCCTTGTCTCTGTATCTCTGTCTCTTTATCTGTCTTTCTCCTTTTTGGTTTCATGATCTGAAAAATGGAACCCTCTCCTTAACTTACAAGAAACGTACAAGAAAAATGGAACCCTCTCACTTACTTTATAGGACTTTAATGAGGAGCAAATAAGATTCCTCTTCATGGAACCACTTAGAAAAAGCAAGAAGCTGCAAGGGAATAGCTAAATGAATTGTGGTACATGAATTATAATAAAGAGTTTAGACAGGAAGATTTCTATAAACTGATGCAAAATGAAACAAGCAGAATCAGAAAATGATATATCAGTGACCACTACAACATTGGTGGAATGTACAATGAAAGGAAGCGAATGTTTTGACTCTGGAGAAGAAATAAGAAAAAGTAACTTATTTTTCTATTGAAGAGATGGAAGTCTATGGGAATGCCGTTTCATTTTGTTGAACTGTTTTGTTTTTGTCTTTGTTATAAGGGAAGGCTTGATGAGGTGGAGAGGGACATGTTTAGAAATGAATGGGATGTAAAATGTAAAGTCAGCAGTATTTTTTTTTTAAAGTATGAAGAACTAGAGAAATAACAGTAATAACATAATTCACCTAGACACACCAAGAAATAGGCCAGCGCTTACCCTCGCTGACTACCTCGTGCCAAGCTAATAATAACTGATATTTATAGAACTTTTTAAAGTTTATAAATCTAAGCCTCTCAACATCCTTCTGAAGAAAGCGTTACAGTTACTATGAACCTTATTTTATAAACGAGGAAACTGATGAGCAGAGGGGCTAAGTGATTGAACGTGGGAATCCAGAAAGTAATCAGGGGAAGCATTTGGATTTGGGTCTTCCAGACTCCTGCTCCAGCTTTCTATCCATTTAGAACCCTAACAGGCTTCAGGAATTGATCAACCAGGTAGTATTTATTTATTTCACAATAAATGGCTATTATATGGCAGACACTGTGGCTAGAATGAGCATCCAAAGACAAAAGTGAGAAAGTATTTGCTTTTGCTGTGTCGCCAGGCAGGGAAATCCTCCATCTACCCCCATCACAATGTCTTACATCGCCGATGTCTGTCTCCTGTACCTGAAAACATTTCCTGAAACTCACTCTTAATCACGCCTGAAAGAAACATGCTCTGAATTACCATATTATTAGAAAGAGGCGGGCCTGCCAATAAATCATTCACGACGTGTCAATCAAGTGACAGGGGAAAATGACGCATTGACTTATTTTCCCATTATGTATTTGGCTGGCTTTGTTCCTCTTCTCTCCCTTTTTGGCATTTTTTCACTCTGCTGTTTTCTCTTTCAAGTCTATTAGTTAATATTTTATTCATTTCAGAATGTAACAAAGCCCGCTTTGTACAAGTATTTGGGTTACTGAATATAATAAGACAGCATACAGATGAGCGTTGAGACCCCCATGAGTCTAAGCATTTAGCATTGGAGGAAACCCTGGGCTCTGTTCTGTTAGCCTAATTACTGTGTGTCCCTGGCAAGGTCATTTCATCTCTCTATGCCCCTTTTCTCTGTCAATAATGGTGTGGGCTTGAGGCAACAAAAAATCATAGATTCACTGGTTAGGAACAGAATTCATTCTAACACACGTTGCCATGGGAAGAAGGAACCATTGTTCAGATGCAGTCCCATAAGAATCAAATCTGGTCTCTGTCGCTAACTACCTGTGTGACCTTGGACAAGTCACTCCCCCCATTTAGGTTTTGATTTCTTCATTTGTAAAAGAAAATCTAGATGACCTCTAACAGCCATTTGGCTCTAATAGAGAGACATTCATGAGCAAATTTCATGGCTGAAATTTTATCCTAAAAATACAAGGGAAAGCAGTGGGAGGGGGAGGGGGGGAACATATGCATGCAAAAATATTCATTGTTACTCTGTTTTTTTAAAAATGGAAACAACCTCTAACAGCTGGAAAATGGCTAAGCAAATGATAATATTTTAATACTGTAAGGAAACTGCTGAATTTATCCTCAGTATCAGAAAGGAGTGACTAACAAGCTGTTATGGACACGCCTCCTGGAATGTCACAGCTGGAAGGGGCTTTAATCATCCTTTAAGGGGTCCTGGAGACTCAGGAAATCCATTGATGTCAAAACTATTTTACTGATAAAACTAAGGTGCTTTAATTTGTATCTGGTAAATATTGATAGCTATAACCCACATAAACAAAAACTTCTGAGAGGGGGGTCCTCCATGATTTTGGAGAGTATAAAGTGGTCTTGAGACCAAAAAGTTTAAGAACTCTTTCTCTAGACCATCTGTGTTGATTTACAGATGAGGAAACTAAGGTTCAGATAGGGTGAATGTCTTGTCCAAAGTTGGACATATAGTCAAGGAGGCAGCAGAGTGTAGGAGATAGAGATCCAGTTTCAGTCAGGAAGACCTGAATTCAAATCCTGCTTAGATACATATGAGCCAAGGCAGGTCACCTGTAAAATGGAGATAATACCAGTTCTTGCCTCTTGGGTTATGAGGACCAGATGAGAAATGAGATGTCAAGGGTTTTGTTAATTTTAAAGTGCTAAATAATTGTTTATTGTTGTTATTTTAAAAGTCCAAAGCACCAGAACAAATGTATCACTAGAAAGGATGCCTAAATGATGCTTCCTCCTTGCTCAAGGTTGAGATGGGGGCAGACCCTGGAACTTGAGAAGCTGCCTAAGCAGCTGGAAGCCATCAGGGAAGGTGTGTGGGTCTCTCAGGGTCCCTGAGATCTTTCGCCACCATGAGCAGAGCCAAAGATAGACACATTACTCTACTAAGTAGCTGAGATGGAATTCAAACAAAAAAGGAGAACTGTCTAGCTAACTAGAAATTACCTTTAGTAAATTATTGCTATTATTATGATTAAATGGAATTATGGAATTTTAGCTGCAAGGAACATAAAAGAATAGTCAGCCTGCTGAGACATTAGCCCATTTAAATCAGCTGCAAGCCAAATCACCAAGTATGACTTGACTTGTCCTCTGAATGGGTCACTCCATGTAAGTAAGTGCCAAGTAGCATTGCTAAAGGAATCCCTGGCTGGTACCGAATTGTAAATAAACAGTATGCTGGCCAATTTGCTGTCCTGTACCCTACCTAGCTGGTGAAAGAAAGAGGGATGACGCATCTAAGAGTGGCTTGTCTGGGCGACACATAGTTATTTATCATCCTTGGGTTATTTTTATTAGTTTGCAAAATGAACTCACCTCCCTGGAACTGGTTAGGGGTATAAAGAGTCCTGTGTTCCTAATCGTCCTTAGAGAGGAGGGTTGGTATGGCAGACAGGGCATGGACTGAGAGTCAGAGGACCTGAGTTTCCAGTCCTGCCTATGTGACTGTGGGTAGGTTATGCCCCCTCTCTGTGCCTCAGTTTTTTCTTCTGTAAAATGAGGAGGTTGGACTCAATGACCTCTGTGATCCCTTCCAACTCCAGATTTAGGAGATCTAGGGGCCCCAAGGGGTGAAGTTGGCAACCACCGGTGAAGAAGAGACTGATCCTGGGCCAGTCTTAGACCTCTGGCACCAGGGAATGGGGGGAGGATCTTCCGAGTGAACTCTACCTACTGCACAAGCATCCTGGAAATCTGCCTGGCAGAGAAGGCACTTCAGCACATATATACAATATTTTCTTTACATTGACTCTGAGAGAAGGTAAGCACTGATTAGAATGGAAGACAGGAAGATCTGGGTTCAAACCCAACCTCAGATGCTTACAAGCTGTGTGACCTTGGGCAAGTCACTCCACTTCTGTCTGCCTCAGTTTCCTTATCTGTAAACTATGGATAATAATAGCACCTACCTCCCAGGGTTGTTGCATAGATCAAGTGAGTTAACATATGCAAAACACCTGGCAACCTGCAAGCACAATATACATGCAAATTATTATGACATTATTATTAATCTATGATCCCAAGGTCTCCTTTCCCTACCATCCTTCTCTCTGACATCCTTCCCATTGTTTTTTCCTGTGTGAGATTGGCCAACACTTTTATTCTAATGCTTAGTGTCTTAGAGTATTCATTTATTATTGTCGCTGGGCAAGCTGGGGGTACAATAATTAGAGCACCAGGCCTGGAGTCACAAAGACTTGAGTTCAAATCCAGCCTCAGACACTGACTAGCTTGGTGACCCTGGGCAAGTCACTGAACCCTGTTTGCCTCAGTTTCCTCATCTGTAAAATGAGCTAGAGAAGGAAGTGGCAAACCACTCCAGTATCTTAGCCAGGAAAACCCCACATGGGGTCATGGAGAGTCAGGTACCACTGGACAACAAGTCACTATGTATCTTATGCTCTTGGTTCTGCTTATCCCCTTCTGCATCAATGCATACAAGTCTTCCCTTGATTTCTCTGAACTCCTTTACAGTTTTTTCCCTTCATGTCTCATTAATTGTCCATTTGATGCATTGACTACAATTTGTTAGAAATATAGGCCAATGAGGGATTTCATTTGTATCTCTGCATTTCCAGTGCCCAGTAAAGTGACTGGCACTCATTTGGCATTTAATAAATACTTGCCAAATTGATTTATTCAACCTTTTCCAATCCAGGATCATTAGCTTTGTTTCCAGTGGTTTTTTCTACTAAAAAATGTGCTATTAAAAATATTTTGGGTTTTACAATTCATAGAATTTAAAGATGGATAGGACCTTAGACTATACTTTAACTGGGATCTGTGAATTTTTTTAACCACATCTCTGAAGTCCCTTTCAATCATAAACCTATGATGTCATGCGTGTTTCCATGTGCATGGGGAGATTCTTCTGGGGATTTTAGTGACAGTGGCTGGCCTGTGCCAAAAACAGGCTTTTTGTGTTTGCTTCAACTCATTTCATACACGGCTCTGCTTCTAAGAGTGTCTTTAGTACCATTCATTGACCTACACCAAGTACATCCCTTAACAACAACTTACTACCCTGATGGATACCAGCTGGATGAGGCATTAGATGCCCTAACCCACCTGGGAAGACAGACATTTTGGCACAAGGACAGAGCTTACTGGAAGCCAATGTCAACTTGCAAAAGTCGATTGTGTCAGATAGCAGACAGAAACTCATGAGCTAGAAGGCTAGAATAAAAGCCACATAATATTTAGAATCAGAGGTCATGGCCCTCAGACCACATTGGCAGCATGGTGTTCAGATCTGAGCATCATGTGTTAGAAAGGACATTGATAAGCTGGTGAGTGTCCAGAGGAGGACCACCAAAGTGGGGAAGAACCTGGGATTCACACACTATCCGGATCAGTGGAAGAAACCAAAGATATTTAGCCTAGGAAAGAAGAAACATTGGGTGGGAGCTTGGATGGAGATTCCCTCCACTCACGTGCCTGGACAATTCCTGCCCAATTTCTAGTCTGAGGGTTGTTACCTTACAGCCTACGGACCCTGGAAAGTTCTATTGATGGATTTCAGGGAGTTTGTGAATTTGGTTGAGATGGAACCCAAATTCTGTCTTCATAGAGTTGGTTTACTTAATAATCCTGTACATTTTATTTTCTGCATTTACTAACATGATTCTAGAAAGGAGTTTTACAGGAGACTGCCGAAGGGGTCACACACACACATACACACACACACACACATTAACTCTCTCTCACACATACTTTCAATACACTCACACACACTCTCACACATTCTCAATAAAACTGTGTCAAAATTTGGTTGCCCAGAGAAGTTCACTAGCATTGCACGTCAATTTCATGATGGCATGTTTGCCTGGGTTCTGGATAGTGGACAAAGCTCTCGTGCCTTCCTAGTCATCAATGGAGTGAAACAGGGCTGTGTGCTTGCTCCCATGCTTTTTAGAATGATTTTTTCAGCCATGTTGTCAAATGCTTTCAATGAGGATGAACAAGGCATCAAAGTCAACTACCGTACTGATGGTTAGTTCTTCAATTTGAAAAGGCTACAAGCCAAGACCAAAGTGGAGGGAGTATTGGTGCATGATTTTCTGTTTGCAGATGATTGTGCACTCAGTGCAGCCTCTGAAACTGAAATGCAAAAAAGTACGGATCAATTCTCTGCTGCTTGTGCTAGTTTTGGCTTAATAATCAACACCAAGAAAACACAGGTGCTCCATCAGCTACGATCACACCATCCACACATGGAACTATCAGTTACAACAAATGGAGAAGTTTTGAAGGCTGTGGATAAGTTCACTTACCTTGATAGTGTACTTTCCAGGGATACTCACATTGACAATGAGGTTGATGCATGCATTGCTAGAGCTAGCTCAGTGTTTAGGAAACTCCGAAGAAAAGGTTGGGAGAGAAGAGGTATTAGACTATCAAAATGAAGGTCTACAGAGCTGTTGTGCTGACCTCATTGTTGTATGCCTGTGAAACATGGACAGTCTACCAGTGCCATGCCAGGAAACTGAATCACTTCCATTTGAATTGTCTTAGGAAGATTCTGAGGATCACCTGGCAGGATAAGGTACCAGACATTGAGGTCCTTGCTCAAACTAAACTGCCAAGCATTCAAACTATGCATGGGCTGGTCACATTGTTCAAATGCAAAATGTATGCTTGCCAAAAAGACTGTTTTATGGAGAACTTACATGGGGCAGGCGATCACATGGTGGTCAGAAGAAGTAATACAAGGGCACTCTCAAGGACTCTCTCAAGAACTTTGTATCTGATTGCACTACAATGGGAGACCCTGGTACAGGACCACTTAGCAAGGCGTGCCCACATCAGAAAGGGTGCTGTGCTCTATGAGCAAAGCAGAATTGAGACAGCACAAAGTAAACACAGGATGTGCAAATTTGGAGTATCCACCCCAAATATTCACACAGACTATCTGTGCCCAACCTGTGGTAGAGCATTCCGAGCTCGTATTGGTCTGATCAGCCACAGTCGGGCACACTGAAACTTCACCTTATCATGGTGATGTCATTTTGGTCCTCTGAGAACCAAGGACAACAACTAACCAACCAACATACACACTTTCATACACACACACATACATACACATTCACACACTCACAATACACACACACACTCTCTCATATACACACATTCACACACACACACTCTTTCTCATTCACACCCATTCATACATTCTCAATATACTCACATGCATACTTTCATACACACTCACACACATTCATATACACTCTCAATACACTCATACACACACACACACACACACACACACACACACTCACATGTTAAGAATCCTTGCTCTAGTCTCAAAGAGCGGCCCAGAGCTTTGGGAAGTTAAATGTCTCTCCCAGAGCCACGTGAAGGGCAATCAAGTGGAGGAAGAGATAGTTTCCTTCTCTTGGCTCCATAGGGGAGAGGTAGGAGCGATAGTAAAGCTGCAAAGATGCAAGTTGGAACTGGGTGTCAAGAAAAACTTTCTAACAAAAGAGCTGTCCCAGACTGGAGTGGGCTGCTTTGGAAAATGGCTGGTTTTCCTTAAACGCAACTAGGCGACCCAGTGGATAGAGCTGGTCCTTGAGGTAAGAAGATCTGAATTAAAATAGGGTCTCAGACACTAGCTACAGGGCCTTGGGCAACTCACTTTACTTTTATTTGCCTCAGTCTCCCCAACTGTAAAATGGGATGATAATAGCACCCATCTCCCAGGGTTGTTATAAGGATCAACAGAAATTATATTTCTAATGTGCTTAGCACATTGCCTGGCACATTGTTATCATTCAATCATTGTCAGTTCTGTCTAATTCTTTGTGACCCTCTTTGGGGTTTTCTTGGCAGAAATGCTGGAGAGGTTTGCCATTTCCTTCTCCAGCTCATTTGACAGATGAGGAAACTGAGGCAAACAGGACTAAGTGACTTGCCCAGGGTCACCCAGCTAGTAAGTGTCTGAGGCCAGTTTTGAACTCAGGAGAAGAATCTTCCTGAGTTCAAACCTGGTACTCTATCCACTGCACTACCTAGCTGCCCCATCTGGCACATAGTAGGTGCTTAATAAATGCTTGTTTCCCTCCTTCTCCTTCACTGAAGACTTTCAAGCGGTGGCAGTACCACCACTTGTTGAGGACAGTAGAGAGAAGGGACTCTTGTCCTAGTCAGGGTCAAGATAGATGATCTTGGAGGTCCCTTCCTGGTTCTTTAATTCAGTGAAAACTGAATGTCCACAGGTAGCTAATGATTTTCCCATCATGCCCCATGCTCTAAGTTTCCACTGCCTTGTATCCTAAAGTGTCTCTAATTCATTTCTCTTCTGAAACGAGCTCCTTGCTGAGCCCCTACCTCTTTCCCAGTGGACGCTGCCTCTTCCAGGACCCATCAAACAGCCCTGGTGACCAATTAAGGGAAAGGCACCTCATTATCATTTGCACTGTTTGCCAGTAAATGATCCTTACAGTTCTCTGGTTCTCCCTTGTTGGTGCTCATTAAAAATAAAACCAAACCTGCTATTCCGGCTCTTGCTTCCCAGGGCCACATTCTTAAGGTACCTCAATACAACATGCAGGGCCCCTGTTTCACAATGAGGGCTCCCCAAACACCTCTGTGTGCCAGGTCCTCCTCTCCATCCTTATTCCATTGGTTGACCCACTCTAGCTTGGCCAACGACCTCAGTCCTCACTATTGTGCCAATCGGGAGTCCAGCTCCTGAGCCCTCTCACTCTCCCCAACACCCACACGCTCAGACTACAGAGAGCTAAGAATAATAATTCACATTTCTAGAGGGCTCCTGCATTTACAAAGCACTTCCCTTGTTTTAAAGTAGATTTCAATTGCTATCTTTGCTTGTTGGCATGTTTTTATATCACCTGCCTTTCTTTGTCTTTTCTCCAAAGGAACATCCTCAAAGTTAGGGTTAGGGTGTTAAATGCCCAGAGTCACACAGTCGGTGCATTAGCATTAAGGTTTAGGGACAGCTAGGTGGTGCAGTGGATAGAGTGCCAGGCCTGGAGTCAGGGAGAATCATCTTCCTGAGTTCAAATCAGACTTCAGACACTAACTAGCTGTGTGACCCTGAGAAAGTCACTTAACTCTTTTGCCTCAGTTTCCTCATCTGTAAAATGAGCTGGAGGAGGAAATGGTAAAACCCTCCAATATTTCTGCCAAGAAAACCCCAAATGAGATCACAAAGATTCAGACACAACAATGCATTATTATTAGGGTTTTTAATGCAGTTTTTGCATTAAAAAGAAGAGGAAAACAGTTCAGCAAAACCAATTTATTAAAGAAGCATAACACTGTATGCAGCATCACACACCCTTAGTATCCCACCTCAGGAAAGAAGTTAAGGCCCAGGTGTGGTATCTTTGGGGCCAAGCTACCAAGCATTTACCTTATACCAAGTCTTGTGGAGTAGGGCACTGTAGATTTTGTCGTTGTTCTAGTCTGGATAATTTATGTTCAGCTTCCAGCCTAAGAGAATTGCCTGGGGCGCTGAGAGATTAATTAGCTAGCCCACAGGTATGGGGAACCTTGGGCCTTAAGGGCACATGTGGCCCTCTTGGTCCTTAAGTGCCACCTTTTGACTGAAATGGCTAGCCAGTTAGTAGCTAGCCAATATGGAGGTTTCTGGATACAGTGCTGGAAAGGACCTCAGAGGTCATTTAACCTCAATGTTAGGAGTTTGGCAAATTCTGGTTAATTGACTCAGTCCCACTCTCCTTTTATAGTGATCAAAACTGAGTTTTGATCAATATCAATACACAGATAAAAAGCATCAAAGGTAAGACTTGAACACAAGTCTTTCTGACTCCAGAGCAGGTTCTATATCCATTACGCTCCAAAGCAGGTCATAAAACCACCACTACTCCCATCAGATAAGAAGAGTGAGGCTCTCCTTAGTCAATGGGGAAATTGACTAGCCCAGAGTCAATGTCTGTTAACCCAAACCAGAATTCAAGTTCAGATCTCTCATGTTCTTTCCAGCGCACCATGGTGGCTGCCTTCAATGATGACTTGCATGAGCAGAGACAAAATGAAGTCATCCAGAGGCAAACCCAAGTTTTGCTTGGGCTCAGATTCCCCAATCCGTAGGTGGATTCAATGAATCACCTTTGGGCTGGGTGGGGCCAGTGTGGGTTGTGATGCAGAAAAAGTTGATATTACCCCCTTGAGCACAAGCTCTCCCCAAGCCTCCATACCCATTGGGATTTTCAGAGGTGAGGGACTATGGGTGTGTAACATTGCATATATTGTATGACATGACCCATATGCTGGTTGATTCTGAATCAGTTCTCCTCCTCTCCCCGCCCCCCGCCCCATTTTAATTGGTGTTATAAAGGCAGGCTCACTGAGCATTGCAGAGGGGTGAGGGTACATTAAGAGAAGCTACCCAAGGCAGAGAAAGAGAGAGAGAGAGAGAGAGAGAGAGAGAGAGAGAGAGAGAGAGAGAGAGAGAGAGAGAGAGAGAGGCAGGGAGGAAGGAAGGAAGGAAGGAAGGAAGGAAGGAAGGAAGGAAGGAAGGAAGGAAGGAAGGAAGGAAGGAAGGAAGGAAGGAAGGAAGGAAGGAAGGAAGGAAGGAAGGAAGGAAGGAAGGTTGAAAGAAAGAAAAAGAAAAAATAGCTTAAATTAGCTGATCTCTAAGATCCCCCTGCCCCTAGAGAAACAGCTAGAGATACAAGTCGATGAGAGATAGTAATAATCATTTTTCTATGCTTCGTAGTTTACAAAGCCCTCTGAAATCTATTATCTTCTTTAATCAACCCTGGGAGCTAAGCTAAGCAAAGGTTATTAGCTTTCATTAACAGATAAGGAAACTGAGGGTCGGAGAGATTAAGTGTCTTGCCAATGGCCGCACAGCTAGTAAGTGATAGGACTGGAACCCAACCAGGGATGAGTGATTAGTAATCAGGAGGAAAAAGCTAATTACTAAATTACTTCTTCAAAAAAAAAATTAAATTTCTTTTCTGGAGCTCGCTTTTGCATGGCTGAGCGATTCGCTGCTGGGGACAGAGATTTTCTAGGATAGAAGCTCTCTCAGCTTTATTAAGAGATGTGTGGTCTGCAGGCCAAGGGAGGTGACAATGCCACTGTCCTCTGCCCTGGTCAGATCACATAGGTTTGGTTCTGGGCATAATAGTTTGGGAAGGAAGTTGATAAACTGGAGAGTATCCAGGATCATCCAGGAACTTAATGATCATTTCCCATAAGGATCAGATGAAGGAATATTGGCTTCCTGGCTATTCCTTGAACAAGACTCCTGACTCTGGGCATTTTCCCTGGCTGTCTCTCAAACTTGAAGTGCTCTGCATCCTCATCTCTGCTTCCCAGCTTTCTTAGCTTCCTTCAAGTCTCAGCCAAAATCTGACTCTACAGGAAACCCTTCCGGATCCCTCCTCCCCCACTTAATTCTGATGCTTTCCCTGTAGTAATCACTTCCCATTTATCTTGTCTGTATCTTGCTTATACATACTTGTTTGCATGTTGTCTTCCCCATGAAGATGATGAGTTCCTTGAGAGCAGAGACTGGCTTTTGTCTCTCTTTGTCTCCCTTTTTTGCATAGTGCTTGACACAGAGCAAGTTGTTTCATAAATGTTTATTGATTGACTGAGTGACATGCTTAGCCTGAGAAGAGAGAAGACTGCAAGTGAAGGAGGGAGGAGACCCAGGTCCTTGTCTTCAAGTATTTCAAGGGCTGAGATGTGGAAGAGGAATTCATTTGTTCTTTTGGTATCTGAGGCCAAGGCAGGACTAGAAGCGATGAATAGGTAAAAGTTACCATGAGATAAGTTTAAACTAGATTGAAGAGGAAAAGTTCCTAAATGCCAGCAGTCCGAAAAGGCAGTGAGTTCACTTCAAGCTGGATGTTGTTGTTGGGTCCTTCCTCCTGAAAGAGGACCAATGAGATCATGATGCCTTGACTTGAAAGTGAAATGGATTTAAGTGAGGCACCGAGTCATCAGATTCACCCTCTTCTCCAGCTACGTAGAGCAGAGAACAGAGCATTATACCTGGAGTCAGGAAGACCTGAGTTCAAATTCCACCTCAGAAACGTACTAGCTGTGAGAGCACAGATACATCACTTTACTTCTATCTGTCTCAGTTTCTTCATCTATAAAATGCAAATAAGAGTAGCAACCCATTTTTCAGGGTTGTCATGGAACAGAATGAGATAATATCTTTAAAGTGTCATATAAATGCTAGCCATTATTATGATCTCGTGGCAAGCGTTTTGCAAAAGGGATCCTCGCTCGGATATGGGTTGGACAATATGACCTCTGAGGGCCTTCCCAACTCATAACATCCCATGATTCTAAGATTTGGAAGGTTTTATGTTTGTTTCTGTATCTTATTGTGAGCCGAAGAAGGAAATGACAAATCACTCCAGTCTCTTTGCCAAGAAAATCTCCAATGGAGTCATGAAGAGTTGGATAGGACTGAAATGACAGAAAGGCAACATCTTACTACAAAGCAATGAGCATTTATTAAGCACCATTATGTACCAAACACTGGGGTACAAAGAAAGGCAAAAGCTGTCCCTGCCTTTAAGGAGCTCCTAATCTAATTCAACAGACAGCAGATAAGAAGTTGAAAAGTTGGGGGTAAGGGAGGACCAGTTATGGGGTAAGGCATGGCATCAACATCCAGAAAGTCAAAGATACAGGAAGAGAATAAAAGTTGGCTGGCCTGGCTCACTCATCAAAATGGAAACCCTGGGATGGACACCCCAGTGGGAGAAGGAGGCTAGTGGAGTGTAGGGATATTCTAAGGTAAGAAGACAGGTAAATAGGTGCGAGCACACACACACACACACACACACACACAGCTTACACAGTCATATAATGATCTGACATTTGCAAAATACATTCCATAAATTATCTCATTTAATCCAGCACTTAGTACAGTGGCTAACGTATGGCAGGTGCTTAATAAAAACTTGCTGCCTTGACTTCATCCTCACAACAATCCTAGGTGGCAGATGTCATCATTATCATTTTATAGATGAGGAAACTGAAGCTAAAGGACCCTATGCCTAGACTGGAAGTCTTGGAGGTAGGATTTGAAGCCAAGACTTGCTGGTCTGTGCATCACTCTCGCCACTATTCCAATCCCGTCCATACATAAAATCCCTGAGGAGGCTGACTCAGGGAGTCTGGATAGTGACCACTGACCCTGCTATGGATGAAGGGCAGGTGGCAGCCCCAGGAAGAAAAATCCATCCACCTCCTCTGAAAACAAGCAAATCTTGAGAGCTTCCAGGGTTTTGTCACCAACAAAATGCTGCCTCTGGGATTTGTTTGCTTAGGGTTTAAGAGAGATTCTGAGCTTTGGCTAAAAAGAAATTGCAATTTTGAGCAAATCCTTATATACCAGTTTTTCTCTAGACAGCCTAATGTACCACAGGGGCAACTGAAGCCAACTGTTTGGCTCTCTCCTGATTCTACCGTCCTTTGTGAGTGTATCTTGGTTAGCCTGGTCCATCCTGCTTGGTACATGAGCTCTCAGAGCCAAAGTTAGAATGGTCTCAGTGTTGACCTAGGTGCTGAGGGGTAGTAGAAGGAAGGAGTAGAGGAAGCTGGTATAAGAAAGGGGACATGGATGGGAAAGGGAATTTTGGGGAAAATTCCAGGGCATGGGTGGGTGCTTCCCCCTGAATCACAGCTGAAGAAATTTCCCACTGAATCACCCTCAAGGGAGTCACTCAGTTCAGCCTCTGGGAAGTAAAGGGAACTCTTTTCCTGAGGATACTCAGATCTAAAATCTCATTCTTATCAAGGCTTCACAGACTGCCCTCAAACTGTGCTGCAAAAACAAAAACAAACAAACAAAAAATCAAAACTGACTTTGGAGTCAAAATGCCTCAGTTTCCTCATCTATTCGAATGTGACTTCTACTACTATGTGACCTAAGCCAAGAAACTTCACTCTCTGTTGGTGAGTTTCCTCATTTTTCAAATGAGGGGTTGGACTAGGTGGTCTCTAAGGTCCTTCCAAATTCAAATCTGTGATCCTATACCCCAGGTTCAGACAATGATCCTGCCACCTGTAACTTATGTGATCTTGATGCAGCTGGGTAGTTCAGTGGATAGCAAACTGAGCCTGGAACTAGGAAGACCTGAGTTCAAATTTGACCTCAGACATTCACTAGCCACATGACCCTGCCAGATCACTTCACTTTTGTCTGCCTCAGTTTCCCTTATCTATAAAATTGGGGATCATAATAGTACCTACCTTCCCAGGGTTACATGAAGAAGAAAATAAGATAATATTTATAAAGAGCTTTGAATAATATCTTGAACATATTAGGTGCTTAATAAAAGCTTGTCTTCTTTCTTCAAAGACATTTAACTTATTCAGTGGACAGAGTGTAGGATTTCATACCAAAAAAACCTGGGTTCAAATTTTGGCCACTTAATAGTTATAGAACCTTGGATAGTTTATTCAATCTCTCTAGCTCTCTCTGACAGGCAAACAGGGTTAAGTGACTTGCTCAGGATCACACAGCTAGTAAGTGTCTGATGCTGGATTTGAACTTAGTCCTCCTGACTCTAGGGTCAGTGTTCTATCCACTGCTCCCTTATTCTCTTATAAGATAAAAGTGTTGAACTGGGTGACCAACCAAGTCCCTTACTGCTTGAAATTTTCCAGTCCCTGAACTTTACTGGGCCTCAGTTTCCTTTTCTGTAAGATGAAAGCTTTGGACTAGGCAACCTTCCAAGCCTAAGTCTATTATCCCTAGATCAGACTTCACACAAGATCGTAGAAATCATGGTAGGAAGTCCCTACCATCAAGAAAGTTACGAACTCATTGAGGTCATAGACACAAAGATAAACAAGGCATAAGGTAGCATATTTTACTCTAGTGGGTCAGCATGCCATGATGGCTAGCGTTTCATAGGGGAGAGACAATTAGAATATGGAGTGGTGAGCTCTAGGTTTGAACTCTGCCTCTGATACTGTCATTGAGCAAATCACTTAACTCCTGTGAGCCTCAGGTTCTTCATCATAAAAATGGGCACAATAATACCTATAATACCTTCTTCATGGAGCTGTTAAATGGATCAAAAGACATAAGGTTTGAAAAGGGCTTTACAAGTTCTGAGTAAATGTCAGCTGTTCTTCTGCTAAGGGCTATATGAACGGTAGAGACTTATTATGCTCTAAGAATTCAGAGGAGAGGGAGATCAGGATAGCCTGAGGAAATCTGGGAAGACATCATAGAGAAGGTAGGCCTTGAAGGATGTGTAGGACCTGAGCAAGTGAAGTGGTGGGAAGAAAAGAATTCTGGGGAGGGGAAAGAAATGAGCAAAGGGGCCAAGGTGAAAAAAGGCAGGTCATAGAATCATAGACAGAGCTGGAAGGGACCTCACAGGCCATCTAGAGAAACCTCCTTATTTTACAAATGAGGAAACTGAGTTCCAGAGAAGGGAAGAGACATGTTCAAAGTCATACAGACAGAAAGTGATAGCCTGTAGTCTAATGTCTTGGTGCCAACTCCAATAGTTTCTGTATTACACTACAATGCAAATGTATGACAGATCTGGTGATGGTGATGGTGATGGTGATGATGATGGTGATGATACTGATGGTGATGGTGATGGTGATGGTGATGGTGATGATGGTGATGGTGATGGTGATGGTGGAGGTGGAGGTGATGGTGATGGTGATGGTGATGGTGGAGGTGATGGTGATGGTGATGGTGATGGTGATGGTGATGGTGATGGTGATGGTGATGGTGATGGTTGTGGTGATGGTGATGGTGATGGTTGTGGTGATGGTGATGGTGATGGTGATGGTGATGGTGATGGTGATGGTGATGGTTGTGGTGATGGTGATGGTGATGGTGATGGTGGAGGTGATGGTGATGGTGATGGTGATGGTGATGGTGATGGTGATGATGGTGATGGTGATGGTGATGGTGATGGTGATGGTGATGGTTGTGGTGATGGTGATGGTTGTGGTGATGGTGATGGTGATGGTGATGATGGTGATGGTGATGGTGATGGTGATGGTGATGGTGATGGTGATGGTTGTGGTGATGGTGATGGTTGTGGTGATGGTGATGCTGATGGTGATGATGGTGATGGTGATGGTGATGGTGATGGTGATGGTGATGGTGATGGTTGTGGTGATGGTGATGGTTGTGGTGATGGTGATGGTGATGGTGATGATGGTGATGGTGATAGTGATGGTGGAGGTGATGGTGATGGTGATGGTGATGGTGGAGGTGGTGGTGATGGTGATGGTGATGGTTGTGGTGATGGTGATGGTGATGGTGATGGTGATGGTGATGGTGGAGGTGATGGTGATGATGATGGTGATGGTGATGGTGATGGTGATGGTGATGATGGTGATGGTGATGGTGATGGTGATGATGATGGTGATGGTGGTGATGGTGGTGATGGTGGTGATGGTGATGGTGATGGTGATGGTGATGGTGGTGATGGTGATGGTGATGGTGATGGTGATGGTGATGGTGATGGTGATGATGGTGATGGTGATGGTGATGGTGGTGGTGATGGTGATGGTGATGGTGATGGTTGTGGTGGTGATGATGATGGTGATGATGATGGTGATGATGATGGTGATGGTAATGGTGATAGTGGTGGTGATGGTGATGGTGATGGTGATGGTGATACTTATTGTCATGGTAATGATGAATGAAAAAGCCTTCATTAAACACTATATGCCCATCACTGTGCCAAGTGCCACCTGTCCAAATACAAGGAAGAGAGATAGTCTCTGTCCTCTAATCCTGTCCTCTGTCCTTCTAATGGTAGCAGTTCTTAATCTTTTTTGTGTCCTATAAACCTTTGACAGTCTTATTAGACTCCAAGGATCCTTGTTCAGAATCAGTTTTAAATGCACAAAATAAAACCCATTGGATTACAACATAAACCAATTCAAATGAAATACACTGATCTTCATAATTAAAAATAAATAAATAAAAAGTCTTGGGCCCTAGATTATAAACTTCTGTAAAAGGGGAAGTCACACATGTTGGGGAGCTAGGAAGTGGTGAGCATGGTAGAGCAGAGGAATGGCCAGAGAGAGACATGGTGGTGGGAGTCTGGGTAAGATAACTGTCATTTTTACAGTATTATAGGTAAAATAAGAGGTCTATTCATTCAACTGGATGATCTCTAATTAGGGTTCTATGTGACTTTAACATTCCATAATAACATACCTAAATTTTCTCTTGGCATTGACATTCCCTGTTCTCAGGCCCCTCTCAGCCCTGACATTCCCTGTTCTCAGGCCCCTGCCAGCTCTGACATTCCCTGTTCTAAGTCCCCTCTCAGCTCTGGCATTCCCTGTTCTAAGCCTCCTCCCAGCTCTGACTTTCTCTGTTCTAAGGCCCCTCTCAGCCCTGACATTCCCTGTTCTAAGGCCCCTCTCAGCTCTGGCATTCCCTGTTCTAAGCCTCCTCCCAGCTCTGACTTTCCCTGTTCTAAGGCCCCTCTCAGCCCTGACATCTCCTGTTTTAAGGACCTTTCCCGCTCTGATTCCACCTCTAGGATCCACCGTTCATCAACGGCATTTATTGACCTCCTAGGCAGCATTACTTCTTCTGTTTGCCGAGTTCCTAACATGGGCTCTGAGAGAGAATCAGATCGGGAAGCCCAAAGAGGCTGTTGTGAGCTAGGTTGTGCTAGGCCTGCAGAATTCAGGAGGCCCCTGCAGCTGCCAGCCAGTGATTAATCAGGCTAATTTCCCGCAGTACATCATCATTTCGAAAAGAGAGGCCCAGCTTGGGGGGAAAATGGGGCTGCTTTATTCTTGGTACAAATGAAAGATTAATTTTTAAGTCTTATTTAAATAACTCTCAAAGAGAAGCTTGCAGAAGAAATTACTTTTAATTGGCCAACTTAGCACTAGCCAGTGAATGCCCGAGTAAGCGTAATGAGATTTGGGCCTGTTTGTCACCACAGAGCGTCTTGTTTCCCCTTCCTTTCTCCTTCTGAGGTCCGGCTCTCACCCTGTGACCTGAGGCCTTCTGCTCGGCCAGAGACCCAAATTGGCCTCCAGAGCTGACTGCTGCTCATTAGGCAGAAGGAAGCCTGTTTCCTGGGGAATTTCTTATTCTCTCAGTAGTCAGCATCTGATAGGATTTTTTTTTTTTTACTTCCCTACTGAAACACTACCACTAAATTGTCTCTGCAGTGGCTGAGAAGAATTGGAGCCCCTTGAGGACAGGGTCTGTTTCTATTTATATGTTTGTGCTCTCACTGCCCCAACATGGTGCCCAGGGCACAGCAGGCATTTAACAAATACCTAGGAAATTAAATTGAATTGTGGTGTGAATATTCTGGATGGCCAGGACAATGGTGTCTTAGAAAGAATAAGGTGTCTACAGAATATGAGAGCTAGAAGGATTCTTAGACCGGAGAATATCAGAGATGGGAGGGGCCTTAGAACAGGGGATATCAGAGCCAGTGGAACTCTTAGAAAGAAGACTTTCAGTAAGAATCTGCTGAAGGATTGTGTCCAAGAACCTAACTAGCTAGGGTCTCATCATCAGGTTGGTCCCAGAGATTGTGGCAGGAGTACACAGAGTTTTCAGGCACAACAACTCTTATGACTCTATAGTGCACAGAACACCAGGTCTGGAGTCAGGAAGACCTGAGTTCAAATTCAGTCTCAGAGACTTAGCTGTGACCCTGGACAAGTCACTTAACCCTGTCTGCCTCAGTTCCTTCATCTGTAAAATGAGCTGAAGAAGGAAATGACACTCTAGAATCTTTGCCAAGGAAACCCTAAATAGGGTCATAAAGAATCAGACATGACTGAAATGACTGAACAACAACAAACTAACATTGCATAATGCAGCAGAAAGGACTGTTGACCATGGAATTAGAGGACCTAGATTCAGCTCCTACTTCTGCTTTTTGCTGCCAGTGTGGCCCAACATACCAGCATAAGTGTATGTTGAAGGACTCCAACCAGAAAGGGTGTTACATCTTCAAGTAGACTTTCTGTTTGGCCCCTGGGGACAAAACTAGGAGCCATGGATAGAAGTTACAAAGATGTAAATTTAGTCTTGATGAAAGCACAAACCTCCCAATAATTAGAACTTTGCAAAGATGATCTGGGCTACATTGAGGTAGAGGGTTCCCATCACTCAATCTCTTAAAGTCTTCCCTTAGAATATAAGCTTCTACAGGGCAGGAACTGTCTTTTCTTCTACTTTTATTTGTGTCCCTAGTGTTTAGCATATTGACTAGCACATAGTACAGACTTGATAAATGCTTGGTACCTATTATAGATCTGAAAGAAAGAAAACTCCTTGTGCTCATCACTGTTTCTGCAACTTGCCATTAGGTTCCTCTCGTCTGGCAAAGCACCTGGTGCGGATTCTATTCCAGCTGAGATTTACAAGATGGAGGGTCCACAGCTCCTATAAAGCTGACTGAAATTTTCTACGTCACATGGCAAGAAGTTATCCCCAGGAATTCAAGGATGCCTCTATTGTCCATCTCTACAAAAGAAAAGGAAATAGATTGTCCTGTGACAATCATGGAGGTGGGGCAAGGTTCTCTCATTCATTGATGCTAAGATTCTTGCCAGAGAACTCCTTAACAGGCCAATCCTTCACCCAAAAGATGGTCTTCTACCCAGGAGTCAGTGTGGCTCCCGAAAGGGCCAAGGAGTAGTCAATATGGTATTTGCTGCTGGACAACTCCAAGAGAAATGCCAGGAGCAGTACAGTCTATACATAACACCACAGACCCAACAAAGGTTTCTGACACTGTCAGTCATGAGGACTTATGGAAAGTTATGTCAAACTTTTGCTGCCCAGAGAAGTTCATCAGTATTGTATGCCAGTTCTAGGACAGCATGCCTGCCTGGGATCTGGATGTTCCTGTACTTTCCCAGTCACCAATGGAGTAAAGCAGGGCTATGCGCTTGCTCCCATGCCTTTTAGCATACTTTTCTGTGATGTTGTCAGAGTCTTTCAATAAGGATGAATACTGCATTAAGGTCAGTTACCAGACTGATGATAAATTATTTAACTTGAAAGGCTACAAGCCAAGACTAAATTGGAGGGAGAATTGGTGTATGACTTTTTGTTTATAGATGATTGTGCTTTCAATGAAGCCTCCAAAGTATGGATCAATTCTCTGATGCTTACACTACTTTTGGCCTAACAATTAACACCAAGAAAACACAGAGTCTCCACCAGCCAGCACCACAACATCCATACAGGGAACCATCAGTTACAGCAAATGGAGAAATTTTGAATGCTATGGTTAAGTTCACTTACCTTGGCAGTATCCTTTCCAGGGATGTACACATAGATAAATGAGGTTGACTTATTCACTGCCGAAACTAGCTCAGTGTTTAGGAGGCTCTGAAGAAAAGTGTGGGAGAGAAGAGGTATTAGTCTGCCTACCACACTGAAGGTCTACAGCAGCATGGTGCTGACCTCAGTGTTGTATGCCTGTGAAACCTGGATGGTCTACCAGCATCATGCCAGGAAACTGAATCACTTCCATTTGAACTGTCTTAGGAAGATTCTGAGGATCACCTGGCAGAATAAGGTACCAGGCACTGAAATCCTTTCTGAAGCTGAACTGCCAGGTGTTCAAACTCTACTGCAGAGAGCGCAACTCTGACAGGCTGGCCACGTTGTTCAAATGCCAAACATACCTTTGCCCAAAAGATTATTTTACTGAGAACTCACACAAGGCAAGTACTCACATGGAGGTCAGAAAAAGTACAAGGACACTCCCAAGATCTCTCTGAAGAACTTTGGAATGAATTGGGAGACATGAGAGACACTAAAGAACATGGGAGACCCCCATGGCACAGAATGGCCCAGACTGTACTTTGACCATGACATCGTGATGTCATTTTGGTCTTCTTTGAGAAGGAAGGATGACAACTAACCAACCAGTCTCTGCAATCTATAATCTTAAAGCCTTTCTAGGGAACTGAGAGATTTGCCTAAGGTCATACAATGTAAAAATCAGAGGCATAAATTGAACCCAGGCCTTCGGGGCTTCAGGGCCAGTCCTTTACTCACTAAACCACACTGCCTCTCAGGGGAGATACCGGGGCTGGGTCTAGGACCCTTTTGACTCTGACATTCTGAGACTGTATGAGATTTGAAGCAAGGAAACTAGTTAGGGGCTATGAAAATAATCCAGGTGAGGGATGATAAGGGTCTGCCTTAGGGCAATAGGCCTATGAGTAGTTCTATACACCAGAGTAGAGAGAAGGACGTAGACGTTGGAGCTGATGTGGACTGTTTGACTATTGGTGATGGGGAATTAAATATTGTTCTGAGATTCTTAATCCAGACGACTTGGAGGGAGGATGATGCTGTCAGTAGAAATAGCCACATTGGAAGGATGGGCAGGTTCAGTTAGGAGAAGGGGGGTCAATAATGTCCCTAGTTTGGAACAAATTGGTTTTGAGGCACCAGTGAGTCATCTGGAGATACTGAGCAGAGAGTTCATAGCATCCTAGATATAGAATGGGAAGGGACCTCAGCAGCCATTTAACCCACCACCCTTGTTTTATAAAGGAGGAAACGAACTCAGGGAGATGGCGGCTTGGCTTCTATCCAATAATGTTACCCCTCCCTGGAGAGATACCAGGGCCAGCTACATAAAGTCAGTGAATCTGTGGTGCTAAGGGGAGGATGTGACAGGGAAGTCCCTTCCTGCAGGCCCCTTCCTTTGAGGTTATCTCCTCCCTGCATGGCTGTGAAAGAAGAGACTCTTTAGCTCTGTTTTCCCCTGGCCCCTTCTCTTCACCTCTCCAACAATTTTAATCGGAGCTGCCAATCAGGGCAAGTGTGTCTTAGGTGAATCCCAGTGGCAGAGGCCCAGCATTTACAATAAAGCCAAGACTAACAAGAATGCTTCAGGAATGGAAATACCTTCAACTTTCTGGAGAATTGAGTTAAGTACACAAACATACCCACAAACCCTTTGGGTTTCGACTGTTCCTATTGAAATCTTTCTAAACCATTTGAGGACACTTGTCTAATTTGGTTAGTCCAGTACAGAAAATATCTTTGTATCTTCCAGAGGAAAAGAGATAAAAGTGTGAGCATGGTAAATCAACTAACCTCTCTGAGCCTCAGTTTCCCCATCTGTAAAAGGAGGCGTTTGGACTAGATGAACCAAGGTCCCTCTTGGCTCTAGATCTCTGATGTTCAGTCATTTCATCTCCATGAGCCTCAATGCCCCCATCTGTAAAATGAGGGGTTTGGAATAAATGACCTTCAAGGTCCTCTCCATTTCTTGAGAGATTAATTTACACAGCATGGTAGTCTGGTCCACTTTGGGACAACTCTCACTGGTGGGATATTTTTTCCCCGATGTCCTAGATTGGCTTCTTAGACACTTCCATCTACTACTTCCAGTTCTGCTCTCTGGGGCCATACAGACATCACTTCAAGCAAAGGTTAGATAAGTGTTGTTGAGTGTTCTATCCCAGGAGATGTCTGGTAAGCTCCACACAGGGCTAGATTGTGGCTGAGGTCCCCTCCGGCTATCACTTTGGGGATTCTGTGATGTTGGGATTTCTGAATGACAAAAGCTCTTCCAGCTCCCATGGCAGATCATTCTGGACACCAGGAATGGATTAGAGGTTAGGAGACAGAGCAGAGCCCAGGTCATACACAGCAAGTGAAGCTTCGTTTAAGGGATGAGGAATAGGAGAGTTGGAGAGTCAAGAGAAGTGGAGGATTTGTACAGATCAGGTTGGGATGCATCTCAGACCTTTTGTAGCCCAAGGCTTCTTTCGTTCACAGGGCAATGGGGTTGTGCCACATATAGAAAAAAAATATATATATATATGAACATATATAACATATATACACATGCATATGTGCCTATATAAAGACACGTATAGAATATATAATATACATGTATGTATAAGTATGTATACACATGTGTGTGTTTATATCAGGTTTTAATATGCTCATAGAATCCTGTATGTGACCTGATAACAAAAATGAATAAGTGGTAGAAACACATGTAGTCAATTGAATCCTGACAACAGAGCTGCTAAAACACTGAGAAGGTGAGAATCAAACATTGGTGGTCAAAGGATATAAAGTGTTTGTCAATCACATCCTGGCAAGAGAAATATAAAATCATAGAAGGTCAGAGCTAGGAGGGGCCTTAGAACAGGGAATGTCAGGGCTGGGAAGAGTCTAGAGGAAACCTAGAACAGAGGATGTCAGAGCTGGGGAGGAAAGACTTAGAACAGAGATCTGAGACCTTAAAGGTCTCATTTTACATGAAAAAATGGCAGCCACGTGAAGGCCCAGATTTGTCATCAGTACCTCCAGGGTGTTAGCGACCAGCGCCAGGACTGCAGTGATAAGGATAACAGACACATATGGTACTTAGAGGTTTACAAAACATTTCATTCATGTTACCTCCTCTGATCTTCAGTAACCCTGTAGCCAATTCATTGGCTGATTTCTTGTCTTTTCCAGTAGGCCATGGACCACAGCCTGGCCATCTAGCTGATCATAGACCTTGGAAAGAGAGGAGGCATGAATATGACACGTCATTGTGGCTAGGGCTTGAGCCACCACTGAGTGTTAACCCAAGATCTGAAGCATAGATAAGAGACAGGTTCAGTTGTTCAACGCAACCTGCTCTTATCACCCAAGGCCCAACTCAACAGCCACTCATTTGAGAAGTGAAGTCCATATCTCAAATCTAGGGGGCATGTGTGCATGTGCGTGTGTGTGTGTGTGTGTGTGTGTGTGTGTGTGTGTCTGTGTCTGTGTCTGTGTCTGTGTCTGTGTCTGTGTGTGTCTGTGTCTATAAAGAGAAAGCTGCAAGGAGGGAAAGGGGGAACAGTTGTTCTTTGCCATGCTGATACACAACTTGGGCTGGGGGCTTCATCTAGATGGGTATCAAGGCATTGTAGAAAGGGTGTCAAACATGGCATTTGGAATGCTAGGTTGGTGTCCCAGCACAGACCTTTCCTAGCTATGTGACTGAAGATAAGTTCCTAGGCTCTCAGAAGTAGAGGTGGAAAGGACTACAGGGTCCATCTAATCCAAGGGTTCTTAACCTGGGGTCTGAACTAATTTTTTTAAAATTATTACTTAGATAACTATTTCAATAGAATTGTTTTCCTTTGTACATTGATAAGCATGATTCTGAGGAGTCCATAGGCTTTATCAGACTGCACCTGGTAAACCTTAAAACAGTGGAAAAGGGAGCAGGGATTATTTCCTGGGAAGCAACATCATACACATACAAGCTTTTCTTGAGTGAATCTTTTCTCAGTATGGGAAAAACAACTGAGAACGTGGGTCCCAGACAAGTGCTCAAAATCTCCTTCTAAGCAGCTTTGGGAATATACAGCCAGCCAGACGTCCTGACCCTGCTCTTCCAGTTCTGGGGCCTGACTTTCTCTTGAGCAAGAAATTCCCAGTTGTCCTCAAGCACTAAGATGAACAGAACCGGCTTGTCCGCTTAGTCCTGTGAGGGGGCGTGGCAGCCTTTGATAGGCTGCTCCTTTCCTCAGAAACTTACTGGATCCATATGTTCAGCAGGACCCAACTCACCTCTCTCTGAGCCCTGTGCTTGGAGCCACACAGTGGCAGCTCCATCTGGCTCTCCACCTGGCTGACCAAGTTTCCCCTGCCATTGTGGCCCCAGAATAAATGACACTGCTTTCCAGGGTTCAAGGTTTGGGGGCTGGTTTGACTCACCCACCACCCACAAAGAGAACACCAACACAAGTGAGACACCAGTAAGAAGGTATCCAGGTCATATTGCTCTCCATCTGCCAGAAAATTCAGAATATCTTCAAATTTCTGAAAAGTTCATTGGAACAGAGAATGTTAGAACTGAGAATGGCCCTAGAACAGGGACTGTCAGAGCTGAGAGGGGCCCTAGAACACAGAATACCAGAGCTGAAAGGGGCCTTAGAACATAGAATGTCAGTTAGAATATAAAAAGTTAAAACTTAAGGACTCAGAATATAAAATGTCTGAGATGGAGTGGGGTTTGGGGAGGAGGAGGACCTTCCAGTACTGGAGAACCCACCACTTCCTGGGTGGCTTCTCCATTTGCAGAATTCTCCATTGGTTAGGTTTTTTCTGGCACTGAGCTTCCTTTTGCTCCTAGGTCTGCCTTCTGGGGCCACGCAGAACAAAGCTAATCCTTCTTCCATGTGCCAACCCTTCAAAAGTTTAACAATGGATCTCTCTCTTGATCTCCCCAGTCTTCTCTACTCCCAGCTCAGTTCTTTTACCCTTCCTTGAGGCATGAACTCAAAGTCCTTTGCCATCTTGGTTGGCCCTCTCTGGGTCCTCTCCAGTTCAATGGGGCCCCGAAATGAACACAGTAGCCCAAGAGTAGTCTGGCCAGGGGAGAATGCAATGCAACTATTACCTCCTGGTATTCCTGGACACTCTGCATCTCCAAATGCAGTACAATATCACAGGTCTGCCATTGCATCCTGGGCCATCTCCAGTCATCCTGATGAATATCTGGCCACTGGACCCAGGTGGCTCAGGAGGAGAAAATGAGGCTGATGACCTTGCGCAATCTTCCCTCACTCAAATCCAAGTCAACTGCAAGTCATGTCATCATTTCCCTGATGTCTTGGTCCTCTTCAAGAACCAAGGACAAACACAACCACCACAATAACAATATCATGGTAGTTTCAGGGGTTACCCCATTCTGCCAATTCATACTGGGTTTGTAGAACACTGAAGCCTACATCACCAAGTCAAGTCAACCAACCTCACTAGTCTTCACTTTTGTCTTTGACAACTCAGTTCCCCTGTGCAGAAAGCAAACATCTCTGTTAATTCTCTCCTTCCCACCAAATATCCCCTAATAATCTTCCCCACCAAGATCGACATCCCCCTATAAACCATTTTGTTTTAAATAGATGAGGAAGGAGATATTTCAAAGAGAAGTCTAATTGGATGTGGGCAGTAACTTTGTCTTGTGGCTAATGCCAATGCCCCCTTCATTCAAGAGGAATTCTCTGCCATTAAAATAAGTCAGTTGGAAGGGTTTTTTCTCTACAATCTATGAGGGCTCCCATTGCCAGGATTCACCACTGCTGGCAGCCAAATGAATTAACACCATCTTGAGTTGTATTAGGAGAGGGAGAAAGGCCAAGTCTAGCAAAATGGTAGTCCTGCTGTACTCAAATAGAGATAAGGATTGGACCTTCAATTACACTGCTCTCACAAACTTCCAAGTGCGAAAACACCCTCCACCAGTGCAAGCTGTCATCTCCTCTGCAACTTACAGTCTTAAATGACCTGACTAGAGTCTCTCACTGAGAGAATAAGAAACATGCCCAGGTTCACACAGCATAGATCAGAGATGGGACTGGAACCCAGGTCTTCTAGCCACTACACTATGTTACCTCTCATGTACTCGAATAAGATAATGTCTATACTGAATTCTGCAAATCTCAAAGAGGGTAATTTGAAAATATGAGTTATCATTATTGTGATGACTTCACCCTAGTCTGGAGTATTACTTGGTCCTGGATGTCACATTTTAAGAATGATACTGATAAACCAGATAATGTCAGAGAAGGTCAACCAGGATGATGAAGACCTTCCAGTTCATGACATAGAAGGTTCAGCTGAAGGAACCAGGAATGCTAATTTGAAGAAGGGAAGACTCAGAGAACATCTACTCTGTTGAAGTTTTCAAAGGGATAGACTTCTTTTGGTTGGCCCTAGAGAACAGACATAAAAATGATGAGTGGATTTGGTAGAAAAGCAAATTGGGGTGTGACTGCAGGAAGATAATGCTTAATGGGGAGAGCTGTCACAAGGACTAGTGGGCTGTCTGAGGAGAAAGGAGGCTGCTTCTTATTCAAGGTCCTCAATAAATGGCTAAAGACTTCTTCATGTCTTTGTATTTTCCAACAGCTAGCACATGGTGGGTCCTTATCTTATACTTCTTGAATTGAGGCTGGATGACCAGTTGCAGAGGCAGCTAGAAGGCATGGTGGGTAGAGTGAGGGGCCTGGAATTAAGAAGACCTGAATTCAAATCCAGCTTCAGACACTTACTAGCTATGTGACCCTAGACAAATCACTCCACCCTGTTTGCCTCAGTTTCCTCATCTGTAAAATGAGTTGGAGAAAGTAATGGCAAACCACTCCAGTATCTTTGCCAAGAAAACCCCAAAAGAGGTCATGGAGAATCAGACACAACTGAAAAACTACTGAAAACAATCAAATGACTAGTTGTAGGGGATGGTATAGTGAGGGATTTTTATACAGGTACAGGATGAACCAAGAGGCCTTGAGGTCAGTCCCTTCTAGGTCTGAAATTGTGGAATTCTGGGATACCATCCCTCTTCCTCACAAGGAAACTGCCTGATTCCTGATAGTGGCCACCATTTTGGTTCCAGAACCTCCATCAGTTAGAAAGCACCAGACTCCACCTCTTTCTTGCCTTTTGCATTCCCATCTTCCTTTGCTTAAAGAGAGGACCATATGTGGGCCCCGGGAATTTTTCCCAGGCTCTGTGATCTCCAGAATGTAGTGCCTTGGGGAGGGGAAGACAAGAGAGGAGGGAGCTGTCGGGGGAGAGCAATGGAATTTGTTATCTGCCCTATCTGCTCTTTGCTCCCCAGGTTGGGAGGGGGGAAGGCTCCCAAGTCTGCTCACAGTGTCCGGAATGTAGAGAATGAGCTGAAGCAATGGTGTGTGGGGAGGGAACATTCCAGTGATGTTTGAAAGTTGGAAATCCACCGTGGAGGAGGTTCAACCCAGGAAATGCTGCCTTGAAAAAGAAACGTTCGGGGCACATGTTGGGGGGATGCTGCCCTCCCCTCGGCCTCCTCCCCTGCCAGCCTCCTGGCTCTATGAACCTCTCTTCTCTAGTAGACTTTATTAAAGAAGGCTGGGGATGGGAGGTGGGAGGAACATAAAGGAGTAAGGGTGGGTCAGGTTAGATAGCAGGGAGGGCAGACAGGGTTAAGCAGGTCAGGGCACATTTCTCTGTCTTCCTTAGTTCCTGAAGGCTCAGGATTATGGCTTAGAATTGTGCTATTTAATCAGCTGTTAGTAATTTAACCATTATGTCCCAGTGAGAACATCGAAGACATTTCCTAAAAGGGGAGGGGGAGAGAGAGAGACTAAGATGGAAGGAATGTAAAGAAACAGGAGTGAGAGGGACCCAAACCCCACATGACTGAAAGTAGATTGTCTCTGACTTCTTCTTCACTCAAAATGAAGCACCCATTGGGTGACCCAATGAAGTCGGGGACGGCAGATCCCATGGGATGGCTGGTAACGGGCACTTGGAGGAGGTCAGAAGAGCTTACCTCTGACACTTCCTATTTAAGTGACCCTGCTCAAATCAAAGGATCCTAGATCTATGCTGGAAGTGACCTTAGGGGTCGTCTCACCCTATCCCCTTATTGTACAGATGAGGAAACTGTGGCCCAAGGATATGGCGGGATTTGTCCAAGATCACACAAGGAAGCATCAGAAGCAGCATCTGAAGGAAAGGCCAGATTCTGTGCTCTTTGCCCTGTTTCACATCTCTCCAAGCCTCCACTGTCATATGGGAGAAAAGCAGAGCTAAGATTCGTAAAGCTTACTTACAGGATCTCACTTGATTGAAACATCCACCTCCTGGGGCTCACAGTGAGGTTCACATGAGGCACCCAGTTTAAAAGCTCTTTGTAAACCTTCAAGTGTTTTTGAGTGTTAATCTCCATTATTAGTGTTGTCTTAACATGGGGAGTATAATATGGGTGGGTAAGTGGCATAGTAGGTAAAGTCCTGGACCTAGAGTCAGGAAGATGAGTTCAAATCCAGCTAGCTGTGTGACCCTGGACAAGTCACCTGTTTTCCTCACTTTCCTCATCTGTTAAATGAGCTGGAGAAGGAAATGGCAAACCACTCCAGTATCTCTGCCAAGAAAACCCCAAATGGGACCATGAAGAACTGGACATAACTGAAAAGCAGCTCAACAATCTGCCACTCTGGGTAACTCACTTTACCCTGTTTGCCTCAGTTTCTTTATCTGTAAGATGAGCTGGAAAAGGAAACGGCAAACCACTCCAGTATCTCTGCCAAAAAAACCCCAAATGGGGTCACAAAAAGTGGGACATGATTGAAATGACTGAATGACAAGAGTTGCCAGGACTGAGGAGATGGGAACAAGGAAAGGGTGACTGGGGGAGAGAGGGACAGGAATGGGACTAAGGCCCCCAGTGCTCCAAGAGCAAGCTGCCACTCAGCCCCCAGCCTGAGACTGACAAGTCTTGGCCCTAGGGTGGTTCTCCACACAACTGCTACCGATTCTCAAAGGAAAACATCATCACCATGTCCTCAGCCGGTAAGTGATTTCAGCCAGGCAGTTCTAGAATATAATTGGCTCAGAATCTGTGAGTGCTTGGAAATGAAACTGTTCCACAAGAGCCTTTAGCAAATGAATTTTCGCACATTTTAAAAGAAAAACACATGCTAGCCTAGCCTTTCTCGGAGCCGCTCAGATCGAGCCATTTTCTCTCCGAGCAGGTTGGCTCTCTGACCAACTGCACCCCCAACCACATTCTGGCTCAAAACGGTAACAGGCCAAATGGAGAAAACAACTGGGGCTTCCCTTGAGGGGAATAGGCCAGGGAGACAAGGGAAAATATGACCATGAGTGGCATACATGGAACTGGGGATGGATTAGTCTTCTCTCTGCCCATGTCTAGGGCAGCTCCATGTTGCAGTGAATACAGAACCAGGCCGGGAGTCAGAAAGATCTGGGTTCAAATCTAACTTCAGACACTAACTATGTGACCCTGGTCAAGTCACTTCACCCTGTTTGCTTCAGTTTCCTCATCTGTCAAATGAGAGAGGTGAACTCAAAGCCCTCTAAGTTGGAGGCAGCTCAGAATCTATGATTCTACAAGTAGAGACCCTGGGGCACAGAGGAATATGGAAAAAATTATTGTTGTTCATTTGTGTCTGACTCTCCATGACCTCATTTGGGGTTTTCTTGGCAGAGACACTGGAGTGGTTTGCCATTTCCTTCTCCAACTCATTTTACAGATGGGGAAACCAAGGCAAAGAAGGTAAAGTGACTTGCCTGGGTCACACAGCTGGTAAGTATTTGAGTCTGGATTTGAATTCAGGTCTTCCTGAGTGCGGACCCAGCCCTCTATTCACTGCACCATCTAGCTGCCCACAAAAAGAATCAGCATTTTTTAAGCCCCTTCTAGTTCCAGGCCCTGTGTTAAGAACCTTACAAGTATTTCTGCTTTGGTCCTCACAACAGCCTATGAGATAGGTGCTATCATAACCCCATTTTACAGTTAAGGAAACTAAGGCAAACAAAATAAAGCGACTTGCCCAGGGTCACACAGCTACTAAATGTTTGAGAACCAAGGTCTCATCTTCGGTTAGTGGCAAAAGCAGGACTTGAATCCAAGTCTCTCAGCTGCCAGCCCAGGGTTCTTTCTCCAATTCCTGCAGAAAGTCATTCATGGCAATGAGTGGAGAACTGTGAACATGTTTCATAGGAGCCTCTGAGAAAGCACCAGGGGGATGAGGGGGAGAGTCGATGTTAGAGCAATCCTTAAAAATACACAAAACATGAAATGGCAAAATTTATGGAAACAGCTAAGCTGAAATGGTACAAGGAACCATCCAGATAAATTCAGCTTAAAAAATTAGAGTTTACATTATGGAAAGAGATTCCAAGATGAGGGATAGCTGGGGGACATGTCCAAAAAGAGGCTGGATTTTTGTCAGAAGACTTAGATCCTGATTCAGCTAGTTGCTGCAGGCTGGGTGACCTTGGGTAAGTCTCTTAACCTCTGTGGGTCTGTAAAATGAAAGGGTTGGGGTAGAGCAGGAGTTAATAATCTGTGGTCCACAAATTCCCTAGGGCATCCCTGGAGAAAGAAACATTACATCCTTGTTTTTGCTAACCTTTAATACCATTTATTTTATCTTATGCATTAAAAATATTACTTTTAGAAGGGGTCCATAAACACCTGCCTGTCAAAGGGGCCTAACCTCCCAAAAAAGGTTAAAAACCTCAGCCTTGATGATGTCTAAAACCTTTCTTTGCTCTGACATTCTCTGTTCTAAGGGCCCTTTCAACCAGTTCTGAACCTGCTCCCAATATCTAACATTCTATGTATGTATGCATGCATGCATGCTTATATGCATGTATATATGTGTACATACATATTATGTGTATAGGCACGAAAAGCAGCAAAAGGAAAGGAGACACCAGTCCAAACATGTGAGATGACCCATGTTCTGTGGAGGTGTATGACACAGACATCAACCGTAGCTGGGGTTTGGTCAGGGGACACCTCAGTGCCCAAGACCCTGAGTCATCAATGAAACCACAGGGGATGGACGGTGGCCAGAGAGAATACCCTGCCACAGCCTGAACACACTATACCAGGAGTCCCAGGGTCCTGAGATCTTGAGTCTGGAGTTGGGTCTCAGAGGTCAGGGAGTAAAGTCCTGAAGATGTTAAATGGTTTGCCCATGTGCGGTCACACACTGAAGCATCAGAGGCAGGATTCTCGGTCTCTTTCTCTCGGTCTCTGTCTCTCTTTGTCTCTGTCTGTCTGTGTCTATCTTTCTCTGTCTCTGTCTGTCTCTCTGTATCTCTTCCCCTGCCCATCCTCCCCTCTCTGAACTTTAAAAAAAAATTTTATAACTTTATTTCACTATGGTTGGTTTCCTTTGTAATCCTAAAGCATTTTATTTGATACATTTAAGAATATGATTCTAAGAAGCATCTTCAGACCTCACCAGACTGCTAGCATGTTTCTTAACCAACAAAAAGGGTTAAGGACCCCTGGTGTAGAAAGATTTACCTACCATGGCATGTGTGTGGATGCATATGTATATTGTGAATATACATGTCGATAAACATTTATTAAGTACCTACTGTATGCCAGGCACTATGCTAAGTGCTAGGGATACAAAGAAAGACAAAGACTAGTCCCCGTTCTCAAGGTGCCCACAGTCTAATGGGGGAGTCCATACACATGTTTACGGATACATCTCCATGCATATCCACACACATACATATGCATATACCTGCACATGTACATATGCATGTGCATATACACACACATAAATATACCTACAACTTACATATACACATACATACACATACAATATGCATATACATACACACATACATGCATACACATACACAAATATGTACATATGATAACCCAGAGATCCCAGCACAGACATCCTATCTGGATGCCCACATAACCTTCACTTCTCCATCGTGAGGTGCACAGATGACCACACTTTTTTTCTCCTGCTGTCTGTGTTTTCTTGCCAGGATTCTCTCCCAGATCCGGCAGGGAACGTTAAAAGAAGTCTGGCCAGCTCTGATCTCTGTCCCCAGCACATTCGTCATCCACTCTGTGGTCTCCACTGATCTCCTGGACCTTTACCTCAGCTTGTGTGGCTCCCACTCGGGCCCACGTGATGGCACATTCCTTGTGCTAATGAGTTTGCAGTCTGTTTGGCCATATGGGGAAGGTAGGGTGTCGTAAAGGAAAGCTGCAGGCAAACTTCTCCCCCTCTCCCCATCCAGACTCGGAGGCGAAGCATCTCACTTGTGGCAGAGGGAAACAAATTGACAGCCCTGAGCCAGATGGGATGCTGCAGCCAGCTCTGCTGATGGCCCTGGGTAGCCACACAACTCAAATACCTCTCAGCTCCTCTCACAGAAATCATTAAAGTTAAGGACAGACAAGGCCAATTAAGCCACCCCTAGCCAAACCCAAGTTAGCCTGGGATTCCTCAGAAAGTAGGTGGGCCACAGGGCTTTCCGTTTGCCAGACTTTGGAGGAGAAACACCTGAGTATTCAAAACAGCCAAGAGCTGGAGGGAGAGGAAAAAATAATGGGAGCATCCCTCACCTGCTAGTGACCCAACAATAAAGATGGATACAGTACTACTGACTGATTAGGGATCACCCACTTAAGGTCACCATCCAATTAGTAGTGTCTGTCAGGGACCAACAAATGACCTAAGTGCCTCTGAGGCTGCTCCTGTTGCCAATCATTGGAGCTGCTTTATTAAACTGATGGCCTCTGTCTTTATTAGGAACTGTTAGGGATAGGTACTAAACTTGTGGTTTCATTGAGATGGATGGATGGATGGATGGATGGATGGATGGATGGATGGATGGATGGATGGATGGACAGATGAACAGATGGATGGATTCATAGATAGAAGAGATAGATGAACAGACAAATATATACAATGTAGGTAGATACACAGAGACAGATAGTGACAGCAAAAGATATGGATGAGAGACGATAAAAGATAACTTCATACACATATTCATACATAGGTAGGTACATACAAATATTCAGAGATAGATGGAGATAGATAGCAAGAGATACGGATGGTAAAGATAGAGAGATGATAAGGGAAAGGAGAGAGAAGATGAGAGGAGGGAAGAGAAGAGAAGAGAATGTGGGAGGAGAGAGAAGGGAAAGACAGAGACAGAGGTAGATGGAGAGAAAGAAAAAAGAGAGAGGGAGAGAGAGAGCATATATGTATCAAGTGCTTACTCTGTACCAAACACTGAGCTGTACAGACAACTCCCGCATGAGGAAGCTGAATCTATGCAGATGCAAATCAGCCCTTACTCCACACCTTACAATTTTAATCCCTGGGGTATTGAGTATGAAGTGACCTGCCCAGGGTCACACAGCCAAGATGTTCTTCCTGGTTTCAGGGTCAGTTGTCTCTGTCCAGTTCCACAAGCTTTTATTACATTATCATTATTACTTCATCACATTGTCCTGCAACAATCACAAGGGGTCTCTCTCTTAGTCATTGCTGGGAAGATTTTTGCTAGAGTTCTCCTTAATAGGCTGATCCTTCACCTGGAAGATGGTCATCTACCTGAGAGCCAGTGTGGCTTCAGAAAGGACCAAGGAACAGTCGATACGGTGTTTGCTGCCCGACAACTCCAGGAGAAATGCCAGGAGCAGAACAGAGGTCTGTACACAATGTTTGTAGATCTGCCCAAGGCCTTTGACACTGTTTGTCGTGAGGGCTTATGGAAAATTATGTCAAAATTTCATTGACCAGAGAAGTTCATCAACATTGTACATCAATTTCATGATGGCATGTTTCCCCGGATTCTGAAGGGTGGACAATGCTCTCGTGCCTTCCCAGTCACCAATGGAGTGAAACAGGGCTGTGTGCTTGCTCCCATGCTTTTTAGCATGATGTTTTCAGCCATGTTGTCAAGTGCTTTCAGTGAGGATGAACAAGGCATCAAAGTCAGCTACTGTACTGATGGTAAGTTCTTCAGTTTGAAAAGGTTACAAGCCAAGACCAAAGTGAAGGGAGTGTTGGTGCATGATTTTCTGCTTGAAGATGACCGTGCACTCAATGCAGCCTCCGAAGCTGAGATGCAACAAAGTATGGATCAATTCTCTGCTGCCTGTGCTAATTTTGGCCTAATAATTAACACCAAGAAAACACAGGTGCTCCACAAGCCACCACCACACCATCCATATGTGGAACCATCAATTACAACAAATGGAGAAGTTTTGAATGATGTGGATAAGTTCACTTACCTTGGTGATGAACTTTCCAGGGATGTACACATTGACAATGAGGTTGACCCATGCATTGCCAGAGCTAGCTCAGTGTTCTGGAGGCTCTGAAGAAAAGTTTGGGAGAGAAGAGGTATTAGACTGACTACCACACTGAAGGTCTACAGACACATTGTGCTGACTTCATTGTTGTATGCCTGTGAAACATGGACAGTCTATCAGCACCATGGCAGGAAACTCAATCACTTCCATTTGAACTGTCTTAGGAAGATTCTGAGGATCACCTGGGAGGATAAGGTACCAGACACTGAAGTCCTTGCTCAAACTAAACAGCCAAGCATTCAAACTATGCTTCAGAGAGCACAACTTGGATGGGCTGGCCACGTTGTTTGAATGCAAAATGTATGCTTGCCAAAAAGACTATTTCATGGAGAACTCACATGGGGCAGGAGATCACATGGTGACCAGAACAAACAATACAAGGACACTCTCAAGGTCTTTCTCAAGAACTTTGGATTTGACTGTGCAACATGGGAGACACTGGCACAGGATTGCTCAGTATGGCATGCCCACATCAGAAAGGGTGCTGTGCTCTTTGAGCAAAGCAGAATTGAGACAGCACAAAGTAAACATAGGATGCCCAAATTTGGGATATCCAACCCAAATATTCACACGGACTATCTGTGCCCAACCTGTTGTAGAGCATTCTGAGCTCATATTGGTCTGATCAGCCACAGTCAGACACACTGAAACTTCACTTTATCAGGGTGATGTCATTTTGGTCCTCTTTGAGAAGGAAAGACAACAACCAAACCAAACCAATTACATTAAAATGTATGTTGTTTATGGTTACTGTTTTTCTAAAAACTAATCTGCATTCTCTCTTCCCCCCCTTCTCTATTCTCCCCCTCCTGTCTCTCTTTCTCTCTGCATCTCTGTCTCTTTCTGTGTCTCACTTTATCTCTATCTGTCTCCATCTGTCTGTCTGTCTCACACACACACACACACACACACACACACACACACACCACCACCACCACCACCACCACCACCACTACCACCTTTTCCCCTGTGCTAAGAACTCTTACAAAGTCCAACAGGGTTAGAAAGAGAAGCTTCGTGAGAAATCCCCAAACATAGCTCACATCCTTGAAGTCCTTTCCCGGCCACTTTGTGGAGCAGGTAGAACAAGTGTTTTTATTACAGCCATTCAATAGATGAGGAAACTGAGACTCGAAGAGTTGGTGACCAGCCCAGGTGGAGGTCCCACAAGGAGCAGCCTGGGAGCAGAGGCAGCAGCCAACTGAATGGTTTCAAACATGGAGACCCAGGAGGGACCTTGAAAACGGATTCTATGCACAAGAAAACCTGAAGTCCGGAGACAGAAAGTGAGTTGCCCGAGGTCATAGGCTGCATTCCATTTCACAGCCTCCATGTTTCTCTCTAGGAACATGAGGAACTTCAGGGAAATGTAAGGAGACTCAAATTTCTGCTAGAGCTGGCTGTAAATTCAGGTTTCTAGATCTATCTTCTGACATATATTTGTGGTATCACCCAGACGGGTCACTGAATCCCTCATTGTCCCCAGACAACTCTCTAGTCTAGGGCTATAAACTGCAGTAACTTCAGATAGTTAACAAGCATTTATTAAGCACCTACTGTGTGCCAGATGCCATGCTAAGCGCTGGGGATACAAAGAAATGTAAAAGACAGTCCCTCCCTTCAACGAGCTTATAGTCTAATGGGGAAGATGAAACACAAGCAACCCTGTACAAACAAGCTATGGACAGGGGAGATTAGAGAAAGTCCAGAGGGATGCCACTGGCATAAAAGGGGATTGGGAGAAGGTGCCAACTCACCTTGGTAGAGACAATTTCCTGACCTTAAACTTTTCTATACCAATAAAATCACAGGTTCTTTCCCTGTTCCTTTTCTGGAACCGGCATTCTAGATCTCTTCCCACTTCAGGCATAAAATAAATGTTTATTGAATTTGATCCTAGAACTGCTACTTGCTAGTCATGTGACTTTGGACAAGTCACTAGGTGTCAGTTCTGTCAAGTGTAAAATGAGGCTATTGGACCCAATGGCTTCCAAGATTCCTCTCAGGTCTAAATCTTTGAGATTTCCACCAGGTCTCCGCTGCTCACGCTCCGATCATTTTGCCACATAATCCTCCCGTGATGAAGCACCTCCTCATTATCACAGAATCATTTTCATTAGTTATAATAAAACCTTACACTCATATTTCATTTTTTTTCTTTCTAAGTGCTCTCTATCTCCTGCCTAATGAATAGTGTTGGAATCGACATAATGAAGTGTCTGCCCTGCTTGTACCAAATGGGGAAAATGTTTTTTCTCCTGACCGTTGGCAAAGGAAGGGCAAGAAACAAACCAAGAATCCCATGTTGACAATTCACTCTGGTTTCAGTTCTGTTTTTCTCAATGATGCCTCTAACTGGAATACCCCATTGATACTGACCCTGCCTCCCATCCCAAAAAGACACCACACAAGGAGAGCCATACATTGGCTCTCAAGTTAGATGATTACTAAGGGACCTCATTTTACAAGTAAGGAAACTGAGGTCTAGAGAGGCTAACTGATTTACCCAGGGACATAAGGGCCCCGTGCTAGTCAGGGCTAGATCTAAGGTCTAAGCCCAGCACTCTCTCTCCTCTACTATGCTACCTCTCCTAACTGCAAAGACAGAGAGAGACACAGACGAGAAAGACATAGAGAGATTCAGACAGATAGAAACAGACAGAGACAGAGAGAGAGAGAGAGAGGAGCACAGCAAGGAAATGGCACTTCAGAGAAACCTGACAGATGTGTATCATTTCTAGACTTCTTCCAGAGTGCTAGAAGCAGATTTTCACATTACAGGAGCTGCAGGATACTCGGAGATCCATGCCAAAAGTGACATTCTCCCCACGGGGACCCCAGCATGCTTTCTGGGGGGAAATGATACAACTGGAGATGCCATATTGCCAATGGGGGCCCACGGTGGCGATTCTGACCGCTTGTGTTCACGGTGGATCCCAGAGCACTTTTCATGGGAGTTGGGTTGTTCCACCCAGCCCGCATCCTGGCCCGGGTCCAATTCAGGTAATTACTTTCTGCCTCTCTGAATTCCCCCTGCCGTCTGGGTTGGATACAGTACTTTTCCCCTTCGTTTTCATAGCCTGAAAATGCAATATAATGATGCTCTGCCCTACTTAACAGCTGCCTAGCTTGCCTCTAGAAACACGAGGAGCTCAGGAGGAGGAGAGGGAGGAGAATGGAATTCTGGTGGGGGCCCGTGTTCCCGGCAGACAAGGCCATGGACAGGCCACAGCCCCCAGTCCATGGCCAGGACCTTCCAGCTACCTACCAGAGCCTGAAGTCTCCCCCACTTGCTGTCAGCCCAGTTAGAGACTGGACTGGAGAAAGAGGTGAACAAGGCAAAGGGCAGTACTTCCAGCAGTGTTTCCAGCAGGATGAAGATACTTTCACAAGAAGATACTTTCACAAGAAGATACTTTCCACCCATAGTTTAAAATGCAACATTCAAGGTGTTGAGTTTTTCACAAGTGGGGGATGGGTGTGGAGTGCAGAGCTACAAGCCTGTGTTCTGTATTGAGAGCTTGACTCTAGAGACAGCAAGGACCTTAGAGGTCATTTTGCAAAGGAGGAAACCGAGGCATAGAGAAGGAAAGTGGCACTCCCAATCTTAAGAGCTGGAGCTTAGAGGTCATCTAGGACAATACTCTCGAGAAAGTTGTATTAGAAACTGAGTCCCCAGTCACCTAACCTCAGTGGGCCTCAGTTTCCTCCTCTGGAAAATGAGAGTTGGAGGTATGGCCTCTGAGGTCCCTCAATGACTTGCCCAAGGTCAGCATGGGACAAAGTCGTGATTTGAGCTCGAGTCCTCTGGGCTCCAAGGTCAATGTCCATATATAATTCAAGAATTAGAGTCCAGTATAGTCTGGTCAATAAAGGGTCAGTCTTTGAGTCAAGGATGCCTGGGTACAAGACCTGTCTCTAATACAAACCAGCAAATAAGCATGTACAAGTGACCCCCTCTCAGTGAAGTGGGTAACTCCTAAAAGACTCTGCTCACTGGTCATCTTTCCACCAATTGTTTCCCTCTGCCCATTCTTCCCTCCAGCAAAACTGACCTTCTGACTGTCCCTTATCCCCACCATTCCATGTCTCCTCCCTTCTTCCTTCAGAGTTCAATTCAAACATCACCTGCTCCTGGGAGATTTTTCCTGATCCCCTTGTTGCCAACTGTTTTATGTATTTATACACATGTCCCCCTTCCCCCACTAGAATAGATCCTTGAGGGTCATAGATCTAGAGCAGGTTTCCCACTCTTGCTCTAGATCTAGAGATTTAGAGCTGAAAGAGATCTAGCTTCATTTTCCAGATAAGGAGACTGAGATCTCAAAAGAGAATGTGACTTACCTAAGGTCACACAGAGAGCAAGTATCAGGGGTGGAATTTGAAGCCAGGTTCTCTGACTGTAGCCTAGTACAATGCCTGGAACATAGGATGTGTGTCATAAATGCTTACTGACTGATTGGTCGGTTGAATTATAGAGATACTTTCCCTGAGGGAGCTCCCACTAGAATTTCCCAGACCAATGAAATAACAGATGATAAATATATAAGAATAATTCCAAAGTGTCTGAATCTTGGGGTATAACAACATGGATTTCCAAAGAAGAATTTTAAAATCAGCAAATTATTTAGAGCTGCAGGTTTGTGCAGGAGGCACGCAACAGTCTGGCCATGGCTTGGATTCTACCCTGCCTCTATGGGGGCTGCCTCAGTTTAGGGCAGAGGAGGGGAAGCTCCGGTCCCAGCCGCCTGAGGCCACCCCCAGAACTCTGTCTTCCTTCTCCTTTGTCTTTTTCACAGAAGTGAAAGGTTCTGGGGCCCCAAGCTCCTGCCTCTGCATCGCCTGGGGCCCCCCTCGCTGATCTACCGCCTGCTGCCAAGGCTCCCAGTACAGTCTGCTTGTGGTTGATGACTCAAAAGGGAAGAGATTCTAAAATAAACAGTCTGACAGTCACAGGCAGGAGCCCCCGCTGTCTGGGTGACAGCCCTCCGGGCTTGGAATCAGGAAATGTGCGATCTAGAACAGGATCCCTAAGCAGCCCGCTCTGCCTCTTGAGGCAGGAGGCAACTCTCCAAGGAAAAGAGGGAACAGCCCATGAAGCCAGGGCTTAGTCAGCACAAGTTGGCTGTGCATCCAGCAGAGCTAGGAAGGACCTTAGAGCAAGGAATGTCAGGGAATGTCAGGGCCAGGAGGGCCCTTGGAACATGGAATGTCAGAGTTGGAAGGGGTCTTAGAAGAGGAGATGTCAGAGCTAGGAGGGGGCTTCAAACAGAATGTCAGAAATGGGAAGGGTCTTAGAACAGGGTATGACAGAGCTGAAAAGAGTCTTCCAGAATGGAACGTTTGAGCTCTAACGGACGTCAGAGACCATGTGTCCCACCCCCTCGTTTACAGACAAGAGCACTTGAGGCTCTCCACATCACTGACTGAGAGTCCTCTGTACTTGGTGCCGAGCTAGGCTCATCTCCAAAGACACTTTACTTTCCCTGGTGATACAGACCTAGAAAGTGAGGATGTCAGCACTTGCCCAGATCATAATATTGTGACACCACCAACCGCTGAGCCCCAAGGCTCTGCAGGTGCCTGTGGCTGCTGATCTCTGCTCAGGCGGAGCCTTGGGGCCTCAGGCTTCTGATGAATTCACTGTGTGGGCTCCGGAAGTTACCCCCCCCCTCCCCAAAGGGCCGCTGGGGTGTCATTGAAAGATCGCTGCCTTCCCTTCAGAGGAGCCAGGTGCAAGTCCCATGGCAGCCGCTGCCTACTTGTGTGTTCCTGGGCAAGAGGCCTCAGTTTCCTTATCTGCAAATTGAGGATGGTGATATTATCTGCCCTCCTCCACTAATGTCTTCTGCTGCCTCGTCATGATTTGGCAATGACCATGAGTTTGAGTTGTTTTTAGTGTTTTCAGTTGTCGTCTTAAAGGCTGTCAGTGAAAATAAACAAATACGTAGATAAAGTAAGAGAGAAAATTTTACAACCTTTAATGTTTATTGAGGGAGAACCAAATGATTCAATAATAAAGAAGGAAAAGTTTTTATTTTCTGTCCTCATTCCAGATCTTTTGAAATTTCTACTATTCCTGACTTTGTTTTCTTTCTCTCCTTCCTTCCTTGTTTGCCTGTTCCTTTTTCTTCCCTTCTTCCCCTTCCTCCCTTTCTTTCTTTCTCCTTCCTTCTTCCCTCCCTCTTCTTTCTCTGTGTGTCTCTCCTCTCTCTCTCTCTCTCTCCCTCTCTCTCTCTCTCTCTGTGTGTGTGTGTGTGTGTGTGTGTCTCCTTCCTTCCTTTTTGTCTTCTTTGGTCTGCCTTCTATCTCTTTCTCAGGGTCTATAGGGTGCTCAGAAGGTGGCACCTCTGGTGTGAGAGTTTGCCAAGCTCCTTTCAGGACTACTCATTCACCTTGGCACTCACCTGATTCACCCAGTTCTCACCTGCAGCTCCAAGAAGTTGTAGCCTGTGCAGTGGCCGCACCCAGGTAACACTGTCTCCGCAGACAAGCTAAACCAGGTCAAGGGGAGCCAATGGGCCTCAAACCCATAGGTGAGGCAGGAAGATGTTTATCCCACGATTGTGAAGACTTTCCCCCGGAGGAATGGGCTGATGAGAACAATTTGTTCCAAGGCCATGGAGGCAACTGAAGCAGGTTCTGTGGAGTGCTTGGAGTTTAGTCAGACGTCAAAGACACCAAGGTCATCCATTATACCCCTGTCATCGACGGTCATCCTGACTTATATCTTGCCATTGGACTTCAGTGACTGGAAGAAAGAGTGAGGCAGAGGACTTTGTGTAGCTCTGCCTCACTTAAATCTAATTTACCTACAAATCAAGACATCACCCTGTGGTCCTCTCCAAAAATTAAAGACAAACAACATCTGTCTCTGTCTCTGTCTCTGTCTGTCTGTCTGTCTGTCTGTCTCTCTCTCTCTCTCTCTCTCTCTCTCTCTCTCTCTCTCTCTCTCTCTCTCACTTCCCCTCCCTCAAAGCCCAATATCAAGCAAAGCCATGGTCTTTCCAGTCCACCAGTGATGAACTGTGCCTATGACTTATAGACTAACCCATCTTCTTGCCAGATTGAAGGTTGATTGTTAAATTTTCAGTGTAAGCATTTGTACCTCAGAAACCGGCAAATACTACAAATCAAGGTTCTGTGGATTGTGTACACTTAAGAAAGTGATGGAAAAAATTCATAATGCAGATGAAACTTAAAAGTGTGTCTTGTCTTTTTTTTTTCCTTCAGGAAAGTCAGTCGTTAAACACGACGCAGCACATCCCTGCCCCAGAGAGCTGAAGCAACTTTCAAAGAGTCCCTATTAGTTAAAGAAGGCTTGTATAGAAGTAGAAGACATCCGTGCCTATCTGGCAGGAGTGACGTGGGGTGTATACAACAGCAGGCACAGTGGAGAGTTCTAGGCTTAGAATCTGGAAGATCCAAGTTCAAATCCTGTGTCAGAAACTGACTAGCTGGGCGAACCTAAGCAAGTCACCCTAAGCCTATCAGCCACAGTTTTCCTCAAATAAGGAGTTGAATCTAATGGCCTCTAAGTTCCCCTCTAGCTCCAAGTTTGGGATTGTATGAAATACTAGATGTCACTCTCTAACTGCATGGTTGTGGCCACTCTTTTCAACAATGCAGGTCATGAGGCCACCAACCTTCTCACAAATGTCCATCCACCATCCCAAGGAAGGGGCGCATCCTCCTTATCTCCTGACATTTTGTGGATTCTGATGGACAATGCAGGCTGTCCATTCATTCATCCATCAACAAGTTAATTAAGCACCTATTATGTGCTAAGAGATACAAAGACAAAAGTGAAATAACCCCTGCCTTCAAGGAACTCTTGTGTGTACTCTGCTTCTTCTAACCGTCACTCTCACCACATGACTTGCCTGACTTTCCCCTCCTGTATACCTTTCTCTATTGGCTTCCCTTAGGCCACTTCTCTCCATCAATTCTTAACTATTCCCATTGACTGTGGGCCTGTCCAGTGCTATTTGGATGGTGCTCAGCTCTGATTCTTTGGAGACTCTGGGATTCACACTCTCACCAGCAGAATATTGTTGAGGAAGGAAGACAGTAAAGAAGGAAGGGAGGGAGGGAGGGAAAGGGTGGGAGTAAAAGAAAGGAAGGAAAGAAAGAAAATGAGAAAGAAAAAGGCAAGGGAGAAAAAAGAAGAAAAAAGAAAATGTGAAAGAAAGAAAAATAACAGAAAGACTGAAAGAATGAAGAAAAGAGAAAAAGGAAGAAAAAGGAAGAAAGCAAAATGAAAGGAAGGAAAAAATGAAAGAAAGAAGGAAAAAGAGATGAAGCTTTGATTCAGAAAGATTGGGATCATTAAAAAGCCAGTTATAAATAATTTTCATTGTTACTAAGAACCCATTTCCTTCATGTTCTATAGGCTACAAATGTTAGCTGTTTGATTAACTCAAAGCCTCCTGGCATCCCTTCAACCCTACTTCTGCTGTGGGATGGTGGGGGGTGATGGTGAGGGTTTTCATTTGGGATGAGATGTGGGGAGATTTTTGAAGAGGTTTAAAAGGTTTTCTCATGGATAGTGAGTGCCCCCAGAGCCCTATTAAGGGTGGGTACAAGACAATATCTGTTTCCTGAAAAAAGTAACTGTAGTAGAATTTACTTCCTCCAGAAAGAAGCAAATTACTGACGGTTCTCATATTTCTGGATGTATTTTCCTTTAGCCGGTGAACTCCAGCTCTGTATTGATGTCAGAACCATGAAATTCAGATTTGGGGGTGGAGGTGATTGCTAGTTTGTTAAGTTTAATAGGGAAGCTTGGTTTATATCTTTCCCTAGGAGGCAGCCTTAATCAGGAAGCACTAAGTTCAAATCCCAAGGGAGTTGCTTAGTAACTGTGCGGCTCTAAGGAAATCATTTAACCTTTCAACCTCAGTTTCCTCTTCTGCAAAATACCTACTTTAAAAGGTTGTTGTGAAGATCAAATATAATTGTGGACAAAAATTATACAAATGTCAGATGTCATTATTATTTTTAATGAAACCTACACATATGCATATAAATGCACGATCAGTGGAGTTGCGAACTGGACCAGCTGTTGTGGAAAACAATTTGGAATTGTGCAAAGAAAGTGAGTAAAATATTCATACCTTTGACCCAGAGATCCCACCAATAGACATAAATCTCAAAGAGGTCAAAGACAGGAAGACCCCATATACTGTAAAATAATTACAGTAGCACTGTTTGCTGTGGAACTGGAAACAAAAGAGATGCCTATCTCCTTTGGAAACAGACAAAGTGTGCTCCATTAATAGAACAGAATTAAGGTCTTAAGGCAGGATGAATAAAAAGAAGACAGTATTATGGGAAGATTTATGTAAACTAGTGTTAAGCAGAACTAGGAAAACAATATGTCCAATGAGTACAGTAATGAAAATGGAAAGGACACCAACGATCAAAAATACCTTGAAATTGAATGCTGTTTAATTCTGTAATTATATATATAGTCATATACATACATACATAATATATGCACTCACACACATACGTAATTATATAAAGACCAAGCCTGTGCTGGAAGGAAAAATATAAGAATACACCTCCTACTCTTCTTTTCAGGGTTGGGAGATTACATTGTCCAACACTTTGTATGCTACTGGACTTTACTGATTGTTAACTTTACTGGACTGTTTTTGTTTTGAATTCTTTGTTAAAAGTAATGGTTCTTCTGGTGGGGGAGGGAAGAGAGATATTGGAATATGTGATGTAAATACTCCCCCAAAAAAGCGATCAACTTTTTTTTAAGAAATGAAAATAGTATATTTGGCATGAACAAAGGGAGAGGCGAATTCTAAACTGGAAACCTATATTTCACAAATCCACAAACTCTTTAAGGTAAAAAAGATCGCAGAGACTATTCTTGCTGCAAGAATCTGTCCTGTAACTACTTTAACAAGTCAGCAAGCTATATCTGCTCGAATGGCCTTCAGTGGCCTGAAACTCCCTCTTGTCTCCAGGGCAGCCCAAATACAGTTGTCCCTCATTTTGAGCTAGAATCTGCCTGTCAATAACTGATATCCACCCCCTCCACCTTCATTCTACCCACTGGGATGAATCAGAAACCTCCTTCCTCTTTTTACATGACAGTTGAAGAATTATGACCATGTTTCTTTCTCCTCACACCCATGCTTTTTCCCTTTCGCAGAATAAAGAAGCTCGGTTCTTTCGTTTCTCTCAGGCTGGGTAGAATTATACAGTCAATAAATCGCAGGGTGACTACATGGCTTTCTGAACTGAAAGAGTTTTTGTAACCAGTTAGTGTAATTTTCTCATCTTTTCCTATGAACTAAGACCTAAAGGAGTGAAAAGGAAGTGACTTACACAAGGTCACCGGATAGGAAGTAAGTAACTAATACAGTGAGTATTATGTCCATGTCCAACGTTCTTTCCTTTATATATTCTCAGGGTCAGCCCCTACTCATTTGAAGTCAAGGGTGAGACTGAGAAAATGACTTGTCAAAAGCACATACAAACACAGCCAGCAAGCCTCAGAGGCAGGCTTTGAACCCAGAACCTGGGACTTTTAAATCCGTCACTCATTTTTAGCCCAGTACAGCAGCTGAGTTACTGACTTTTGATGAGCAACAACATCTTCATGGAAACTACTCCAGTCCTGTGGTTTGTGACATCAGTCTAACCCTTGCTTGGTATTCACAGCTTTTCTGGGTAATTGATGTTCAGGACTTTGGAATCTAGAGTTTTGAAACTGAGAAAACAAAATCACACAAGGTACAAAATGCTCTCATTCCCCAAGCCCCTGGGCACATGCTGTTCGCGAATAACTTTTTTTTTTTAAACTAAGACAGGAAACACAGGAAACCAGGACCAGCTGATAAAAATTAAAACACACACACACACACACACACACACACATACATACACACACACACACACGAAACTTTGAAACTTTGACAAAAGCTTTCTTGAAGGCCTGGAAAGCAGTTCTGAGACCAGTGGGTAATGGTGTTGTGATGTCAGCAATCTTTTGTCCAATTAACAGGAAACATTAGATGCCCTCCTTTGCATACTGGGCTCTTACTGGTTAAGAGGTGCGTTAGGAAGTCTAGATTTCTCCTGTCCAGTTAGCTGTTTGGGGCTACCAAAAGTTTCTGATTTCACCAGACAATCTCTAATTACATTCTCATGGGCTGGAATTAAACCCATTTTTAGGGAAACTCCCTCTTAAGGCAGCCCAGTTTCAATCAGCCTCCCTTACTAAGCCAGTCACCTTTGGAAAGCGAATGGCAGGGGTTTCTGTACTATTTCCCCGAGGGACCATTTTGTTATTTACAAATATTAAAGGTGGTCCTACTGGGGAGGCATCCAACTTCAGCCTCCACTTCAGCAATTCCAAATATCACACACTGAAGGCAATGGGGAAAACCCTAAATTCGAAGGCAAATGAGCTGGATTCAAGTCCCTGCCCTTTTGGATTTTTTGTTTGTTTTTGTTTTTATCCCTGCCCTTTCTTAATGTCTAACCAATGCCTGGCACATAGTGGGCTCTATGCTTTTTTTAAAAAAATTGATCGATTGTGAACAAACCACTTCAAATCTTTATGCCTCAGTTTCTTTATCTGTAGATTTGCAAGGGTCAGACTAGAGGATCTCTAATATTAACCGAAATTATAGTGTACGTCAAGGCTTACAAAACTTTTAACTCATTATTGCCTATAGACATAGAGAGCCCAAGTATCGTCTCCATTACAAAGGTGAAAATTGCTGCTCAGCAGATTGAAAGGAGTTGCCCAAGGTTACCAGGCAACTAAGTATCAAAGCTGAGATTAGAACCCAGATCTCCTGACTCTTCAGTGACCTGGTTGACACATGCCACTATCTGGCTAAGAGCTCTTCTTAGCTCTAAATCCTGTGAATTAATGAATAATGAACAGTGGAAAACAACACTGGACTCAGAGGACTCTTAACCCCCTGGGCCTCAGTTTCTTCATCTTTAAAATAAGAAGGTTGAACTCAATGGTCTCTTTCAACTCTAAATTTATCATTCTATCCATTAAAGTAGGCAAATAGGTGGTGCAGTGAATAAAATGCTGGACCTGGAGTAAGGAAGATTCATCTTCATGAGTTCAAATCCAACCTTAGACACTTACTAACTGAGTGTCCCTGGGCAAGTCACCTAACCCTGTTTGCCTCAGTTTCCTCATCCGTAAAATGGGCAGGAGAAGGAAATGGCAAACCACTGAGTATCTTTGCCAAGAAAACCCCAAACGGGGTCATGAAGAGTCAGACACAATTGAAATGACTAAACAACAATAGAATTTATGAAAGTACACCTCTAGAATTTATTGGAAATTATAATTGTCCCAAACACCTAGAGTTTATGTGCCGCACTGAGATCCATAGCCTTTTCCTGCAGCAAGGTGCCTGTGCTCTGGATTTGGGCATGATACATTCTTTCTCTTCTTTGCTGGGTAAATTCTACATCCTATCTATGTTTCAACCAGTCTTCTCAGTTCCCTCCCATTGGTTCTGACCTACTGTCCCTACTGGTGGCATAAGAGCTGGAAAAGAAATTTCACTTGAGTGAGAACTTAGCCTCTGCCTATGAAAGCTATGACCTTGACTTTCCATCATGAGCTACTCTGTTGTGATGGTGATTCTGACCCAGCCACCCACGCAAGGACCAGGAACAGTGATGGGTAACACAGAGAAGCTGGGTGTGCAGACTCTGGGATGAGAGATGCCTCTCTTTTCTCAGCCCCTCCTTTTCTCTTTTTCCCATCATGGTCCAAAGACCAGTGGGTTCAGGATTCAGGAGACTAAGCTGGTCATGTCCCTCCTCCTTCATGTCTCTGCCCCTAGGAGGCTTCATTGAGGCCTCCCATGTTAAAATGAAGACCTACAACTAGGTCCCAATTAGTGTGAATAATAAATCTCCTGAAGTGGTCAAATGTATTTGAATTCACACTACTCTAAGTTATAGTTATGTAAAACATGGTCATTGGTTCCAGTTCAATGGAAATAGGCAGTGCTTGAATCCAAATAAGGTTACCATTTCGCAAGATTCCTTCTTCACACTAATCAAGACTGAGTTGTATCACTTTATGATCCTTGGTCTGTGATTCTTTGGTGAAGTTCTCTTAAAATTCCAGAAGTTCAGTTAAGTCCTGGTAGAAAGACATTTCCTTAGCCTACTGTACTAACAATAGATTGTAGTTGCTGTTCAATCTTTTCAGTCACGTCCCACCCTTTAAGACCCCATTTGGGGTTTTCTTGGCAAACAATAGATACTCAAAATCAATTAAATTGGACTTCTTTTAAAATTTCCTATAATTTAGAGTATTCACTAATCAGAATGACTTTCTCTTCAGCTGGTCCAAATCCAACCATTTTTAAGGTAAAATGCTTTATTTTTTTTTAATTTATGTAATGACTGTTAAAAAACACATTAATATCGCTTTCATTTTCAAAAATCTTCCCCCCCCCCCCCCTTCTTTCCCTCCTTAGATGAACTAACTCTTGGAACAAAGAATTTAAAGGGAAATTTAGCAAACTAGTCAACATATCTTAGGATCATACATTAAAACCTAGGTGGGATCTCAGAGGCCTTTGGGTCCAATCCTCTCATTTTACAGATGAGGAAACTGAGACCCAGAGAGGTTAAATGTCTTGCCCAACATCACAGACGTAAGTGTCATCTACCTGAACTCTGACCCCAGGACCATTTCTCTTTCCACGTGACCCCTCATCACCAGTCTGGCAGAAATATACTATATTCCACATCTTCTGAAAAGAGTTTTCTCTTCTCTTTTTTTGTTTTAAGCTTGATCGTTAAAATTGCACAGAATTCAATTTCCAGGGTTTATTTTGTTGTTGTTGCTTTACTTTCATTTACACTGTCATACTCATTGAATATATTGCTTTGTTCACTGTACTTTGCCTCATTTCACATCTCACATTTCCCTTTTTTCTTCATATTCATAATTTCTAATGGCATTCAGTTTTAAACAAACATCTTTCAAATCTCCTACTCCGTGCCAAGGACCTTGCTCTACACTAAGCTAGTCCCCACCTCCCCCTCAAAATGTCCCTGCCCTCAAGAAGCTTATGTTCTACTGGGGAGATAATGGATACAGATATGTGTAATTCAGGGTAGAGAGTGAGGGAGTCAAAGAGAGAGCCAGACAATGTGCTCTAGAAAAGTTTGAGGTGGGTTGGAATGGTAGTAACTGGGAGGAACCAAGGAAGGTGTCACAGAGTGGGTAGCACTATGGAGTGCTTAGATCTTGGCCAGACACCAAAGACACCAAGGTCATCCACTGCATCCCACGCGATCACCAGTCATCCCGACTTTGATCCTGCTACCAGACTTTGATGAGGCTGATGACTTCATACAACTCTGCCTCACTTCAATTCATACATGAGTCAAGACATCATCCCACGAGGACATTAATCCTCTTCAAAAATAAAGGAAGAACAATACCAGGAACCCCAACTGAGCCTTGAAGGAAGAGAAGAGGTCTGAATGCAGAGATGCAGAGATAGAGGATGCCAGACATAGGAAATGGTCTCTTGGACTGTCACTCACTCACTGTACAATTTCTGGTGGAAAACTGAAGATTTGCTAGGAATAAGAAAGAAGGAGAAAGACCTTGTGGATAGAGGGGTGACTTTGGTAGGTGGAAAAATGTAAGTTCCAGATGTACTTCTGACACACATGAGCTGTGTAACTCTGGGGAAATCATTTAACTTTTAAGTGATCCTAGGCAACTCTATAAGACTGACTTGTGCCGAGTTTCTGGTCCACATTGGTTGGAGAGAATTTCCACACTGGCATTTCCCCCCACTCCCCAACACCAATTACTACAGGTCTAAGCAACTGACAAACTTTGTTAAATATTGATTATTTAAACAGTGCTAGGCAAAATGAAACAATCCCTGACCTCGAGGAGGGTAGCATGTGTATATACAAGGTCATTTTAGTGGGGAAACACTAAAGTAGTGAGTCAGAAAATGTCTCCTAGAGGAGAGATGGCAAAATGGGTTGAGCTTTGAAAGAAATTAGGGATTTTAAAGGCCTAGGATTTTAAATTCTAAAGATTCTAAAGCCCTTCATCTCTTGCCCTTCCATGAAACAGAAGAAAAAAACCATTCTTATTCTTCCAAATTCTGTCAGATCTCAACCTGAGATTCTGAATTAGTCCAGGCTTGCTCCTGATTTAGAATATATACTTCATCAGGGAATGGGAGACATCATAGTACAGTGGGAAAAAATTAGGGTCACAAGACTTGAGTTCAAGCCTTGGTCCTGTGTGATTTTGGACAAATCTCTTCACCTCCTTGTGCCTCAGTTTCCTCATCTGCAAAATGAGGTGATTGGTAAAACCTTCCAGCTCTGAATCTATGATCTTGAAAACTTTCATTTTTCTCTTTGTGTTGGGAGCACTTAGCCCAGGGCCTGGCACAAAGGGTGCTAACCTCTGCTTGTTGAATTAAATTAAATTCTGCTTTTGTTTGAATCAATTATTTTTCTCATAGACACAAGGACGCAGTATCTTTCCTGATAGCCTCAGAAAGGGCTCCTGTGGTGGGTTATCTCATGACCCATTCCCATTTTACTTCCACAGAATTTGCAGTCACCTTCTTCTCTACAGCCCCCTGACTGTTTCCCTTTGGATAAAATGACCACATGGACTTTGGGGGAAGCAGCTTCCTTGCTGAAAGCTCATTAAAGTCAGACTCTGCTCAGAATGCCTCAACAGTTGCCAGGAAGGCCCTGGCTGCCATAGCAATCTAGTCAGCTAATGTGGATTTTTTGGCTGTGAGAAGTGGGGAAATCCTCTGAGGAAGAGACAGGATAGTATCATGGAAAGTGCAGGAACTAGGGTCAGGAAATCTTAGCTGCATTGTAGGACCTCAGATATCAGCCTAGAAGAGACTACAGATGTCATATAGTTCGATTCCCTGATATTAGAGACTGGGAAACTGAGGCACAGGGAAGTTAAGTAACTTTGAAGAGGTAGTAAGCATTGGAGGTATGCCTTTCAATTCACTTCTGTGACTCTGGAGACAGGGCTGTTGCTGTTATATCATCGGTGCTTCTAATCCTAGCTGAGTGACCCTAGATGAGTCACTTACCCTTTCCTGAGCCTCAGTTTCCTCATCTGTAAAATGCATATGAATAACTGACCTACCTACCTCACAGAATCATCATGAGGCATAATGAAGATCAAGTATCTACAATGCTTTCCAAATCTGAGAAGGCTTCATAAATATTTGCTATGAAGGAGGAGATGGAGGAGGAGGAGAAAGAGAAGGAGGAGGAGCAGGAGGAGGAGATGATGATAAAGATGATGGCGATGACAGCAGTGATTCTGGGAGGCAGGTGCTCTTATTATCTCCATTTTACAGATGAGGAAACTTGGGCAGAAAGAGGTTATTATTCCTGCCTCTTCCCAAAGAAAGGAGGACTCTGGTTCCAGCACCAACTTCAAGGGTCTTTCTTTTTCCCTTGGCATCTGATACATTTTTGCAGAATTGTAAGATCGTCCAGTCTACCCTCTATATTTTTAGAGATGAAGAAACTGAGGCACACAGAGGCTACAGGACTTGGTCAATGTCACACAATGAAGTATTGGCTGTTTTCATGTATTTTATGACAGTGTGTATGTCTCTCTATCAACACTGTCAGCTCTTTTCAGGGCAGGGACCACAATCCTAGGTATCTTTGTATCTTCCCAACACAATAAATGCTTGAAAAATATTCATTGAAATGAGTGAATAAAATGAGTGGATGAATAAATGAATGAACAAAAAGCTGATAAAACTGGATATCAGGATCCTGTGGAGAATCACAGCAGACAGAGGGATAGCTGTAGAATCCAAAAAACTGAAGCTTTCTAGTTGGGTGACTAGTGTTGTTCCAGTCACTGAATTTCCCTGAACTTCTATTTTCCTTATGGGTGAAATGGGCATATTTAATTTAATTATAATATTACCTATCTCACTAGGTTGCTGCAAGGATCCAAAGGGATCTCAGGTATAAAGTGCTGGGACATTTCTAGTCATTACTATCAAGCAGGACAATGTCACCCCCCTCTCCCTTAGCCCAGGTTTAGATTCTAGCTCTGCTACTTCCGCCCGTATGACCTGGGGCAAGCGTCCTTACATCTCAATCTCAGTTTACCCATCTGTAAAATGAGGAGGTAGAACTAGATGGGCTCTGGTATTCCTTCTTTCTTGAGCTCCAGGATCCCATGATCCCCTAGGGTCAGATAAAATAAGCACCAATAATAACAGGGCACATTTTTAGGGACAGGCATGAGTTCTGTGAGTTCATTAATACACAGAATTCCCTCAACCAACTCAAGCCCTCACCTTCTCTTCAACTTAGAGAGAAGCCTAGAACACTGAAAGCCTAAGTGACTTGTCTGTGGTCACAAAGCCTGTATCTCTAAGAGAGTGGATTGGAATTCAAGTCTTTCTGCCTTTGAAGTCATCAATTTAATTTAATAAACATTTATGAAGCGCCTACTATGTGCCAAGGATACAAAAAGTCTCTTCCTTCAAGGAGTTTACAATCTATTGGGGGCAGGGGGGAGGCAAGAAACATATACAAAATAAGCTATATATGGGAAAAACTTGTGGTTGTCCAGTTGTGTCCTGTCCGGCCTAATTGCCATGGGCTGCCCAGGTCATCTTACCTATCTCCAGGTTTGGTGGCCAGCCAGATAAACGAATGAGAGAAGAGACCTCCAGAGTCAAACAGAGATGTAGGCTTCATTCTGGATTTTAGCTACATGTCAGCAGGCAGGGCGATTTCTCCCTGTGGAGCCCCCTTCTCCTTCCAGAAGAGAGAGGAACCCAACTCCTCAGGCTTTCCTGTCCCCATTTAAGCTCTCCCAGCTGCATAGTTCGCTCGTGGACACCATGTATGCTCTCAGCCCCTTAGCTAATTAACAAAAAGGTGTGCTCAGACCACGGACCAATCTCAAGGGTGGGATGCTCTCCCCAGCAAGTTTCCACTGAGAAGAGGTGGAAAATGAGATAGCTCATGTCTCACTCCTCAGTTCCCAGCTGTTCTCTGGGGGGGCCTCATGAGAGCTCAGTGGTTTCAAGAAGCCCTCACCTTTACCTGCCTAAGACTGTTCACGTGAGAACTGAGCCTACCTTAACAGTGTCCAACCCTTTGTAACCCTATTTGAGATTTTCTTGGCAGAGATACTGGAGTAGTTTGCTATTTCCTTCTCCAGCTCATTTTTACAGAGGAGGAAACTGAGGCAAATAGGGTTAAGTGACTTGCTCAGGGTTACCCAGCTAGTAAGTGTTTGATGCTGGATTTGAACTCAGGAAGAAGAATCTTTCTGACTCCAGGCCAAACACTTTATCTACATTGCCATCAAGGAAATAATTAGGGAAGGCACTGGAATTAAGAAGAGTTGGGGAAGGTTTCCTGTAGGATTAGTTTTAGCACAGTGCTGGGCACGTAGTAGGTGCTTCATAAATGTTAGTTGCCTCAACAAGCAGTGTTTGTAAAAGTACCTTCCTCACAACTCAAGCACCTGGCACAGCTACTAACGCATAGTGGGTGCTTACTAAATGCTAATGGACTGCTGAAAAATAAATAAATCAAAATTAAATAAATAGTAACTCCCTGGGAGACAAAAGGTTTTTCTTTTTTTGCACCTATCTGTTTTGATTTCGGTTTATTTTAAAATATATCACTGAAAAGAGAAAAAAAACTGGAAGAAATTTCCAGAATGTCATAAGGCATTGCAACAACTTCTGAAGGTTCTCTTAACAAGTAGCGCTATTGGTTTCCTGACTCCAGGAAGACTTGAGTTCAGGCACTTACTGGTTGTGTGACCCTGGGCAAGTCACTTCACCCTGTTTGCCTCAGTTTCATCTGTAAAATGAACTGAACAAGGAAATGGCAAACCACTGCAGTATCTCTGCCAAGAAAACCCCCAATGGGGTCAGAAAGAATCAACAAGCAGGCAAGGCCAAGGAACCCAGGCCCTAATCAACTTTTCTTCCCTATCTATCTGTGCAGCTCCAGGCTCCAAGGTGAGTGAGTTTTCCCAAGTCTCTTTATTCTACCTTTGGCCACCCTGACCCAAGTTTAGCATAAAGCTCAGAGAATTAAATTGTTGGCTTACATTGTAATGGGAATAAACTGTGGGGAGGGGGCTATGAGGCCTTCAGATGATTGAAGACAAGGGGGAGAAAGTCACAGAGAGAAACTCCTCAGGGGAGACAGCTCCATGAAATAAGAAAGGTAGCCAAGAGAAGGAAACATGCCATGAATAAGAAAGTGAATTGTGATAAGGCCCAAGGTCCAAGGGGCTTGCTTGGAGTCAGAGAATTTCCAGCTCTCTCCGCAGGCCAGCCTCCAACCCTATCTGTTTCTGTGTCCCCTCCCCAGTTAATTATTGAAGCCAGGACCTGATAAGGAGGCAGGCCCTCCTGCCTTGGTTTATCTCCAGTTTTACAGCCCTGTCAAGCAGTCATAACGCAGATAAGCGGCTGGGTGGCGGCAGCTTGGGAGGTAATTAAGAACTCTGCTGAGAAATAGGAGCAAGAAGTAAAAAATATGGATGTCAAATAGAAACCTGATGAATAATTGAAAGGGTGGAGGAGGTCTTTGCAGCCCTGAAGTGTCCAGGCCCCAGGAGGGCTCCATTCAATCAGCATGGGATCACGTGAATAGTTCTAGAAGGCACCTTACATATCACAGCCCGGAGCCCCTTTATTTGAGGCACAAGGAAACTGAGGCCCAAGAGGTATTGGGGTTTGCTCAAAGCTGTGGAACTAGAATTTGAACCCAACGTCATCTTTCTTTCCATGGCTAAGGCAGAGAGGTTTCTGGGAATTCCCAGGCTCCCCTTTCAGATGGAGAGGTTCAGGGGCTTTTAGCAAACCCTGCCTAGATGATATTCTGAGACTGAGGGGACTTCGAAGGTTCCTTCCAACCAGGGGCTCTTAACCTGAGGTCAGCAAAATTGATTTTTAAAAAGATTTTGAAAATTGCATTTCAATATAAAGGATTATATATAGTTACATATTATTATATATTTATATATATTTTAAAAGATATATTTTATATGTATATTTTAAAACATTATATATATTTAAAAGCATTAAGGGGTCCAGAGGCTTCCCCAGACTGGTCAAGGGGTCCATGATACAAAATAAGGGCAAAAACTCCTGTCACCAACCCTAAATCTATGATCCTACAAGAAGGGAACAGAGGCGATTCATTCATTCAATTTAATTCTGTTAAATGTTTAGGTCAGGGGTGGGTAACCGCCACCTTAAGGCCACATGGCTTTAAGTTCGAAAGTTACTCACGCCTGGCTTAGATCATGTAGGCTGTGTATCAGGTGCCAGGTTCTGTGCCTAAAAAGGGGAAAACATAATAGTCCTCCCCTCAAGAAGCTTTCGTGCCTGCTACTAGAAAATATAACATGTCCCCAGAGATGAACATGTACAGCACAGCTAGGTCCAGATTAGTGCAGATTAACCCTAACCCAAATCTGCTTGAAGCAATCATATGAATTCAAATTCACATGTTCTAAATTGTAATTATGTAAAATACGGTCACTGATTCCAGCCCAGCAGAAATATGCAGGGCAAATTCAAATAATGTGACCACTTTAGGGAACTATTTATTCTCACTACTTGAGACCTATGTATGTATGCAAAGTCATTTCAAAGTGGTGATGGGGAGCGCTGGCAAGCCAAACCTGGAGTCTTCCCTGGAGGTGACAGAAGTTTCTGAGATAGGGAGGTAAGGTACATGCAGGCCTGGGGCAGAAGCATGGAATGGGAAACAGCAAGCAGTGACTTAAGTCCACAAGGTTGGCTGGAGCCCAACTATGAAGGACTAGAAATGCCAAAGGAAGGATTCTCTGTTCCATCCAAATGGTAACAGGGAGCCATTGGAGCCGTGGAGCCTTCAGATATGGGGCTTAGGGAAATCACCCTGGCTGCTAGGAGGGGGATGGATTAGGGAGAGGAGAGATCTGAGGTGGGGATATGGAAGGAAGGGAGGAAGGGAGGAAAGGAAGGAAAAGAAGGAGAGAGGAAAGGAAGGAAGGGAGGGAGGGAAGAAGGAAATAAGTATTTTCTAAGTGCCCACTGTCAGGTACTGTGCTAAGTACTTTACATACAACAACACTGGAAGGTGGATGATATTATTACCTGCGTTTTACAAATAAGGAGATTGAGGCAGAGTGCCTTATCTAGGGTCACATAGCTAGCAAGCATCTGAGGCCATATTTGAACTCAGATCTCTTTGTCCCTAGGCCCAGTGCTCTCTCCAGTGAGCCGCTTAGCTACCTCTAGGCTGCTGACTAATTAGGACGTTAATGAAATAACCCAGATGGGCAGTGATGGGGGCCTGAACCAGGGTGGTGGCCTTGGCAGTTGAACAAAGGGGATGGAGAAGAGAGATGTTGGTGCAGGGAGAATAGCATTTATTCAGTATCTATGGCAGGTGTACCTAGAAGGGCACACCCTCCCCCATGCCCCATGTGCCCCTGGGACATCTCTTTTCCTTGTAGCAGGTGGAGGACAGGGGCCAGCCCTCAAAGGAAGAGGAAGAGCAAGGCTGCCATTTATCCACAAACAGAAGCCCAGGGTGGTCTGTGTATACTGTTAGTGGGCATGTCTGTGGCTCAGCAGGAAACAGACTGGAGCTGGAGTAAGAGGAGCTGGGCTTGAATCTGGGCTCCTGCCTATGAGACCTTAGGTAACCCTTCTCTGGGCCTTGGTTTCTTCATCTGTTAAATGAAGAGGTTGAACTAGTCTGCTGCTAAGGTCTCTCCCGGCTTTAAACCTTTGATCCCACAAATCCTCACTCTGATATTTGTCACGCGTGTGAACTTGGGGAAGTTGTTAAATGTCTCTGGGCCTCCATTTCCTTCTTTGTAAACTTTGGAAGTTGGACTCAGTGACCAGTTCTTGAACCCCGATTCTCTCGGCCTAGAGGGGGTGGAAGAGTCCGGTTTTTCTGCCGGAGAGCAAAACTACTCTTTATCATTCTCTAAACAAGAGGAAGGAGAAAGGAAAGCGAGCACAGAGATAAATAAAGCATTGTCCCTACCTACAAGCAGCAAACATAGCAGGCATCCCAGATGATCGTGGATTTAGAGTTGCTCATCTGGGCCAACCCCTTCAACCCCAACACCTGAGGACACTGAGGCACAGGTAGGTTAAACAATTAGGTCAAAGTTCCACAGGCAGATTTAGAGTCCAGATCTTCTGCCCACCCTCACTCCCCAATCTAGTCCTCTTTCCACTGTACTAAACCATCTATCTCCTCGTATTTGCAGGAGGAGGAGATAAAACCCATGCACTCATAAATAAGATGCAGATTAGCCCAGGCTAAATGCATAATGGCCATAATGTGGAGACATGCATAGCGTTTCGAATCAGGGAACCTGGGTTCAAATCATGCCTCTCCTACTTATTACCTGCTATAACTTCGAGTAAATAAATCACTGTCTTCTCTGGACCAGTTTCTTCAATTGAAAAAATGAAGGTGGTGGGTTAGGTGACCTCTAAATTCTCTTCCAGTCCCAAATCCTGGGGTCTTGGGGAACTACAAAGGGCTTTGAGATCCGATGAGGGAAAAACCTCTTCAGGGAGACCTGAAAAGGCACTGGGGAGGAGGTGGCAGTAAGAGAAGGTTTAAAGGATGCATGGGATGCCAAAAGAGCAAAAGAGGGATGAAAAAAGAGGGTTTAAGAAGGGAGGATGCATGTAGGATCTCTGTCGGGTTAGGGGCAAGGTAGTTTAGCAAAATGTGAAGAGGAATGAACCTGATGAGAAGTCAAGAAATCGGAGGTGGACTCAGTGCTTGCCTTACAAATGCTAACTGTGTGATTCCAGGGCAAGTTACCTACCATCTCTGGCCTCAGTCTCCTCATCTGCAAAAAGGACAGAATGATACCTGCCACTTGTTGTTGTTCAGTCATGTTCAACTCTTTGTGACCCTATTTGGGGTTTTCTTGGCAAAGATACTGGAGCAATTTGCCATTTCCTTCTCCATCTCATTTTACAGATGAGGAAACTGAGGCAAACAGGGTTAAGTGACTTGCCCAGGGTAACACAGCTAGGAAGTATCTGAGGCTGATGAGCCTTCCTGATTCCAAACCCAGGGCTCTATCCACTATGCCACCCAGCTGTCTCAATCCCTGCCCTACCTACCTTGTGAGACTGGTGAGTTTAATGTGTCTGCACCCCACAACAGGCTATTTTAGTAGGACCTATTATAATAATTTAGGTAAGGATTGTCCATCAATTTTCCCTTGATTTCCCTCGATTTTTTTTCCCCTCAATTTCCCCCTCTCTGCTTCCCCGCCCCCTACTTCCTCAGAACTACAGAAGTCAGAGATGATTGTTCCTTCTGGTCATGGCCATGCTTTTGTTTGCCCCTCTTTTGGGCACTTATCCCTCTCTGCTCGTTATTATATTTCTGTGTTTACATTTCTTATCACCTCCTGGACAAGGAACATGCCTTGTCCTTTGTATACCCCACAGCACCCAGGACTGTGTTAGAAAGTCCTAATAAAGATGATGAGGATGAATGGATGACTTATTACAACCGTGACCTTGGGCAAGTCACAAAGTCGCTGACCTCGGTTTCCTCATGTGTAAAAGGAGGGGGTGAGACTAAGCAACCACTGATGTTTCTTCCAGCTCTAGTTCTGTGACCGGGTAAGTCATTTCAGCTTGAGGGGGCCTCAGTTTCCTCATCAGTAAAAGAAGATGGTCTCCAAGGATCCAAGCTGCTCTAGAATTCTGAGTCTATGATGCTACGGATGATTGAGTGCCTGGGTAAGTGTGAAACTAAAGACTCCACTCAGAATGCTTGTTTGCTTTTCCTTGGTAGGGACTGACTTTATTGAACTATGCACTCTCACCTGGTCTTCTTCATGACCCTTGGCTCCCCTCTGGAAGAAGGCTAGCCATGATTCAGGGTACAAACTGCTGTGTGGTGAGAAAACTGGCTCAGGTCAGAGACAGGCTCCACATGGGAGGGGATGGAGGGAAGGCCAAGTCTGCAAGCTGAATGAGCTACTCAGAAAAGAGGCTGCCTCTGAAGTTCAAAGCAGCAGCAGATCATGATGGGAGTTTCCATCTTCATAAGGCTTAATGGTAACAAAGTGTTCCCTGGCAAATTACTTAATATTTACTGCACCCTTACTGTCACAAGCTCCTTGAAAACAGAAATTGTCTCGTTTCTGTTTTTCTAATCCGAGCCTTGCCCAATGCCTGGTATACAGTAGGTGCTTAGCTATTGATTAACATTTATTAAATGCCTGCTATGTCTTTAATGCTTGCGCGTGGGAAGGAAGGGAGGAAAAAGGAAGGAACTGAGAAAGAGAGGGAGGAAAGATGAAAAAAAATTAAAGAAAGGGAGGCACTTTGGTTCAGCTATTTCAGACTCTTTGTGACCCTTTTTGGGGGCTTTCTAAGCAGAGATACTGGAGTGGTTTACAATGTCCTTCTCCAGCTCATTTCATGTATGAGGAAACTGAAGGAAATAAGATTAAGTGACATGCCCAAGGTCACTAGTTAGTACAGTTGTATTAGAACTCAGGTCTTCCAGACTCCCGTCCCCAGTGTTCTGTCCACTGCACCACCTAAGTACTAAGAACTGGAAATACAAAGAAAGAAGGAAATTCCCTGCCCTGGAGGAGCCCTCTCCCTCCCCACTCCTTAAGGAGGGGAGACAAAGTACTATTTAAAATAGATAAAAAGGAGGGTGGCCTTTAGAGAGGAAGGCACTGGCAGTAGGGAAAACTGAGAATGGGCTTTTGGATAAAAGCAGTCCTTGAAGGAAGCTAGAAACACCAGGAAGTGAAAGTTAGATGGGGAGAGTATGCTAGGGGTGAGAATCAACTAGGGCAAAGGCACGGAGATGGGAAATAGAGAAACAGTGGGTGAGGAACAGCAAGCGGAGTGGTATGGCTGAAGCCCCATGGCCATGTTTACCCATTTTGGATTGACTGACTGAATGACTGATTTTTTAAAGTTTGGCAACCTCCCCCATAAGGTTATTTGGCCAGAAAACCTAGTAATCGCTCAACTGAAAAGCCATCAGGGGGGCCCTGCAACCCGGCCCCGGGCACACCGAGAGTGGGTGCCCCCTGCACGCCTCACCCTCTTTGCCCCCAGCTCTTCAGCTGGAGGACTGCATTGCTATGACAGCCGAGGGCCTGCAGCAGCCTTATCGCTCTGTGGCAGCAAAAAGTCATGGAAAGTAGGTCGTGGAATTAATCCCGCTGGTTCCAGTAATTAGAGTATACAATGGGGTCGAAAGTTCAGGCAGCGCTGGGGAATGCAGTCTGAGTGTCTCTTCCTGAGGCCCGGACATAAAGCTGGGCTCCAGCTCCCTAGCACAGCTGGGGGGTGGGTGCTGGGTGGGGTCTGCGAGGGCCCCAGAATATGTGGGAAGGTGTTCCTGGACCCCCAACCAAGGCACTGGAAGCTGCAGAGATCGGGGAAGAAAGGCATTCCTGCCCCCTCCTCCTCCCCTATATGTCTCATATTGTCACTAGAGCTCAAGGGAATTCTCTCTCCGAAGAAAGAGAGGAAAGGGAATGAGTTAAGGCAGCCCTTAGACGGAATGGGTAGAGATTATTATCTTCAACTTACAGATGAGGAAATTAAGTCCTCTCTATTAAGAAATTTGCCCAATCACTCTCAGACTCCAAGACCCAATTTACTTTCAAAAACCCCTTGTAGTCTCCTACTAGAAAGGGCTCAGAATTCAAATTCCTGGCTACCTCTAGGTGACAGTCTAACGACTTTCTGTCTCTCAGCCTCAGTTTCCTCCATTATCAATCAAAGGGGTTGGGCTGGATGACCTATAAGGGCCCTTTGGCTCTAAATTTCTGATCTTATCACCAACTCTGTTAACTTGGGTAAAACACTTAACATCTCCCGTTCCTTATCTGTAAAGTGAAGGGGTTTGTATTGGATAGTCTCCAAGGTCCTAAGTCTATGATATTCTGACATATAATTTCAAAAGCCACTGCCTCCTCTTCCTTCCCTGTCCCTCTCTCCTATCTCAAACCTGGCTGCTCTTTTTCAAAGGTCACTGACATGGCCAGTTTGTGATCCCTTCTCCCCAAATCTCAGAGCTGGAAGGGACAGAGGAGGTGTGGTTCACCGGAAAGGTTGTTAGCTATGAAATCAAAGGACCTGAGTTCAGATTCCACCTCTGACGCTTACTACTTGTGTGACTTTGCACAAGCCCCCTAAACTCCCTGGGTCTCAATTTCCCCATCTGTAAAATGAGAGGGAGTTAAGGTCTCTTCCACCTTTGGATCTATGAGCCCCCAGAGGACATCTAGTGCAATCCAAGAATCCTCTCTGTCATTACAATGGGTACATCCTTCAACAAGGGTCTTCCTGGGATGTTTCATGGGCCCTCCTTCTCCTGATAATGACATGATGGCCCTTACCCATCAGGGCTCCTGTTGACAAAATTAAGTATAGGATTTACCAGCAAATATCTCATTAAGCTTAATAAGCATGACATTTTCACTGTCATAATCCTAATATCGAACAAGCTCTCACCAGGGATTAGCTTGCAACTGGGAACTGTACACACACACACACACACACACACACACACACACACACACACACACACACACACATACATATACACACACCCCAGCCTCTTTATCTCTCCCATTTACTTACATGATACTCTGTGGAATTGTATTCTATGTTTCACCAGAGCACCAGCAAACATGTTATAAGCGCTAATTAATTAAGCTTGACAACCCATATGTCAGCTAGGTAAGAAAGGCAGAGAGATTGCTACTCCAACTGGTGTGGAAATACAGCCACTTGTGGGCCCTCAGAGCTCCCAGAGACACAAAGGACCACACCACAGCAGCAGGCAGGGCAGGGACAGAACGATAGTGATCATGGTAGCAGCTGGCATTTACACAGGGCTTTAGAGTTTACAAAGCATTTGACATTTTCATGTACTTCGAAACAATCTTAAGAGGGAAGTACTATATTATTCCCATTTTCCTGATGAAAAAACTGAGGCTAAGAGAAATGACTTGCCCAAGATCATGCCACTTGTTAGTGGCAGACTCAGGACAAAGAGTTTTAGATTTTCGACAGGACCTCAGAGGCCATCTGGTCCAATGTACGCCTAAACAAAAATTACTCTACGGTATTGTGGACATTGGTTGGTTCATCTCACCTTTGTTTAAAGATTCCTAATTCAAGGGAGCCATCACCTCCTAAAGCAATCCATTCTGTTTTTGAATAGCTCTAATTTGTATGAAGGTTTTGCTTATGTAGCAAGTATGCTCAGGCATCACTCTCACGGAGTGAGGCCCCCTATATCTTCCCTATCTAGGTTTCTAGAGAAGGTGCCAGGAAATTCATTCTTGGAATAATCTCATCATCCTGCAAGATTCCATCAGCCTGGATCCTTCACTTCATGATTACCCTCTGCCTCTCTGATTGGACGGTGGCTGTTGTTCGTTCTTCATTCTTGAAGAGGATTATGACATCAGGGAGGTGATGCCATGACTTGCCAGTGAATCGGTTTTAAGTGAGGCAGCGCTGTGCAATCACTAGCCTCACTTTCTCCTCCGGAGCCATCTGAGTCCAGTGGCAATTATATGACTGATCCAGGATGACTGGAGGGTGGAGCCATGAACTACAAAACTTCCATTTAAGGAGAGAGCTCAGCTCAGACTATCGCTTCATTTCTTACCTGGATGCATTACTCTGGGACATTTGCACCTATATTGGGATCATTCTTTTCAGCTTCCTTTTGTAGGTTGTCTTCTATTAGAGTATAAGCTCCTTGAGGGCAGGGACTATTTTTTCTTCTTTTTCCTATTTGTAGCCCCCAGCATTTAGCATAGTGCCTGACTCATAGCAGATGCTTAATAGATATTTACTGACAATGACAATAACGTTGGTTAAAACTTCTGTTTAAATGGTGACAGTCTATGTCAATGTCTGTTCTTTTACATATTTTTGATTTTTCAGTGTCAGTAGTTTTAAAAAATAGATTCGCTTGATAGTAACTGTTTTAAATACATGCCATATCTTCTCATTTCCATTCTTTTTTTTTTTTATTTGGTGTTGATTTTTACCTTTTATCTGACAAGTTGATGGACTAACTATGCAGAAAGCTGATTCCACAAAGATCTTTCAAGCTACTCCATTCCATTTGTGGACAGTTTTCTTCATTAGGAAGCCTTTCCTTGTTACAGCTAAATTTATTTCTTTGTAACTTCTACTCACTTCCTGATTCTACCCTGAGGGGCCAAGCAAGATGTTAGCCTGGTGCCTACTCAGGCTAAATATCCCTGTTTCTTTCAACTGATTCCCATATGGCATGATACAAGACCTTCAACTCTCATGGTCCCCCTTCTCTGGACATTCTACATCTTATCAATATCCCACCTAAAATGTAGCATTGAGGATTGAATATTCTAAGTCCAGATTTGGTCTAAATAATGGCTCATTTGTATCTCTTTCCCAGGGATGTGTTGTAATGGGGTTGTAAGGACTCAATTTGTAACCTTGTATGTGTAGATAGAATCATAGAATGTCAGGGACAGAAGATCATTTAGTTCACTCTTCTCATTTGATAGAGAAAGAAACTTTGACCAAGAGAGGGGAAGTGAGGTCCAAGGTCATTCAGTGAATTGTCACAATGATGTGATTGCTTCCTTCTCATAGTATTACATGAGTGTATGTGTCTTTCCCTCCCTAGACTTTAAGTTCCTAAAAGGAAGGAACTCTGTCATACATAGTCTCTATCTCCAGAGTGAATCCGCAGCAGGAGCTCAATCTGTTTTTGCTGACTGAATAAATAAATTAGCAAACCAAGAAAACCTAGACTCCAGCCTCAGATGCAGATTCCCAACCCCACACACACAAGGCTATATTTTGAGGGACACAGATCAAAGGTATCTCTCATCTCTCTCAACCCTTGTGGTCCATCAACAAACATTTATTAACCACCTATGGACAAGGGCAAATGTACGAAAACAAAAATGAAGCCGTTCCTGCCTTCGAGAAGCTTACTTTCTAGAAGGCAAAATAACATATACACTACTATATCACACTGCTACCTCCTAGAGATATGAGCGGTAGAAAGAGAAGTATATTTAGTTGCCCATATAATCATCCTAAAACACAGGGTTGATTCACATTACCCTCTTACTCAAGGATCTTTGGTTGTTCTCCTGTTGTCTCAAGGATAAAATTCTTGCTTCATATATTGGCTTGGTAAACCCTTCACGTTCTGGCTCCTGGATGCCTTTCCAGACACATTGCACATTGTTTCCATTCATAAGTTTGTGTTTGGGCAAAACTGACCTATTTGCTCTTCCCTGAACCTGGCATGGTATCTCCCAATTCCATACCTTTGGTTTATTTGCAATGCTCCCCCTCCTTACTTCCACCTATTAGAATGCTTAGCTTCCTTCAAAGCTCAGCTCAGGGGCCAACTCCTGTAAGAAACTTTGCATTATCTGCTCAGTTTGTTTTCTACCTCTTCTCAAATAATCGTGTATTTATCTAATCTGTTTCTATATTGGATATTATTTGTATCCAGAATGCCCGGCACAGCACTTAATTGAATTGAAATATATGTCCCTCTTTCTAGTAGAATGTAAGCTTCTTCAGGGACTATTTCACTTTCACCTATATGTGCCTAGCACACAATAGGTGCTTAATAAATGTTGATTGAATGAGTGAAATAAATCATGCACAATAATTAGATTCTAGCCCTGCTTTTGACACTCATTAGCCTGGTGAACATACAAAGTTTTACTTAACTTTCCCTTGCCTCAGTTTCCTCATTTGTCAGATGGGATATGAACACCTGCCCTGTCTAACTCACAGGTTTGTCACGAGGATCAAAGGAGATAATAGATGAAAATCCACTTTGAAGAAGTACAAAGCAGTAGATGAACAAAAGGTATCATTATATCGAGTCAGTGTGGCTTTCTTCATTTACCAAGGCCAACATATGGTTCCCATTAATAAGCATCTTCTGATGATAACTTTCTGTTTTTATCTCCATACCCAGAAGCTATTCTGTTGGAGACTGTACCTGGCTAACTCAGTTGGCTCAAGCCCATGCTAAGCCAAGATCACATTCTCCATTCTTCCTGATGGAAATGCTAAATGGATGGGTGATTGGGGAGGGTTAGGGAGTAGGAGTGACCAAGGAAGACTTCCAATTAGCAGCAAATTTTGAGTTGGGTCTGGTGGAAAGTAATGAATGTGGATAAGGAAAGAGGGAGAAACCCATTCCCAGAATCCCAGAATCTCAAAAGGGACCCCAGAGGCCATTCAGTGTAACATACACCCCAATAAGAAGTCACCACTTTATAGCCTATGACCAACAGTCATCCGGTGCTGGGCCAACTCCAGTTGCTCAGAAATTCCTTCTTTTTATAACTAGCCAGGTGTCTTGTGAAGAAAGGTCCAGGATCTAACACAATCATAAGGTAGAAAAAAACCCAGGCTTCCTATGTTTCATCATTTGGTCTACTTAGGCACCTGTCATCTCAGGTTTCAGTTTCCTGGAATCATAGAACATAGGGGTTCTGGGCCATCTAATCCAAGCTATCAAGCAGTGAGACAAAGACATGGAAGCTACATAGGGAGGCAATAGCTTACCCTTGAGCAGAGGGAAATAAAAGATCATAAGGCCATGGATATGCAATTGCAAGCCATCTTAGACAGCATCTTGTCCAATCCCTTCACTTTACAAATGTGGAAACTGAGGTCAAAGGGGTCAAGTGATTGGCCCAAAGACATGTGTGGGAGGCCTCAGAGGTGGGATTTGAACCCAGGTCCTCTACAAAGCAGGGTTTATAAGATCTTTAGTTTAGGGTAACTTAAAATTTTATCAACAGTAAAAAGAGAACTAGCTTTCAATTTTTTGAATCCTAGACTTAGAGGTCATGCAATGAGGAGACCAAGGCTAAGGGATGGTAAGTGATTTAACCAAAGTGGTACAGGTAGTGAATGTTAGAGAGGTAAGATTCAAACTCAGGTCCTCTGATTCTCCATGGCCTTTGCCTCTTGTCTTTACCATGCTGGATCCAGATCCTGGCAAACAAGTCACTTAGCCTCACTTGGCTTATACGAAATGAAAGAATTAGACTAAATGACACGTAATTTGCTTTCCCCCTCTGAATCGTATGATCCTATGATCCAAAGTAATAACAACTCACATCCATATAGTGTTTTAAGGTTTGCCAAGCATTCTTCTCATTCTACCTTGGGAGGCAAGCAGGGTGAATATTCTTTATTCTTATTCCAGTTTTACAAATAAAGAAATTGGTGCTCAGACAGATTAATTCATCCAATGTCACACAAACTAGTATGTATTAGAGCTGGATGTCAACCCAACTTTCTCCTGCAACTAAGTTCAATTCACATTTTTCTGGTGGTCAGTGCCATGCTCCCTTTATGCCTCCAAAAATAATAGAGAGCCAATGCCAAAGGAGCACAGGGAAGAATGCAGAATTTTATTGAGTAGGTCTGGCTGTCTCTCAAATGCGTACTTCTCTACTTTATTGGGAATGGAAATCATTTACCCTTGTTATTTACAACTGTGATTTATTTTTTTATTTTGTCAGTTACAATTTTTTTATTAATATCTTTTGTTTTGACATGACCTTCATTTCTGAATATAATCCTCCCCGTCTGCTAATGGACAAGCCATGCCTTCTACAAAGAAAGGAAAGGAAAATGGAAACAACACAGGTGCATTTTCAGTTCAAGCACTCATCAGATCCTACACTCAGAGCTAGAAGGGACCCACGAGTGCAAGCCCCTCATTTTACAACTTAGGAAACTGAGGCCCCAAAAGGGTTAAATAACTTTCCCCAGTGCCATACCTGTAGTAGTTGGCAGAGCTGGGATTTAAATCCAGGTCAATCATTCAAGAAGTATTTAGTAACTGCCTGCAATGTTCTAGGTACTAAAGATACCAAGACAAAAATTAAATACTCCCTGCCCTCAAGGAGATTACATTATACAAATAAAATCCATTCAAGCTTTCCCTGCCTACCAATTCATCTCTCTTTCAGTTCAGTTAAATGGAAATGGGAAATTTTGGAGAAATGGTAGATTTAGAATGGAAGGCGATCCTAGAATAACAAAACCTCCTACGTAGAGAGGATCTAAGATGTCAGCTAGTCTGACCAATACCTGAATGTTTGGAGTCAAGGAGATCTAAGGTCAAATCCTCACTTAGAATTTCATTAGCTGTTACCTCCCCTCTCTGGCCTCAGTTTCTTCATCTGTATGTAACCTAATTTTCAGCCAAGCCTGGAACAATTTTTTGTGAGACTCTTCTGATTGGTGGAAAGAATGCTGATGTGCACCTGCGAGAGGGGCACAGTGGTATGAGAATTTTGGAAAGGAGAGAAATTCTTCATTCTTCTTATGAGAAAGAAATTTATGGTAATAAGACTCTTGTCTGGATTGCCTCCTAGGATGAGGAGGGGAGAACATCTCTTGCAGACATACATAGGAGAAGTTGGATCCTTGACATGCCCCTGGTTTCCAGTTTGTCTCCTTAGAAATCTGGGGGAATTTCCCCTTTGGTGAGATTGGAGTCTCTCTCTTGAGCAGAGATCTCATCTCATTCCCACTTTAGGAGCTCATTCATCATTGGGTATTCTCTGGCATAGTCTAACCCGTAGAACTCCTCTAACTTAGGATTGCTATCTGCTCAGATAAAGTGGTCTATAGATGGTCAATATCTGTGATGATTTTTTGTGTGGTTTGTGTGTAAGGAGCATTTGGCTTTAGGCAGCTAGGTGGTATAGTGGATAGAGTGCCAGGCCTGGAGTCAGAAAGACTGATCTTCCTGAGTTCAAATTTGGTCTAGGACACTTACTAGCTATATGACCCTGAGCAAGTTACTTAACACTGTTTGCCTCAATTTCCTCATTTGTCAAATGAGCTGCAGAAGGAAATGGCCAACTGCTTCACTATCTCTGCCAAGAAAACTCCAAATGAGATCACAGAAGAGTCAGAGACAGTTGAAAAACAACTGAAATGCAAAAAGCATTTGGTAGGAAGGAGAGTATGGACTGAGGTCTACCCTCCTACCTTTAAAAGATAATAGCTAAGAGAGAAACTTTGTTCTTAACTAATGGTGTTCCTAGAACATCAGGTAGCATTTTGGTAAGCGATTCCCTCAAAGACTGGTGAACAGAGCTGTACCTTTTGTTCCTCTCCAAGACAGGAATCACAGTCTCCCTCAGAGATGCATGAGCGAGATTCCAGAGATATCTCTATGTCTCTCAGGGGCCACATTTAGATAAGTCATGGGGACATAGGTAACCTACATGGGTGGCAAACACTTTCAGTGTTGAATGAGGCAGCTGGACACTGGCCTTTGTGCTTATTTTCAGCTATAAATTTATGACCCATTAGCACCTCTGGTAAGTCATTATCCAGTCTTTAAGAGAGCATATTCTGCTAACTCATGGGTATGGTTAAAGAAAGCCTATTCTGATAGATACCAGGGCTACCCCCAACTGCCCCTTTAACCCAGTTTCTACTCTCGGGTGGGTAGTTGAGATGTAGTTGCCTAATTGTCTAGTCATCTCATCTGAAAGGCATGGGAGGCTGGGGGCAAGCCTGCAGGCCTGACTCAGCCCCAGGAATGTTGTCATCGGACAAGAGGAATGTCAGCTTTGTTCACATTTGCTCCTCCCCCCTCTCCGGATTCTCCCATTTGTTTCAGATCATTCTGTGGTGTGTCTGTTCCCCTTTGATTCAGGGGCATGTTCAGAGTGTCAGGAGCATCAACACATTCAGAGAAGAAGGGATTTCCACGGAAAGAAGCTCGCATGATATATCATACTTAGCTATAGCTAAGTATAGTTCAGTTAATAAACATTTATTAGGCACTCACGTCTTTGTGAGTTCAAATCTGGCCTCAGACACTTGCTAGCTGTGTGATCCTGGGCACTTAACCCTGTTTACTTCAGTTTCCTCATCTGTAAAATGAACCGGAGTAAGAAATGTCAAAACATTTCAGTAACTTTGCCAAGAAAATCCCAAATGGGGACATGAAGAGTCAGACATGACTGAAAAATGACTGAACAGCGACAACAAAGTGCCTACTATGTGCCAAGCACTGTGCTAAGTGTTCGGGATACAAACACCCAAAAAACAAAGATAGTCTTTGCCCTCAAGGACCTTACAAACTAGTAGGGAAAGACAACTCACAAAAAGAAGAAGAAAAGTGGGAAGAGGGGGAAGGAAAGTACCAGAAGCATGATGAAAACATCTGAGATGCCCCACAGTAGTGTAGCCAGGAGAGAAACAAGATGTTCTGGCCTGAGCTCCCCCCTTAAATGGAGGACTTGGAGTTCATGACTCTATCAAAGGGCAGGGAGTAGGGATAGTGGTAGATTAACAAGGCTGATTGGATCTTGTTGCATGATGAGATTATCCCAATAATAAGCTTCCTGGGGCATGCTGGGGAAGTCAGAGATGTCCCAAAGTTGTATGGCCAAGTAACAAATGAGATGTTCTAAGGAAGGCGACATTTGAGTGGTAAAAAATTGTCTTTCCATGTAATTGGAAAAATAAAATAAATGAAACTTAAAATGAAAAAAAAAAAAAGAAAAAGCAAATCTAACCATGTTACCTCCTGCCCCGACACAATAAACTCCAGTGGTCCACTGGTGACTCTAGGGTCAAATGTTAATTCATCTTTATCTCATTCTTTTTTCATTTTTATTTTGTATAAGTTCTATAATGTACATTCTTATCTGTATATCATTTCTCAATAAGCAAATAGGCATATATTGGGGGTATGCTTGGAATTATTTTAATGAGAGGGGTGAACAATTTTTAAAAATTTGGAGACCACTGTGCTAGAGAAGGTGATTTGAGTTGGTAAAAATCTGAATTCCAAAATATTTTATAGGAATTATCTCTTCCACTTTTACAGTATTTGATGGTTTAGGGGCAGCTAGGTGGTACAGTGAATAGAGCACCAGTGCAGGAGTCAGGAAGACCTGAGTTCAAATCTCACCTCAGACCCTTGACACTAGCTGTGTGACCTTGGGCAAGTCACTTATCCCCAATTGCCTCATCCTGGGTCATCTCCAGTCATCCTGATGAATATCTGGTCACTGGATTCAGATGGCTCTGGGAGAAGTGAGGCTGGTGACCTGCACAGCCCTCTCTCACTCAAAACAAAGTCAAGTGCAAGTCATGTCATCATTTCTCTGATGGCATGGTCCTCTTTGACAATGAAGGATGAACACACACATTTGATGGCTTGCTCACAACTGAGATCCTGGGAAGGTGATTTTCCCAAGGACAAACATGCAATAACCGTGAAAGGTGAGATTTGGAAACAAATCCTTCAGGGGGCAGCTACATGGTACAGTGGAGAGATCACCACCCTGGAGTAGTGAACCTAAGTTCAAATCCCACCTCAGATACTAACTGTATGACCCTGGGCAAATTACTTAATCCCAATTGCCTCTCAAAAAGAAAGAAAACAGGGCCTCTGACTCCAGCAGAATGCACTTTTCACTGGATCATGCTGTCCTATCATTTTCCAGCACAAAGCTAATAAACATTAAAGGGTTCAAGCTCATCTTTTTCTCTCCAGATCCAGAGTTCTATCCACCACAGGAGACTGCTTAGTTAGTGGGATTTAGAGCACTGCAATCATTTTGAAGTACTCTCTAAGTAGAGAATTAACAAGTATTTATTTAGTGTCTATGATATGCTAGGCACTGTGCTGGGGGCTAAAGATACAAATCCAGAACATAAACCAATCTCTGATGCTATAATAAAGGGGAGGGGGTATGGCCAATGAAGGTCCAGACCTCAGAGCAGGTACACTGTGCTGTAGGTGGTACCTCCCCCTTTGGAGGCTTGGTGAGCCTGTTTATGGAAATTCTTGATGAAAGGGTACTTTCCCTGCTGCTCTGAATTCGCAGGTATCTTAAAGTGTTTCCTGTTAGTTTACTACATTGTGACAAAAAGACTTTTTAACTGATGAGTGTGCATACAAAAGGCTTAAGCAGATGAAATTTCTCTCTCTTCTCTGGCAATTTTAAGCGAGAAGTGGGAGAGCAGTTCAGTGGAGGTGAGAAGACAGTAGAGGCAAAAGTGGTAGCAGTCTGTTCCCTTCTACCAGCTGCCTTCTCACTCCCATCTGGCCACCATGTGGTTGTGAACACATGATAACACCTCTATTTCTGTCTCTGTTGTATATAGTCTCTCTTGTTCTTAGGTGAATGAAGAGACTAAGTTATGACCTTGTGTGCTTCAAAAGGTGAGAAGAACCACCAGGGATCCAGCACCTGGAGATTTTAGCAGAGTCTGCCAGTTACTACAGTAGCAGAATCCAGTAGAATCAAACCAGAGGAGCAACCTAATTGACCCATCTCAGCAATGGATTGACTCATCCAGCCAAGACACCACATCATGGGAGGATCTACTCGGGCTAAGCTATCCTTCTAGTAGAGATCTTTTATCCTGTGAGGGGCCTACCCAGCTGAACAGTGGACCAACTTGACTGTTACCAATGCCACACCCCCCAGTCAATGTCATGGCAACCCACTGAAAAGAGTAAGGGCATCCAACACTGGCAGTTCTGGAGCTATGAGTCACCACGGCCATGTGTGTTCCCTATACTGTGGTCTCACTCCCATTGTACTTTAAGTCCTGCCCACTGTTCCCACTACAGGAAGCCTTTCCCAACACATCTTAACTCTATGCTTTCCCTCTTTTAATCATTTCCTATTTATTTTGTCTATACCTTGCTTTGTATATATTTCTTTGTATGTTGTCTTCCCCATTAGCTTATAAACCCCTTGAGGGCAGGGAGTGTTTTTGATCTCTTTTCATATCCCTAGCAGTATAATGACTAACACATAGTAGAGATTTAATAAACGTTTACTGAATTGAATTACAACAATGTTAATAACTCACATGTCTAAAAATGGGAATAGTCCATGTTGGAGTGATTGTAAAAAGGCAGATACACTACTGATTTATGAGCAGGCCATCTGGAAAGAAATCTGTAAATTGAATTACAAATAAAGTGACAAAAATGTCCATACCCTTTGACCAAGAGACTCCACTATTACAAGCCAAGGAGGTTATTGACAAAAAGAAAGATCCAGATACACCGAACTATTTAGGGCAGCATTTCTTTTCTAGTAGCAAAGAACTAGAAACAAAGCCCATGCCCAATGATAGGAAACAGCTAACCAAATTGTACTATATGAATGTAAGAGAATATTGACTATGCTATAAGACACAATGAACATGATGAACGCAGAGAAGCACAGAAAGATTTCTATGGACTGATGGAAAGTGAAGTGAGAAGAATCAGGAAAATAATATACACAAGGATAGTAGCAATATAAATGGAAAAAGCAACAACCTCAAAACAACCTAAATCAAAAGTTGTAGCAGGGGAGGGAGAGAAGTCGGAATTCAAAGTATTAGCAACGAATGTTGAGAATTTTTATTGCATATAATCGGGAAATAAGAACTACAGGGAATGGGGTATGGAAATTTATCTTGCCCTACAAGAAAAGAGAGAAGATGGGGTTAAGGGAAGGGTGGGGTATGACAGAAGGGAGGGTACATTGAGGGAAGGAGTAATCAGAATGCAAGGTATTAGGAAGCGGGGGAGGGGAGAGATAGGGAGAAAAATTGGACATGTTACAAAGTGAGGTAAAAGCAATTAGTATTAAAACAATTGACTGAATTAATTACTGAGAATAAATCAATGACATCTTTAGTTTGGGGGAAAGAATTTCAGTCTAAATTTCCCAGAGGAAGGTAACCTTGGGTAAAATTTGGCATTGATGGAAAAGTCAAGGTTTTAATGATAAATTTGATCTTATGATTGCCATTTAATCAGGAACTAGAACATGTATAGAGAGGCCTGTAAGCCACTTAAGACTTGCCTCAAAAGATGTTCCTTAGCCAAAGTGAAATTATAATCATATTTGAAACCTGGTTATTGGAACTTGCCATTTTTAGATGCTACGGGACTATTAAGTGACTGTTCTTCTGAGTCTAACTCCAGGTATGGGCAGCAAGAAAGGTGATCTGAGCTTCCAATCCATGATGCCAGTAAGCTGGTGAGATGCTGGTATGAACTGCAAAAGGTGATCTCATGGGAAGGGTGGGAGAGCAGTTGTTCAGCCTGGGTTGAGGTAGGATTCTCCTGACTCAATTTCCCCATGGACACCTGGCAGACTTTAAGCCTGACTGAATGCAAGTGGACAATCTAATCCTGCCTGGAGTTGACATGAAGTTGGGGAGATATTGTTTCCCTGCAATGTCCCTACTCTGGTGGCAATTTCCTATAGTCAAAAGGTTTGTAAGCTTAATACCAGATCTATTCAATTATGGATTATCGGTAGAGGAACATCCGAGGTTAAGTCTAAAATTAAGCTATTAGGCATAGGACTTTAGACCAACAACAATAAGTTAGGGTCCTTCAATTCTTAGTAATACTGTGTAAACAGTTAGATGAAGAGACTGTGAAGTTAGCACAATAATATTTATTATAAATATTATTTGTATCTTGGTTAATATTTTTAAAAAAATTCTTTTGTGGTCCACATTGTAAATGCTTTATAAAGAAGTACCACCTGACCAAAAGTTTGAATTGTTTTATCTGTTATAAACTGTGTTAAAAATGAAAAATAAAATTAAAAAAAAGAAATAAGATATTTAAAAGGAAAAAAAAAGTTGTAGCATTATATAGAGAATAAGCTTGGCCCCAAAGAGGAATTTTGAAAAGACAGAGACCTCCTACCCTAACTCCTTTGCAGACATAGAGCTCCATGGGTGTGGGTCATTGCATATAATCCCCAGCTTTTTGGATATGTTCCTTGGTTTGGCTGAATTTGTTTTTCTTTGAAGAAAAAATTGTTATAAGGGATGAACTGTGGATGTTTAATATCTGACTCTCCAAAGAGTTCAACCACTCTTTTAAATTTAATTTGCCTCATTAACATTTTCTCCATAACTTTTTAAAATCTAGACAACTGAAAAAACAAAATATCAAGCCCTGATTTGTAGCGTTTGCCAATTTCTGAGATGTAAAGGCTCATGGTGGAAACTTAACAATTGGGGGCAATGAGGTGGCATAGCAGATAGAGCACTGGCCCTGGAGTCAGGAGTTCAAATCTGGTCTCAGAAACTTGACACTTACTGGCTGTGTGACGCTGGACAAATGACTTCATCCTGATTGTCTTTCCAAAAAAATAATCATAATAATCGACTCTTTCCATCTGGTGAGCTCTAGTTCATTCCTGGATGGCTCTGTGGAGAAAGGCAGGGAAGGACATTGGCGAAATGTAAAGAGGTGTAAAAACAAAAACATATATAAGTGAAAAATTAAAAATGTATCTATGATATGGTTGCAAAAGTTCATACTTTGCAGACTATGATTTGCATGCATTTCTAATTTGAATATTTCTAATAAGTACATGCATTGTTTGTACGAAAATGAATGTAAGGTCTTTGTAAACGTCCTTGAAAATGGTTGGCTAAACGTCTCCCCTGTATCCTGCTTGCAATATTATTTTGGTTAATAGAGCGTTTCTCAGAGAAAATACCTTCTACAGCACCTTGATGACATCATAGCACTTTTCTCACGGCTACCCTTGGAGGCAGAGAAGGCACAAAATATCTTATACATGAGGAAACTAAAGCTCAAAAGTTAAGCCACTCACCTAATGCCACGTAGCTGGTAGACTCAGACGTTAGAGTTCAGATTCAAGCCCAAGTGTCTCTTGGCACTAGACTTTCTCCACTAAACCACAACGTCTCTTATAAGACTGCAAATACCAATCAACCAATCAATCAGCAAGCACTCATTAAGTATCTAAAGTGTTCCAGGTATTGCAGTAGGTACTGGGGATACAAAGACAAAAATGACACCATCCCCACCCTCAGGAAGCTTAGGTTCTAGGTAAAATGGGAATGGGTAGAATAGGAAAGTAGAAGGGCGGGGGGGAATCATGTATTCATGCAAATCAATACTCTGTGTGTGTGTGTGTGTGTGTGTGTGTGTGTGTGTGTGTGTGTGTGTAATTGTGTTTGTCCTTCATTCTCAAAGAGAACCATGGCATCAGGGAGACGATGACAGGACTTATAGTTGACTTTGATTTGAGGGAGGGAGGGCTATGCAAGGTTACCAGCCTCACTTTCTCCTCCAGAGCCATCTGGATCCAGTGGAACAACTGGAGATAAACCAGGATGCAATTGAGGGGGTGGGGGCATATAGTCCTAACAACTTAGAGGATCTGGAGGAAATAGACAAAGGCACCTGAGCTTAGCCTTGTAGGGAGATAGGGATTCTCAGAGGCAAAAGTGAAGAGGGAGAGCATTCCAGCCTATGCAAAGGTACAAAGGTAGGAGATGAGATCTCATATATGGGAAACAGCAGCTATGTTCCTTTAGCTCAGATATAGTGATATAGTGTGCTTGAGGGGGAAATATGGAGGTCATAGTTTCTATCTCTGATAGTTTTTGTTTTAACTTCTTGTCAATGCAATTTTAAAACCGTATTCAACATTCAAAAAAACTGCTACTATACTCAAGTCAGCCGTGGTGAGTTTGCAGGGGCCAGGGAGAGGGGACAGCCAGAGATGTTTTAATCTGAGATGACAGTTAGCTTTATATCATAACCTCCCTTATCTTATCAAACCACACTTTGATTGTGGGTAGATTCGTCTCACTCTAGTGTGGAGCTGTGCAGAATTTTGTAGGCATTGATAAGAAAGTAATAGGTACCTTGTTGAATTCTGAATGTGGATCTTTGTATCTGGGTATGAAACTCTGGGAAAGTCATGTGACCTTTCTGAGCCTCAATTTCTTCATTTCAAAAACGGAAATCTGCCTCTTAGGGTTGTTGTAAGTAAAGTAATTCAAAAACCTGATTTTGTTTTGTACTAGACCCCTAATTTCACTAGTATAAGGGGTCTCCTGCTTTGGAAATTCCCTCCACTGATGTAGATAGCTATTCCTTTATAATTTAGAATCTCAGAGAGTCATTTGGAGTACTGAGGATTAAGTAACTTGTCCATGAACCAGGAATCTAATATGTTTCCAAAGTGGGATATTAAGAATAATAATGTATTTTATACTGCTTTAAGTTTTTCAAAGCACTTTACTGCTATCTCATATGATCTTCATGACAACCCTGTGAGGTAGGCACTATTATAATTCCTATTCTACAAATGAGGAAACTAAGACTGAAGGAAGTTAAGTGACTTCTCCAGGGTTACACAGTAACTAGACGCAAGATTCAAACCCAGGTCTTTCTGTCTCTAACTACTATACAGCCTAAACTGGCTCTCAAGTTATGGTATGTAGGAATTATAACGGAAATAATCAAGTGAATTTGAAGAAATTGAATTTAATAATAATAATAGTGTCTCAAGATTCCCCTTCTACCTCATTCGCATGTTGCCACAGCCAAATTGTTTGTCACCTAGGGAGAATCTGCTTTCCCTTTTTGCCATAGGCGTACCATCTCTCATTGGGGCCATATTGAAAACTCTTCTAGACTGATAGAACTAGCCAGAGTTTATGATTCATTGGAATGGCCTTTAAGAACCAAGTATGGCACAATGAGACATCCCAAGCTGCTCCCTGACTCCAGAACTCATCCTTTTAATATCAGTTCTCTTCCAAAAATAATGTGGCAAGTTGGAGAGAGACTTAATTTAGAGTCAAAGGACAGGCTCTGCCTCTGACATCTGCTGGCTGCCAAGCTCTCAGTGACCCCAGGTACCTTCTGGGGTTAAAAATGACCAGTTCCTGCCACTCTCCTTGAATCCTCACTCTCTTCCCTCCCTACCTCCACATCTAATCTAAGGCCTGGGTCTGTTGATGTTCATTTTTTGGCATCTTTCATATACATCTTGTCTTTCCTCTGACACAGCCATCACCCTAGTTCAGACCCTCATCACTTCACATTGCAGTAGCCTATTGGTTTCTTTGCCTTTCACGAGTCTGTCCTCACCCAGTCCATCCTCCATTCAGCTGACAAAAATGAGCTTCCTAAAGCACTAGTGTGACCATGTCACAGTTCTCCTCAGTGATCTCCATGCTGTTCCTGGGCCAAGACATTCTATCTCCCAGTTCTGGTCATTTTCACTGGCTGTCCCCAGGTCTGGAATGCTCTCATTCCTCATCTCTGCCTCCCAGATTCCCTGACTTCCTTCTAGTCTCAGCTAAAATCCCATGTTCTATAGGAAGCCCTTCCCAATCTCTCTTAATACTAGTGCCTTCCCCTCTGTTGTTTATTTCCTATTTTTTCCTCTTTATAGCTTGTTTGTACATAATTGTTCGAATGTTGTTTCTCCCATTAGATGGAACTCCTCGAGATTAAGGATTGTCTTTTGCCTTCCTTTATATTCCCAGCACTTAACATGATACATGGGAGGCACTTAATAAAAATTTAGTATTTGTATCAATGAAGGAAGTTTTTGCTCTGGAAAATACCCACACCAATAAACTTGCCAGTCCAGAAGTCTCCCATCTCCTTTCTCCCTCCCCCCAAATTTCCCAGCAATAATCTATAGCTTGAAGTCATGGGATGTCATGATCACCAAGGAATCAGAGTCACTCAGAGGACACTATCTGGACACATAGTGGGCATGAGTGGGCTGTAGCTCATGGATGGTCATGATTAAGACATAAGAGATGAGATGTAGGGTATCATCTAAGCAATGATTGGTCAGAAAATGAGATAGACTGGTCATATAACCAGAAGAAGACAGCATAGTGTATTGGATAGAATGCTGGATGTGGAATCCAAGATCCCTAGATTCAGATCCTGCCTCAGACATTTACTGGCTATGTGACCTTGGACGGGTGCCTACTCTGTACCAGGCACTGTGTTAAGTGCAGAGAATACAAAGAAAAGCAAAAAACAGTCCCTAGCCCCAGGGATCTTATAGTGTAAGGGGGAGGCAGTCCAAAAACGCTGGTATACAAACAAGGTATACACAGAATAAATTAGAAATAATAAATAATAGTTATTATGAACAAATTAATCATAATGATATAAATTAATATAATATATTAATAATAATATAAATATAATATAAACAAATTATGTGTCAAATAAAAAAATCATAACTGATAGTGCAGAAGGAAAGCACTTTCATTAATGGGAATAGGAAAAGGCTTCCTGCAAAAGGAAAAATTTTAGCTGAGACTTAAAAGAATCCCAAGAATCGAGGAGATAAAGAGGAAGAGAGAGAGAATTTCATTCATAGAGGATAACGGGGGAAATGTACATAAGCACTTCACCTCAGTTTCCTCCTCTATAATATGGGTATAACAATAATACCCGCCTCCTAGAATTGGTGCCAAGGCCACTGAACTAAAGCTGGCTAAGATCTCAGAGGCCAGTTAGTCCAACTCCTTCATTTTGTAGATGAGGAATTTGAACCCAAGAGAAGGGAAGCAACTTGACCAAGATGTTGTTATTTTTTTCAATCATGTTCCACTCTCCATGACCCCATTTTGGGTTTTCTTGGTAAAGAAACTGGAGGGGTTTGCCATTTCCTTCTCCAGCTCATTTGACAGATGAGAAAATTGATGCAAACAGAGCTAAGTGACTTGCCCAGGGTCACCCAGCTACTAAGTGTCTTAGGCCAGATTTGAACTCAGGAAGATGAGTCTTCCTGACTCCAGTGCCTGCACTCTATCTACTGTACCACCTAAGTCTGTGATAATGGATCAGTTTTAATATAGTTTCTTGCTTGAGTTCTTCAAATATTTCCAGGTCTCTGTTAGTAGTGTGGAGGTTGCAGTCTGTTAGTCTGTCTTTGAAAGATAATAAACTTCTGGCTTATAACTCTAGTCACCATGTTGGACCTTACTAGGTGCTAAATTTTAATGACCAACAGCAAGGAATTACATGGTTTCTGCTGTTTCCTTGCATAATCTACTTTGGCCACTAAGTCTAGGCTCATTAGGGATAAGCGTTTTGTAATTTATGGTATCAATGATCTGGTCCTGAACTGCCATCATAAATCTATTTCCACAAACAAACCAACACAGTAGTCTTTTGTTTGATGTGTCTTTGTTGACATTTCATGGACTGAGTTCATGGGGATGTCACCCAGGAAGGGCCTTTTGATTCCACTTCTGGGTAGCATTTTCTTAGATTCCATGAGAAAGTAACAAACTCCTGTTACATTTAAGAGATACAATGGAATGCCCTATCGCTCAGTGGAGTAGTGTCTCCCTGTTCTCAAAATATTTCTCTAGGGTTTTTAAATATATATATATTAATTGTGCACTCTGAAAAAGTTTATCAATATTCATCCTCCTTTTGGTAAGGAAGGATTGATTTTTCTATAGCAACAGGCTCTGGGTTTCATTAATACTGAATAGGATTTGTTTGGATTCTTTCTGAATCCATTAGTCCATGTGCTATGGTTCCAAAAGTGTACATTAAAACTGGCATTATGCAGGTGTTTATTTCTTTACCATGCTCTTCCCAGTCTTCTTTGACTTCAGGGTGCTAGCTCCTACAGATACAAAGATATCTCTTTGATATCTTTATATTCAGTGTGACCTCCCTTGAGGAGATTTAGGAATGTCCAAATTTTGCCTTCAACATTGTTTCTTTGAGACCTCTAGATTCAAGTTCCTAGCATCTAGTCTCTAATTGTCCTGAGGTAGTGTAGGTTAAGAAATTCTACTCCAGGAGTCCAAATGATATTTTGATGTTACTGAAGAGATAGCCTAATTAGTCGATCAGTTAGTAAACATTTATTAATCACCTACTCGGTACCAGGCTCTTTAATAAGTGCTAGTCATGCAAAGAAAGGCAAATGATGTCCCTGCCCTCAAGGATATCACAGAGTAAAGGGAGAGCCAGTATGCAAATGGCTATGTGCAGACAAAATATGGACAGGATAAACTGGTGATAGTGCCATATAAATGCTCGTCATCATCATCATCATCGTTGGAATCTCAGACTTGAATGTGAAAGAGCTTTCAGAGGAGGGAATGTTAACTCTGGGAGGGGCCTTAAAAAAGGGAAAGTCAGAGTTAGGAGGGGCCTTAAAACACAATGTCAGAGTTGAGAGGAGCCTTAGAACAGGGGGTGTTCCAACTGGGAAAGGTCTTCAGAGCTGTGAGGGATTTTAGAACACAGAATGTCAAAGCTGGGAGGGGTCTTAGAACAGGGAAAGTCAGAGCTGGGAGGAAATTTTGAGATCATCTAGCTGAACCTCCCCAATCTACAGGAAAGGAAATTGAACCCCAGAGAAAGAAAGTGACTTTCCAAAAGTCACATCGCAAGTTAATGGCAGGTCCAAGGCTAGAACTCAGAGCATTGTGACTCTGAAATCAGTTTGTTTCCTGAGAAGGCTAAATATTTACATACATACCAGTTGGGAAGGAATGATCGATCCCTACAGACCCAGGAAAGTTCTGGCTTTGCAGCCGTAGAACAACAAATCAGTCAGACTCATTTGCTTTGTGCCACACTGGCCCTGGAATTGAATTCCTCGAATGTCCAATAAAAGGGGTTATTCAAATAAAAAACACATGTTATGATGACACAAGGAAGAAAATTGCTTTTAAATGAGAGAAGTCTTTCCATTTCATTTCAACCTTTAATGTGTCAGCCATCATGTAAAGTCAGTATCATTCCTGGTCAGAATGAATGTTTCATTTAAGTATGAAATAAAAAACATTTTGAAGTCATTTTGTCACACTTAAAATGAAGTTTCCCCCATTTTAAGCCTTTTATCTCTGAAAATGACCACTCTATATAAGGAATGAGTTCTGAGGTCAAAGCCAAAAGGAACCTATCAGATTGCTCAGACACTGGATCCCAGGACATAGATTCAGAGCAGGAAGGAACTTCAGATGTCACTTTATCCAACCCTCTTATTTTACAGAAGAGGAAACTGAGGCCCAGATAAACACCTTGCCCATCGTCAAGCTTCTACTACAATGACACCTGTACAATGGATACCATGGTGCCTCATGCATTTGTAGGTACTTAAAGATAAAGAAATTTAATTGAACTATCATTTGCGTTAGCCTTAGCTTTAAGTGTTTGCCTCCTTTCAGCCTGGTCGCTGCTTCCCTCAATCTCTGTTTCTGCTTTGTCAGCACCTTAGCAATTCCAAGCTTGTCTTTTCGGATCTTTTCATTTCCCTTAATTTAAATGTCTTGGCCTTCATGGAGCCTAGATATGGTGAATGTGATTAAGATCCAGGATTAATAAGTATTATGGAAAACACTCTTATTCCAACGAGGGAGAATGTATTGCATCAGCAGCATGCAGTGTCATTGTGACAGAATGAAATATACCATAACCTGATGGAAAACTAACATGGCTCTGTCCATATTGACACCGGAGGAGAGAAACACATGTGACCTCCTATGAAGACCTATCAGAAGAAAGCTGAGAGGAGGGATGGAGCTGGCCCGGGGGCTGCTGTGGAATCCAAGAGCTGACTCCATGCTTCTGTGGGGAGTGAAGCGTAACCTGAGACTCTCAGATCAGCAAGTCCCCTCTATTTGCAGCGCTGTGGGCAAACTAGAGACAGAAGCAGGAGCACCCAGGGCTGGCCTTAGAAGGAAGTGTCTCAGGGGCCACCACTGCCACCTTCATGATGTGTCCCAGAAGTCACAAGATCTGAGTCTCTGCTCTGGAAGGGTCTTAGAACAGGGAATGTCAGAGCTGGAAGGGTCTTAGAACAGGGAATGTCAGAAGTGGGAGGGGGGCTCATAACAAGGAATGCCTTTGTAACCTCCATAGCCTTTAAAGGATTTAATCTAGGTTGCAAGTTTTTTAAGAGCAGAGACTGCATCCTATTTCTTTTTCATATCCCAATTCAATTCAAGAATGTTTAGTAAGTGCCTCTTATGTGGAGGGCAGAGAGTCAGCCTAGCCTAGTAGCCAGAGAGTGACTTCAGAGTCAGTGAAAACCATTTGTGTAAACTTAGGCAAATCCTTTAACACTGGGCCTCACCTTCTTCCTCTGTAAGCCGGGGACCTGAATTAGGTGGCCTCCAAGGTCTCATCTAGTGCTAAAGTTATGATCCTATGAGCTTATGACTCTTCACTGGTTTGAAAAGAAGTAAATTGAAAAAAACCCAGTCTTCATGCTCCTTCCTGAGAGATCCAGACTGTTTTCTTTAAGTGAAGGAAAGATCTTGGTTTTCAATAGCATTCTTAAAACAAACCTCTCCTGCTTTAAAAAAGAACCCTGGCAGCTCCTCGAACCTTTGAAAAGGATGTTCTCTCCTCATGCAGCCGAGATGCAGTTACCAAGTGGTTTTTAATTCAGGCGGTGATGCCACTTGGTACAGGCCCCATCTCAATACGGTTTGGAGCCTGCATACCTCAAAAGTGGTTCTGTCATTCATCATTTACTCAGTCAGAAGCAAAAAAAAAAAAAAAGGAAAGTATATGATTTACAAGTATTTTATTGTGCAGGAGGCTCAAAACAGCACTAAAAAAACACAAATGTACTTCTCTAGATGCTTTACATAAGTAGATTTAAATAGCTTGAGATTGTTTAAAAAATTGGTCTCAAGCACATATCTTCTTCACATATTTTGAAAAAGGTATTTACTACTAGAAAAATGTAATTCTTGAAAAAAGAGTGACAGAGAAGCAAACTGGAGTCACTAAACCGACGTACTTCGATTTTTGTGGTTTTTCAGACAGTGTGTCTGGATGGATTGACTTGGGTTTAGAATCAGGAGGACCTGGGTACAAATGTCATCTCTGATACTTACTAGCTGTGTGACCCTGGGCAACCATCCAATCAGCATTTATTAAGTGCTTACTACATGCCATGCTCTGTGCTAAGAATTGGGAATTCTAAGAAAACCAAAAGACAGTCCTTGCTCTCAAGAAACTTCAAGAGGAGCTCCCAATCTAATGGGGGAGACAACACGCAAGCAATTATGTACAAACAAGATATGGACAGGAGAAACTGGAGATGATCAACAAAGGGAAGACACTGATATTATGGGGGATCAGGAAAGGTCCCTTGAAGAAGATAGAATTTTAACTGGGACTTGAAAGAAGCAAGGGTGGGAGTAACTAGGTGGTACTGGATAGGGCATCGGCTCTGGAGTTAGGAATACCTGAGTCAAATCTTGCCTCAGACTCTTACTAGCTGTGTGACCTTGGGCAAATAACTTAGCCTCTGCCTCAGTTTCCTCATCTGTAAAATAGGGTTAATAACAGCACCTACATCTCAGGGTTGTAAGGATCAAATGAGATAATAATTGTGATGATTGATGACGATAACTCACATTTGTATTCACTTTCAAGTGTGTATATGCATGGAACTTTGTAAGCCTTAGAACACAACATAAATGTCAGTTATTACTTTTACTGTCCCTGGTTACTGGATGTCTGAATATGATGCTACCTACCCACTATTATTCACCAGAAATTAGCTTTCTATCAATGAACTGATCAATAAGCATTTATTATGCACATACCGTGTGCCAAGCACTGTGTTGGGTGCTGAGAATCTAAGGACAAAAATGAAACAGTCTCTTCCCTCAAAGAGCTTACAGTTCTGTTAGGGGATACAGTAGGGACATGTATAATGGAGGAAGAAAGGGTGAGTTAATCAATCATTCTGACACCCCACTTACAGTAGATGTAAAATGTTAACTTGAGACCTTTATCAGGTGAGAATAATTAATCATCCAGCAAGAGGTCTGAACAAGGTCTAAACACCTCTGTTGGATCAATCATAGGTTTTAGACTAGGTGTAGGAAGTCTTTGATCAGTGCTGAGGTTTTTGAGAACCAGTAGATGAACCCAGTGAGGTTGTACGAGAACTGTATCAGGATTGGTCTCACCCTTTGACTCATTCATAAAATTAAAAGTCATTTACATTTGGAATCTTGGAATTTGAGCCCCTGGCAACTTAGAATGGAAGCTGTCCAGCCAAGCTCTTGAGAAAGAACTTCTTGGAAGTGAAGAGATGAGTCTTGCTCTCAGGCTCCTTCCCCTCCATCCCTTGCTGCAGGAAGACCTTGTGGACTTCAAAGGCCTCAAAGGTTAACTTTGAACTACCCACAGTCATCCTAACAGTGTCTCCAGACCAGCTGACTGCAGTATGTACGTCAGGAGTATGCAGAGAACAGACTGGATGTAATGAACAAAGGAAGACAAGGTTTTACAAGGAGCCCAGCAGAAAATCTACCCTGTTCCTGAGAGGAACAGCTTCAAAACTTTCCCCCAAAAAGACATCCAGGAGTTGAGTTGTCCCCTTTGCCACATATACTCTAAACTGGAGCCTACTTTTCCTTGGACTCTTTATGTACTTGTGGGAGAGTATGTCACAGATTTATGGGGGATTGTTTTAATTGTTTTATATCATCTATACCACAAATACCATAGTTAAAAACAGAAACACAACCTGACTGTTATGGAAGTATTTTGCATGACTACAAAGTATAACTTTTATTCAATTGCTTGCCTTCTCAATGAGGATGGATGGGGGGAGGTGGGAAGGGAGAGAATGTGAAACTCAAAGCTCAAAAAATGACTGTTAAAAATTGTTTTCACATGCAACTAGGAAATAAGATATATAGGCAATGGGGTATAGAAGTCTATCTTGCCCTACAGAAAAATAGAAGGGAAGAGAATAAGGGGGAGCCTCTGCCTGAAGACTCTCCAGTGAAGGGAACCCACCACCTTCCCGTTTTAGGCCAGCTCTCATTGCTAGAGAGTCTTTAACTGCTATTGATGTTGAATTTCCCTCTTTCTAACTTCCATGCCCTCCTCCTGGCTCTTTGCCCTAGAGTCAAAC